>NC_091812.1:48050000-48400000 GCF_041296235.1 Equus asinus
AGGGAAAAAGGGGTCCCTTCTTTGGATTTAGGCTATAAAATACTGCCCAGGCAGTCTTGTCTTTTAACTTTTACTGGTCATTTTTTTCTTTTTGCTCTTGGTTCTTCTGTTTCTGTTGTCATTCCTCTCCCATTTCTCTATTCTGGGTATAATTCTTGTACATTCTCTAATACATCCAGCTTCTCCTTTCCTGCGTAAGCATGTTTATGAATCACTACTTCTAGCTGGTAATTTATCTTTGAGTAATGTAGTTCCACCATTTTTCTTTTAACAAAAATATATATAAATATACATCTATATTAATTTATTATAATGTATATAATTATACACTATTTATTTATATTTATGTATTTATTAATTTATTACAATAATGTTAATATATATTCAACTGCAGACATTTATTAAACATCTAAGATATCATCCTACTCCATAGGAGCTCAAAATACAAAAATATCTATAAAGCATGAGAAGAAGTAAAAAATATCAACATAGAGCAACAAATAAGCAACCCTCAGAGTTCAGAGAAGGGATTGAATCCTGTCTCCTTATGGCGCTTCATTTACCTTTTACCAGTCAAGGTAAGTTTTACCAATTTACCTATTTTACCAATCAAGGAACTTTGTATAAGCTTTCCAAATTGTCATAATATGGTTCTATTATTTACATTATAATTGAGCTAAAAACAGAAAAATTAGTTGTTTGATTATACAGGATTTGAACAATATTAAATAAATCATGTTGAAAAAGCTATATAAATATGTTTGTAAAGGAAGATATAAATAATTTTAAACCACTTAAAGATGGGAGAAACACTGATTATGAAAATATAAATACAGAGCTAAGAGAACTAAGGCTGTAATTTTATTTCTACTGTCTTTTTCAAAAATTATTTTCAGGGCCGGCCCACTGGCACAGCGGTTAAGTTCGCACATTCTGCTTTGGCGGCCCGGGGTCCACCGGTTCGGATCCCAGGTGTGGACATGGCACCGCTCATCAAGCCATGCTGTGGCAGGCGTCCCACATATAAAGTAGAGGAAGATGGGCACGGATGTTAGCTCAGGGCCAGTCTTCCTCCGCAAAAAGAGGGGGATTGGCAGCAGGTGTTAGCTCAGGGCTGAGCTTCCTCAAAAAAAGAAAAATTATCTTTCTTTTGGTAGTGTTTCAGTGACACGGACTTCTGGGACTCAGAATTATTTAGTGTTACATGCATTCACTCAAGCTTGCTTTTCTTATCATAAAATCTGTAATTTAATGGCATGAGTAATCAATACCCTGGCAGTGGTTTGAGAGCATTTTATCCATATGCACCCTCATCACTGATGAATGCCAGAACAGTGTTTTGAGGACTATGCAGACATACGGGATTTTATTTTTTCAGAACACTTACACATTTCCTCTTCGTATAAAAATTAAATACCATAAACTACTTAAACGATAGTTATAATTTTACATTTGTGTGTGTGAACAGAAAAGGGAACTATGACCGTGCTCACTATGAAGTTCAAGTGTGTCAAACTTCACATGTCTGAAGGGCTGAGGAAAGGGTCGTTAATGCTGTGCAGAGCTGAGAAGCTGTCAGTCATTTTCTTCACTGACGTTTTAGATAAAGGGAAAATTAAGGCATAGAATTAGTTTTGAAGGATGCAAAACTCAGCTTCTCGTTCAGTTTAGGCTCCTCAGTCCAGCAAAGATTGCTCGAGTATCTCAAGTTTATTTATTTATTTATTTTTGAGGAAGATTAGCCCAGAGCTAATATCTGCTGCCAATCCTCCTCTTTTTGCTGAGGAAGACTGGCTCTGAGCTAACATCCATGCCCATCTTCCTCTATTTTATACGTGGGACGCCTGACACAACATGGCTTTTGCCAAGTGCACCTGGATCCGAACCTGCGAACCCCGGTCCGTGGAAGCGGAACGTGTGAACTTAACTGCTGCGCCACTGGGCCAGCCTCTAACTTAGTATCTTTTTACCCACTCTTACTTCTTGCTTCCTGGTTAGGGTAGAACAAAAAGGAGGAAAGGGATATACTAAATTTTTATCTTTATCGCCTGTTGTAATTTACTATCAATATGGCACCATAAGGCTTTCAAGAGAATTCGTGTTTTTTTCTATTTCACGATACCTTACAAAAGCCAGGGTAACTATCTTAAAAAGAACACTTCTTTTTTTTTGTTGTGGTAAAATATAATGTAAAGCTTACCATTTTAAGCATTTTTAAGTGTACAGTTCAGTGGCATTAAGTACATTTACATTGTTGTATAACCATCACCATTCTCCATCTCCAGAACTTTTTCCTCATCCTAAAAAGAACACTGCTTTTTCTAATAAGTTAGGTCATTGGGATAGAGAGGTAATTAGAAAAAAATAGCATGTTCTATGTGTTAGTCATGACCCTAATGGAAAGAGAGAGTGAGCAAGAGAGTTTTGTTTTTTTGGTGAGGAAGATTGGCCCTGAGCTAATCTTCTGTTGCCAATCTTCCTATTTTGCTTGAGGAAGATTGTCACTGAGCTAACATCTGTGCCAATCTTCCTCTATTTTATGTGGGATGCTGCCACAGCATGGCTTGATGAATGGTGCTAGGTCTGCGCTTGGGATCCGAACCTGTGAACCCCAGGCTACTGAAGTGGAGTGCATGAACTTAACCATTAGGCCACCAGGCCAGCCCCAGCAGGAGAGTTTTGACCTTGGTAAGCAGTCTACCTCATGAAGAAATACGAACAGAGAACAGCTCAGTAATGCACACTGTTCCTTGCTTTGTCATCATGTCGTGGATCCCCTGGGTGTAACCCTTGGATTTGTTGTGCTGGGTTGGATCTCAGGTGATCTTGTAGTATTTTTTTTTTAATCCCTGTAGCCTCAAATCTCACTACAAACAGGCCAAACTTGTCCGTTCTTAGGGGCCATGGAAACTTGTCTAGAGTTGAAAAGAGGCACAGGAAGATGAAGCCAATAAAAAGAGTGACAAGGAAAGGGAAGCATTTCTCTTGAACGCATAGGGCAACCGGTCTAGAACATCTACCCCCTCTGTGTTCTTAATCTTGGGCCCTGCTCTGAATTCTCCTTGGTCTTCTAGACAGGGTGGGGGGTGGGAGGATGAGATTCTAGCT
Source organism: Equus asinus (assembly GCF_041296235.1). Taxonomy (NCBI): domain Eukaryota; kingdom Metazoa; phylum Chordata; class Mammalia; order Perissodactyla; family Equidae; genus Equus; species Equus asinus. The sequence goes on from NC_091812.1 coordinate 48,053,109, forward strand.
CTTCTTACTACACCGGCTACATCGAAGGGGATGGGATTAAACAACCCAAAGAAATAGGACATTCTAAGAGAATGAAATTGCAAAACTAAAATAAAAACTGAGAAATGCAAAAGGGATGAAGCAATCAAAAAAGTCCTCCCAAAAGATCCTAAAATAATGATAATAATAATAACAATAACAATAAATGATTGCATGCTTATTGTGTGCTCACGGATATCTTATGAGAGAGGTACAGTATTTTCCATTTTCTGATGAGGAAACTGAGGCACAGAGAAGACAAATAGCTTTATCAACTCATTCATTCCACTAATACTTATCTGTTTGGTGAGAGGGTGAGGATTACAACAGTAAGCATAACGGATATTGGCCATTCTGCCCTTGTGGAACTTACAGTCAAGTAAAGGAGACAAACCAACAAAAAAGCAAGCAACAAATGAATAAAATGATTTCAGGTTGAATCAAGCGGTGTGAAGGAAATGTATGCAGAGGAGGGTGAGTTTGGGGCTAATTTAGGCACGGTCATCAGGGATGACCTCTCTGTGGAGATGAGGTTTACACAGCCTGTCAAAGGAAGAGAGAGCACTTGTCATTCAAAAGGTGAAGGAAGAGCTTCAGGCAAGACGAATAGCATGTGCAAAGAGTGTGGAATATTCCTGAAACTGAAATAAAACCTGTTTGGCTGGAGTGTGGAGAGAAGGGTGGGAACAAGGCATCAGATGACATTTAAAGACTCCAGATCATGCAGGTCTTGTGGAACACAATAAACGGTTTGGACTTTCATCTCTCTTTTTTATGTATACCAATATCTTAACTGTCAGTTGCTCCTGGCAGTCCAGTTACAATTGGTTTTCAGACTTTTCTTCTCCTTTTTAAACCTGTATTTCTAGGGTTTCTAGATCAAACATACATTACTTATGTCAAAACAAATATGAATCTTTTTTTTTTTTATAAATTTTTTTTTTTTAAAGATTTTATTTTTCCTTTTTCTCCCCAAAGCCCCCCGGTACATAGTTGTGTATTCTTCGTTGTGGGTCCTTCTAGTTGTGGCATGTGGGACGCTGCCTTAGCGTGGTTTGATGAGCAGTGCCATGTCCGCGCCCAGGATTCGAACCAACGAAGCACTGGGCCGCCTGCAGCGGAGCGCGCGAACTTAACCACTCGGCCACGGGGCCAGCCCCCAAATATGAATCTTTTTTCTTTTAAAAATGTATGTGATATTATATGACTCCATTTATATGAAATGTCAATAAATGGCAATTCTACAGAAACAGAAAACAGATCAGTGGTTTCCCAGAGTTGAGGTGGGAGTGGGTAACAGGCATGAGGGAATTTTCTGGTGATGAAAATGTTATAAAACTGGATTGTGATGATGGTTGCCCAACTCTATAAATTTATAAAAAACAAACAAACACACAAACGAATTTAATTGTACACATACAATGAATAAATTTTCTGCCATGTAAAAAAACACCTCAATAAATCTGCTTAAAAAATGGAAGTGAATACAAACATGGGATGATTTCTAAAACCAGGAAACAAGATAAACCACCCGTAGAAGGCAAAAGGTTCTGGAGCTTGTAAAGGACCTTAAAGCTTTATCCAAATTTGCACTCTTTTGCAGAACTGTGTCTGCTGCTTCAAGGCGCTCCTGCAGCTCGCTTCTGACATCTGCCCTTAATCTAAAAGGAGTTGAAATGAGAGGTGGGGTGGGGGATATGAGCAGAATATAAGGATAATACACTATTAATTATAAGACAAAAATAGTCAAATAAACCGTAACGGAAATAAAAATAAGGGCTTTGGGTGTGACCATCAAACTATTTGACTTTCTAGGACAGTTCTTTAGGGTTAAAAATTTTTCGGCTGCTTAGAATCTTTGGAAGAGCTTCTTCAAATTTTGATAATTCTCCACAGCAGGAATCTGCTTTCTCAAAATTAGAATCCCCAACCTTATATTATCCCAGACTCTCTTGTTCCTAGACTTATGACCTAAAGTCCACCGATCAGAAGCATTTGCACAAGCCTTTGATTCAGAAGTGATGACACAGGTAGGGTGGGAAGCAGCCATTTTGCTGGCAGAAGTACCCGCAGAGGCAGCGTGTTTCTGAGATTGGCGGTGGTGGCAACTTTCTTACCAGGTCAGTTCTGTGGTATGATCTTGCAAGCTTTTCCCCCTCAGAGTTTGGGAGCTGGTTATTTATTGCTGTGTAACAAACTACTTCAAAGCTTAATAGCTTTAAACAACTGCGTTATTATTTCTCAAAATTCTGTGAGTGAGGAATTTGAATAGGGCACAGGGGGATAGTTCATATCTGCTCCATGTGGTGGTACAGGGCTTGGGCCATCCAAGATGACTTCTTCACTTCTTCACTTGCATGTCTGGCGCCTCAGTGAGGGTAACTCAAATGGCTGGAGGCCGGCTGGAAGAGCTCAACGTGGGTCATATGTCTGGGGCCATAGTTCTCACAATTGCCTGGGTTCTTCAGGTCTTCACTATCTAGTCTCGTGTCTCTACTTCTCCATGTTGTTTCTGCATCTGGTTTCTCCCATGGGGTAGCTGGACTTCTTACAGGCAAATAGCTTTCCCAGAGTGCAAGAGCAAAGGCTGCCAGGCCATCCTAAAACTTAGGCCGAGAACTGGCACAGTGTCACTTCATTACATTCTATTGGTTAAAATAAGTCACAGGGCCATTCCAGTTTCAAGGCACAGGGTCTCCACAAGGGTTTGACAACCAAGAAGCATGCTTCATTATAGGCCACCAAGGTAACTGTCTACTACACTTAGCCTAGAGCCTTTTCCTTCAGCCCTTTCAATTATTCAGTAAGCTATTGCATTAAAGATAACAGATATTGCTTCATATATCTAGAGTAAGATTCTGTTGAGTGTAACAAACAACTTTGCCTTATGCAATTCTCAATGCAAATATTTTCTCTATGATTAAAGGAAAAAAAGATCCCAATAACAGTAGCAACTTTATTTCTCTTCTTCTTACTCTTACATGTGATTATTCAAATTCCAACATGATCCTTCAAATCCTTCCACGGTTATTTCTAGGAGTCCTAGTGGTTGTTTCAAGTCAAAACTCTTCCTCTCCAAGAGACACCAGGCATAGAAGATGTAAAGGTGAGTTTTTATCAACTGTTTAAAGAAAAGGTTATTCTTATAGTATTTGAAGATGAATATGAAAAGATCTCTAATTCATTTTACAATCCCGTATAATGTTAACACCAAAACATATAAAAAATAGCATGAAAAAGGAAACTATAGCCCAATCTCATTTATGAAATAATTATAAAATTAAAAAAGTAGCAACTCAAATCCAACAGTTATTACAGATACAATAAATATAAATTTGAATCTTATGATCAAGTAGTTTCAGGATTGCAAAGATGACTCAACGTTAAAAAATATTAATGTAACATCCTATTAATACAGTAAAGTAGAAAAAATGATCACATGGTAGGATATTAAACATGAAGTTTTGACAGTAATGAGGGATCAGTTTCAAAATGAGTCATGAGATAGACCAATATGCAGGTTTTCAAAGGAATAACAACACATTTTGGACCCCATATTCACTCTAAGAGCATTAAAAAGGGTCAGGTTTGTGGAGATTCAAGGACTGTTCTGAAGAGATTTCTTTACAGAAAAATTTATGATATATTTCGCATCCCAAACGCACCAAGCAACAGAGGTAGAAAGTTCCTCTCGACTTCCAAGTCAGAGGCCTTAAGAAGATCTCTTAGAGAACTTGATCCACGAACCCTGTGGTAGGGAAACATAGACAGTGGGGCAGAATGGAGTCTTGTTGACTCCTGACCAAGAAGACTTGAGCAAAAAGCAATGACAGTCCAAAAGAGAGACCATGTGGAGTACTATCGGAAAACCAGGAGCTGAATGGAAAGCAGCAGACAGAAATTCTGTGGTCCATGTTATAGGCATTGTAGGTGGAGGATCCAGCAAGGGGGCTCAGAAGGGTCCACAAAAGTCTTCAATGCAGGATAAGATAGCTTTAAATATTTACTAGACCTTTGGAGCCAGTGATTCCAATCTGTATATACCCAACAGAAAATGTATACATGTGTACATCAAAGACATGTACAAGATGTTCATAGCAGAATTATTCATAGTAGCCCAAACTGAAAGCTTCCCAAATGTTTATCACCAGTAGAATGACATGGAATATTATCTAGCAGTTAAAAAATGTACTACAGGGGCCGGCCCGGTGGCGCAGAGGTTAAGTGCACACGTTCCCCTTCAGTGGCCCGGGGTTTGCCAGTTTGGATCCCAGGTGCCGACAGGGCAACGTCTGGCACGCCATGCTGTAGCAGGCGTCCCACATATAAAGTAGAGGAAGATGGGCACGGATGTTAGCTCAGGGCCAGTCTTCCTCAGAAAAAAGAGGAGGATTGGCAGATGTTAGCTCAGGGCTAATCTTCCTCGAAAAATAAAAAATGTACTACAAAGGTACAATAATTGAAACAGTGTAATACTGGCACATAAACAGATAGATAGATCCATTGGACAGGATAGAAAATCTGGAAATACATCTACACATATCGCAAACTTTCATTCTCTTTTAAGGGTCATCCGTCTCAAGTATATTTTTTAAAAGCGGAGGGATTTGTCTCACAGCTGTTTCCGAGTTGACCATTACTTCTCTGTTGGTGGGTCCCTCAGTGGTGCTTCTGCCTTCCTTTGGGCTGCTCACAACCTGGAGCTCATGTACTGCGTGTACCTCCTTCATCAATGCTGGTGTCTCCACAAGGGCTTCTAGAGAGGGCTTGAAGAGAGTAATACGGGGTAGGCCTCACATCCCGTTGTGAACTGGACCTTAATTTCATCTACAACTCTGACTGTAAAGTTGTCAATTTCTCTAACAAGAGTTATAACATTTAAAACCATATGTTAAATGTGACTTTTCACAAGGCTGGAGACAAAGATGCCCACTAAGTCACACACTTCTTAGGAATCCACTGTGAACTCACTTGGTTCTTAACTTCTCTCCTCAGTCCTCAGATTCATCCTCCTTTTTGCCATAGTACCTCCTTTTCCCTTTTGGGAAATCTTATTTTCTAACCACAGGAGGATAGTCTTACTGTGGGAGACATTCTATTCCCCAGAAATATAGTTCTCTTCTTTTTTTTAGGAAGATTAGCCCAGAGCTAACATCTGCCGTCAATCCTCCTCTTTTTTTGTTGAGGAAGACTAGCTCTGAGCTAATACCCGTGCCCATCTCCCTCTACTTTATATGTGGGACACCTGCCACAGCATGGCTTGACAAGTGGTGTGTAGGTCCATACCCAGGATCTGAGCCAGCGAACCCCGGGCCGCCAAAGCAGAACATGCGAACTTAACTGCTGAGCCATTGCGCTGGCCCTGAAATATAGTTCTCTAAATTTGAATTATTTCATCTAGAACAATAGCTCAGAGCTTCAACAGGGAAGTGTAAGGTGAGCTTTGGGAGATGAAATCCTGTGTAGCAGGCCCATACAGGTTGTAAACAAATCTGGACCTCTTTCAGATCTTTCCACCAGAGATAAATGCACATATCTTCTTTATTATTTTTTTGGAAGTCTCTTGGGGGGGTAACATTGGAATTAGAAATAAATACATTCAGATCATTTAAGGATAAATATTGGAGAGTATTAGTCTAAATTTACAAGTAGGAAGAGGAACACTTTCTTATTGCCCATAATTTGTAGAGGGATCGCTAGCCATATTGGAGTAATTACTGCACATTGTTATACATACTGATTTTAGTTCCTTTCTTCCATCATTGTCCTCACTCCCACCCCTTAACATTTCTGCTTTCAAACTGTGCTCTTCATATCAGCTAGGAATAATAATAAACAGACTCAATACTCAATATATTTCTTTAAAGGATGCTACCTTATCTACAAAGACTTGGCTACAGCTTTATAATTATTCATCGTAAGCTTATGAATTAAATTCTTAGACTTGGTAAATTCTCCTCTTTAATTTCTGATAGCAGGGGTAGGTGGAGTAGCGGTTTTATGCTTCCAGTTACGTAAGATAAAAGTGGCATCTCTAGAGGTTACTGAATTTCATTAATAACCAAATGCGAATTGAAAGAACATTAAAACAATGATGTATCACTTTTTGCCTATCATATTGGAAGTTTCAATACCACAAAAATATCTACTGCTGGCAAGGGCAAAGGGAAGTAGACACTCTCATACAGCGTTGATATCTCTTTAAATTGATACACTTTCTTAGATGATAACTTAGTACTATGTGTAAAGCTTAAAATATGCTATCAAATGTTGACTCCTCAAAAACACATCATAAAAACTGTTGTTGAAGCAAAGTTAAGTTTATTAATTTACTGCAGCAGGGAGGAACACCACCTTGACTGAGCCTTAGTAGGATCTCAAAATAAAAAATTAAGACAAGTTATTTTTAAGGTTTTTGGGGGTTGGGCTGAATAATTTTCGGGAGGGTCTCGCCAGTCAGGGCAATGATTGAGATTAGACAGACTTTGGGATAGAATAGCCTCAGATTAGTGGGCACAGTAAAGCAATGGTTTTGAAACATTTCGTGGTAAGTAAACTGCTAGTCTTCATAAGCAATCTAGTAAGTTCCCAGTCTTATCTTTCAGGAATAAGTATTGACTGGAACAAGCAACCAAGTTGTTTTTGGTACCAGAATTGTTTAACATAAATACAGGAAAGTATGTCTAGTCCCAGTACTATGTAAGATAGAGACAGGCAATTACGTTGGTTTCAGTTTTCAATGCTCATCCTTTTAGCCATCAATTTCTATTCTAGGAATTTATACTATGACTTCAAAAAGACAAGTATACAGAATATACCTACGAAGACAGTATTTTTATTTTTAGTTTTTAAGTAAAGGAACAAATCAAAAACAACATAGATGACTGGATAAAAAATTGATGGGCATTCATAAAATAGATTACAGTGTAGCCATAAAAAAGGTATATATTTTCATATGGACATAGAAAAGGGTCTATGCTATATTGTCTAGGAAAAAAAAGCATAGAATTACAATGCATCAGGGAGCACTTGCTTGGCTTGTAGCAGTGATGTGCTAGATCTGGCTTCTACGACGGGCTTGAGCCAGCACAGGGCTGTTGAGAACCGAATGCACACATTTCTTCTTAACTCTGCAGTCAGAGACTGCATGTTAGTGGCTTGAAATTAGCTAGGGCTGCAGTATTTAGAATATTTACATCAAGGAAATCAGCACACCAATGCCTTCAAGCAACAGAAAACAGGACTAGCACAGACTTGAACTCTAAGGCCACTTATTGCTTAGGTCAGAAGTGGTAGGTAGTTCAAGAAGGGGCCAGCAACTAAAGAGTGTTATTGAGGATCAAGGCTCTTTATTCTCGCCTTGGTACATGCACCTTTAGATTCCATTGTTCAGAACTGGTCACAGAGCCAATCCTAGCTACAAGGGAGCGTCGGAGAGCCGGTAGCTGGCAGCAGGAAACAGGATAGCATGATCGGAGTATCAGCTCCTGGAGTTCTACCTATTTTTACTGCAAATAAATCAGGGTTTATCAGTAAGGATGGGTAAGGAATAGATAAAAAACTAACAGTGTCTGCTACTAGTGTGTGTGTGTACGTGCATAAATATAAAAATAAATGAATAAACAAAGTACATTCTTTTAAAACATAAATTTAAAAGAAATAAAAGGGATCCACATTGGAAAAGAAGAAGTGAAACTGTCACTCTTTGCAGATGACATGATGTTATATATAGAAAACCCTAAAGAGTCCACTAAAAAACTTTTAGAAATAATAAAGGAATACAGTCAACTTGTGGGATACAAAGTCAATGTACAAAAATCGGTTGCATTTCTATACACTAACAACGAAGTAGCAGAAAGAGGAATTAAGAATACAATCCCATTTACAATCGCAACAAAAAGAATAAAATACCTAGGAATAAACTTAACGAAAGAGGTGAAAGATCTGCACACCGAAAACTATAAAACATTGTTGAAAGAAATCGAAGAAGACACAAAGAAATGGAAAGATATTCCGTGCTCTTGGATTGGAAGAATTAACATTGTTAAAATGTCCATACTTCCTAAAGCAATCTATAGATTCAACACAATCCCTATCAAAGTTCCAACAACACTTTTTACAGAAATAGAACAAAGAATCCTAAAATTTATATGGAACAACAAAAGACCCCAAATAGCCAAAGGATTCCTGAGAAAAAAGAACAAAGCTGGAGGTATCACACTCCCCAATTTCAAATTATACTACAAAGCCATAGTAACCAAAACAGCATGGTACTGGCACAAAAACAGACACACAGATCAACGGAACAGAATTGAGAGCCCAGAAGTAAACCCACACGTTTATGGACAGCTAATATTCGACAAGGGAGCCAAGAGCATACTATGGAGAAAGGAGAGTCTCTTCAATAAATGGTGTTGGGAAAACTGGACAGCCACATGCAAAAGAATGAAAGTACACCATTCCCTTACACCAGGCACAAAAATCAACTCAAAATGGATTAAAGACTTGAATGTAAGACCCGAAACCATGAGACTTCTAGAAGAAAAGATAGGCAGTACGCTCTATGACATTGGTCTGAGCAACATATTTTCAAGTCCCGTGTCTGACCGGGCAAGGGAAACAAAAGAAAAAATGAACAAATGGGACTACATCAAACTAAAAAGCTTCTGCACGGCAAAGGAAACCATCAATAAAACGAAAAGACAACCTAACAATTGGGAGAAGATATTTGCAAACCACATATCAGATAAGGGGTTAATATCCAAAATATACAAAGAACTAATACAGCTCAACAACAAAAAAAACACAACAATCCAATTAGAAAATGGGCAAAAGATCTGAACAGAGATTTCTCCAAAGAAGATATACAGATGGCCAACAGGCTTATGAAAAGATGCTCAACATCATTAGCTATCAGGGAAATGCAAATCAAAACTACAATGAGGTATCACCTCACTCTGGTCAGAATGGCTATAATTAACAAGACAGGAAACAACAAATGTTGGAGAGGATGTGGAGAGAAGGGAACCCTCGTTCACTGCTGGTGGCAGTGCAAACTGGTGCAGTCACTATGGAAAGCAGTTTGGAGTATCCTCAGAAAATTAAGGGTAGATCTACCATATGATCCAGCTATTCCACTGCTGGGTATTTATCCAAAGAACTTGAAAACACAAAGGCATAAAGATACTTGCACCCCTATGTTCATTGTGGCATTATACACAACAGCCAAGACTTGGAAGCAACCTAGGTGCCCATCAAGGGACGAATGGATAAAGAAGATGTGGTATTTATACACGATGGAATACTACTCAGCCATAAGAAATGATGAAATCCGGCCATCTGTGACAACATGGATGGACCTTGAGTGTATTATGCTGAGCGAAATAAGTCAGAGGGAGGAAGTCAAATACCATATGATCTCACTCATAAGTAGAAGATAAAAACGACGAAAAAAAAACCACACACATAGCATTGGAGATTGGATTGGTGGTTACCATTGGGGAAGAGGGGAGGGTGGAGGGCAAAAGGGGTGATTAGGGTCACATGTGAGGGGATGCACTATAATTAGTGTTCAGGTGGTGAACATGATGTAATGTATACAGAATTTGAAATATGATGTACATCCGAAAAAAATAAAAATTACAAAAAAACAAATTTATGCATCAAAATATGTATGTCAAGAAATATAACATACTCCTAACTTTACAGAAATATAGTATACTCCTAACAGTTTTTATATCTAGGATAGAAATGTAGGACTTTGGGGAGACTTTCACTTTTGTACAATTGCCCTAATTTCTTAAGTGACTGTGTGTCATCAGAGCAAATGATAAAGGTATTTACATTTTTGAAAAAAATTAGAATAAATGTGAAACCACTTAGCATAGTGCTTGGCACATATTACATGTTTAATAAATAATGTTACCCATATTTAAATCTTTTATGTTAACCTATATATCTTAAAATTTTTAATATAAGGCCATGCCTTCCTCTTATTACATTTATTCTCAGATATTTTGTATTTTCCATCGCTAGTGTGAATGAGAGGAAATATTCATTGTGAGACAGGAGAAGGCAAGGCTGGAAAGGCAGGTAGGGATAAGACTAGGGGTCCTTGACTTATGGGGAAAAAGCTTGGTTTTATCCAGTAAGAACTGGAGCCATTAAAAGAATTGATCAAGAGGGTAACACAATCAGAGTTATGCTGTAGAAGAATCATTTCTGTTGTAGCATACCGAATAGGGATTGAAGGCAAAGGACCAGAACCACTGAGAGCATCAATTATGGCAAGGCCTTGCAGTTCTAAGAATTGATACCAAAAAGCAGCATAATTATCAAACACCTGGTGTTTGAACCTTCTTGGGGAGGTTACTGAAGGGTCAAAAGGATATGGCTCATCTGGTGCTTAAAAAACCCTGAGGCTCACATGCATACAATCAGCTCATAATACTGCCCTAGTGTCAGAAGGGTACACATGTGCCTTTAGGCCTGCTTTTGATTTTTTCTGCTTTTTGATCCTCTCCTCTCATATTTGTCAGTTTAAAAATGCCCTAGATGTTAGCTGACAACTTGTAAAAATGTTGAGAATTTGCACAGAACAGGGAGGTGAGTGACTTGCATCAGGCCACAGAGAAGGTCTTGATCCCAAGTGTCTGAATATAAAGCAATAAGGAAACAAATAAATGAAGATGTTTAGAAGTAGGTGCAGAAGGAAGACAGGAGACTTAAAAAGTAAGTAGGAGTTAGTGATTCTTAGATGAAGGAACTGAGAGCTTGAGAGAGAACAAAAGATTCTCTGGGTTTTTTTCATTTGCGTGCCTAGGAGATCAGAAGTTTTATAAATAGTTAGAACAGTAGTTTGAGGGGTTCCAGGGAGCCGTCGGGGAAGATAATTAAATTTTACATATATTGAATTCAATATAGCCGGACATTAAAATGGCACTGTTCGAATGAGTTAAAAATTCAAAACGAGAGCTCTGGAGAGGTCAGAGATGGACATAAAGAATTGAAGATTGTGGACCTAGAGTTCACTCTTGCAGGAATGGATCACATCACCAAGGAAGCTTATGTGGTAAAACATGAAAGTTGAGGGCTGTCAAACTGAGCAAATATCACTTCGAGGGGCAAGAAGGGGATAACAGTTCCCTGAGGAGCAGCTAAAAGGTCAGAGGGTAGGAGAAGCCAAGAAAATTGATTTCTTGTGAAAATTAATCAACAGAAACCTCATTTAAAATGGAGTCAGGAGGCCAGAAAGGGAAGATCTAATGCCCTAAGATGATAGAAGAGCCCAACAGCAAGAAGAAAGATTTCCTCTTCCTGCTCAGCAGGAGCTCAGCCAATGAGAGACTATCACAACCAGCCGATGGAAAGCCACTCCACTTCAAACTCTCAATTCCGCCAATGGACTCTCTGTTTACAATAGGCCTTCCTACTTCCTCTTCCTTTCTGTAAAAGAGTTTTTCTTCCTGTTGTTGCTCAGAACTTGCACATGGCTCACTACAGTGGCAGATCGTGAACTGCAATTCTTTAGTGATACCAAATAAATCCATTTTTGCTGGAGAAATAACTGGTTGTCTATTTGTTTCAGGTCAACATTTGGTGGCCCATACAGGGATCCAGAGAAGACCCCAATAACTCTCAGGCTGGTGGACAAACAGGTGTTAGTGCCCACAGAGCCCATTGAGCTCACTGCTTTTCTCACGCCCCTGGAGTTTGAGGATGTCTTTCTCCTGGATCCAAGCTTCTGCTGTCTTTGCATTTTGAAGCCCTCCAGACTATTTGGGATCTATTTTAAGGCTTTGTCCTTTTCTGGTTAAGGCCTTGTTACTTGGTTGGCACTTCAGGTGGACTCTTCTGAATCAGGCTGTTCCACTGGAACCGTGCTGTTCAGCCTTCAGTGCAGTTCCTCTGGACTATTTCCCTGGAACTATGCTGTTAGCCTTTGACCCAATTCCTCTGGAACTGGGCTGTTGTATTGGAACTGTGCTGATTAGCCTTCAGCCTAACTCCTTAGTCATTAGGCTGCTCTATTTGAACTGTGCTGTTCAGCCTTTGGCCTGACTTCTTTACAGTAATTGATTCATGCACTGCATTCTTTGGCATTCCAGTTGATGAAGGTAGTCAGTACTTTTTTTTGCCTTCGCTTGGGAAGGAAAACAATTCACCTGCAAAGTAATGCCTCAGAGTTTTACTGAGAGCCCTTGTTATTTTTCACAAATCCTGAAGGCTGATCTGGATGATAAAAAGTTCCATACAGGTTCTACTTTGTTGCAATATGTAGATGATTTGCTTCTTTGCCCTCCCTCCGAAGCTTCCTCACAGGAAGACAGTATCCACTTGCTAAAGCTTTTAGCGTGACAGAGACATAAGGTCACCAAGGAGAAATTGCAGTTTGCCAAAGCCAGGCTTGCTATTTAGGGCATCTGATATCAGAACAAGGGCTACACCTACATCCAGATAGGCTTCAATGGTGTCCTAAGTTTCCCAAAACCTAAAGCTAAATGCCAACCATGATGTCTTCTTGGGCTAGCTGGTCTCTGTATGTTTTACTAAAAAGAACAAACAACCTCAACCAAATTTTATGGGAAGAACTGGACAATATAGCCTTTAAGGACTTAAAGGTGAGATGGATGAACCCACTTGCTCTTGGACATCCCAGTTATCAGATTTCATGTTTCTTTTTCCTATATGCAAAGCAAGGGAATGCCCTTGGGGCACTCACCCAAAAACATGGGGACCACCATCAACCCATAGGGTATTATAGCCAGCAACTTGACCCTATGGTACAGGGATACCTGCCTTACCTTAGGGTCATTACTACTACTGCTCTTTTGGTTAAGGCCATTGATGAAATCATTGTGACATCTCATTAGCCATCTTTGTACCTCATGCAGTAGAAGCCCTTCTGAATTCTCATCACATTCAACACATTTCCGTCAGCCCCCTTACTTCCTATGAAATCCTTCTGTTAACTGCTCCTTAATAACTCTTGCATATTGTAACGACCTTAACTCAGCCATTCTTCTCCCCTCCATTACTGACAAAGCCCTTCACTATCGTTTAATGCTGATGGAGCACCCTCTGACCCATCATGATCCTTGGCAGGAAACTCCTTTGAGTAACAGTGACTTCTCATGGTTCACTGCTGGTTCTTATTTAAAATGCAACAATGGCAAATATTGTTCTGGGTATGCTATTGCAACTCCTTTTGACTTCACGGAGGCAGCACCTTTACCTGTGGCTACTTCGGCCCAATGAGCTAAATTACATGACTTAAAAGAGCTCATTCTTTAGTCAAGAGCAAAACTACCAAGATTTATCCTGATAGTAGATACACTTTTGGAGTAACGGATAATTTTGGAATGTTGTGGAAGCAATGTGGCTTCCTTACTTCCAGTGAAAATAAAATAAAAAATGGCCCCTCTGTTCAGGAATTATTGGATGCTATACTTTTACCTGCTGCTTTACATATTATTAAGATCCTGGGGCATTTCTAAACTTGACTCTTTAAAAGCTAAAGGAAATCACCTTGCTGATACTTCCACAAGGAACGCTACTCTTAAAGGAACCAACCACAGCCAAACCTCTGTCATGGTCCAAAGGGCTATTATCCTAAATGATAACTTAGAAAAACTGGCTAGAGAAGCCCAACAATTGGCCTCAGAAAACAAAAAACAACAGTGGAAATTCAACAATTGTTGGTTTGATAAAAAGAGAAAGCTCTGGTTTGGACCAAATAACAACCCAGCCCTACCAGAGACTCTAAAATTCCCACTCTTAACCACTGTACATGTATTTAACCATTGGTCTACTGACAAAACGTTAGCACTCATGAATCAATATTGGTGGGGAAATATTAATAATGCCACAAAAGTGTCCGTCTCTCTCGTCCCACTTGTCCAAAATACAATCCAGGGAAACCTTGTTTGTACTGCTCCTGGACATTTTAAGCTGCCTTACTAGACCATTTGAAGTCTGGCAAATGGATTTTACACAACTTCTCCTGTCTCATGGATATAAATATGTTTTAGTCATGGTCTGTATGTTTTCTCACTGGACAGAAGCCTTCCCATGCAGACAGGCTACTGCCTCTTGTGTGGCTAAAGTCCTTTTGGAAAAGATTATCCCTACCTAGGGAACTCCTCTTGAACTTCAGAGTAATCAAGGAACTCATTTTACTGGTCAGGTACTTTAAGTCTGCACTATTTGGCTGGTTTTACAACACTTTTCATTGCACTTACCACCTTCAATTTTCTGGTTTAGTTGAACATACTGATGGCATTATTAAGACTCAAAATTTGTAGAGACCCTCCAGACAGCTTGGCCAAAAGCATTGCCATTGGTCCTTCTAAATCTCAGATCCATCCCCTTTGGAACTCATAAACTCTCACCCTTTGAGATAGTCACCAGACGCCCAATGCACTTGTCTCCTGCCTCTTTTGACCCACAGCTGATAAAAGGAGATACATTCCAAAATTGCAAAGGCCTAATTGCTTCTATTAAAAATAACCATGTTTTGGTGGAGCAGTCTTTCACAGTGCACTCTAGGGAGACGAAGACCTTAAGCATCACACCTTGCAACCCGGAGATTTTGTCTATTGGAAAAGACACCTCCAGACGGGCTCTTCAACCTTGCTGGAAAGGCCTCTATCAGGTACTGCAAACTAACCCTTGTGTTGCAAAACTCTAGGGAACAGACTCTTGGATTCACGTGACACACCTAAAGAAAGCACCAAGCCTGACTGGACCTGCACATCATCTGATGACCTAAAAGTAAAGATTTCCTGGCATTAAGCAGATGACAGCTGGTGAGACAGCTTTCCCAAGGTGTTGGACAAAGCTTGTGGAAGTTTATCCGCCAAACCTTTGGCGATGATATAACGCTTCAGACAATCTCCAATGCCTATGATCTTGCTAACATACAGACTTTAGGAAAAAACATGCTTCAGAGTTCTCCCTCCTACCCCTTCTTGTTACTTGAATGCAACATTAATAGGTTTCCAATCTGTACACTTTTCCTCCGACATGGGACACGACACCCAACAAAGGTCCTCATGCTCTATGAAGATGCCCAGCAAGAGCTCAGCCAATGAGAGACTGTCACAACTCAGCCAGTGAAAAGCTGCTATACTTCAAACTCTCAATTCCTCCAATGGACTTTTTGCTTATAATAGCCCTCCTAACTTCCTCTTCCTCTCTATAACAGAGTTTCTCCTCCCCTTATTGCTGGAACTTGCAACTCCCCCATGGTTGTAGATCCCCATGTAATTCTTTGTTGATTCCCCAAAAAACCCATTTTTGCTGGAGAAATAACTAGCTGTCTATTTGTTTAAGGTCAACACACTTATGCTGGAGAGAAATCTGAAGAGGATCAAAGTGTCAGTGAATTTAAGGGCTCAGGGTTTGGCAATGAGGTCAGTGACTTTGGAAGCTGTTTTGGTGGAGTGGTAGAGATGGATCAAATAATATCTCAAAAGGCTTGGTAGAAAGAAGAGAAAAGAACGAGGTGAGTATTATAATTCTTGAGGCTAAAAGGGAAGTGTGTTAGCATCTTTACCTACAGCTTTTCTCAAGTAGTAATAGCATGTTAGGCAAACGACAGACAACAGAGAATTGACCTTGTAACAATTAGAAAAACATAAAAAATCGCCAAGGATTTTAAAACAGTCTGATTTATTTTGTAATTATTGTAACTTTTCTGCCTAATGCCCTTCATTAGCTTCATTGTTTGATAAACTAATGACCGAGAAGTGTCTCCGTGATCTGGATTCTGCTTACTTCTCCAGACTTATAGCTCACTCCTGCCCAACCCCGGACACATAGAGAGCTTCTTCCAGCTTTCCAAAAGCCTCAAACTGTTTCTGGTGCTGGTGTTTGTAGCTTCCATGTCTTCCAGTTCCTTCTCAGCTTGGTGAACCATAACCATCTTCCCAGACTATGTTCAAAGTTCTTTATAGTCTCTCACGGTGCTCAGGGTTGATACTAACATATCCCTCTTCTGATTCCCACTGTACCTATATTATGTATCTTGTTTCTATCACCTAGCTCCAGGCTGGGTATATAGTCTATTTGATAAATGTTGAATGAACAAATAAATGAAGATTGCAAGTCTTCATGTTGCATCCATTTTTCGTTAAAAAAAGTGTGCAGTATAGCACAGTTGGTATTTATTCTTGCCATACAATACTCAATTTTGTGATTTTGTTAAAACAAATAAGAAACCTTGTAAATATTATTTAAAACTTTTAAAGTAAAAAAAGCCCTAATCTCATTAGTCTATGTAATTTTCCATTTCATTTCTAAATGTTAAAGTGGGCTATTTTTTCTTTTTCATAAGCTCTTTCCTTTCAAGCAATTATCCTCTTTCTGGCTAAATTATTACGAAGAGAGATGGGCTTCTTTTTAAATCCAAAGGACTAAACTCAAACCAATTAAAGTTTCAGTGTTAGAGGCATCAAGGTGGTTTTAATCTCAGTTTATATGTGCATTTATGACCGTTGGCTCTCCCCAGCGAGACAAGGGAAAGACGGCCCCTACACCTGGTTTCCAGGTTGATTACAATCAACATGGGACAATGTTAGCATAAAAGGCTCATTTTATATTAAACACCTTTTTGGGAGGAGGAGGCGGTGGCGGTGAAGATAAAAATCCTTAATCAAAATCCTGCCAATTTGCATTGTTCTTTGGAGAACAGGCTTTTAAACGCCAAGGAACAAAAGAGGATTTGGTTTTCCCATCTCCTCGAGGCCGCAGCAGATTGTGAGGCAGCTACTGGTAGAAACCAAAGTATAAATTATCAACAGGAGGAAGGCGTGTGTTTGCGCCCGTGTGTGTATGTGTGTGTGTGTGTGTGTGTGCGCGCGCGCGCGCGCTGGCGGTGGGGGTAGGGTAGGAAAGAGACGGAACACTTGCTAAGGCTCCAAGGACTTTTTTGAGAGATACTTCGTTATGTAATATTTATAATGAAAGGCGCTGCAACCGCATCAGCGCACTGACCCGCATTCTTCCGGCCCTGTTTACAACCACAAGCTGGGATACAATGGGGATGGGAGGAGGGGGCAAGCAGTGCCGTGCAGGCGAAGAGCGGTCCAACAGCGGGAAACCAGCCCCTGGCGCAGAAGCCGAGCCCGGAGGATTTCCCCCCGGCTCTGGCACCCGTCCACGGACCCCGAGGCGCTGTACAGGCTTTAAGGATCAGCAGGAGAGCTGGTTTAAAAATGCAGGATCTGGGATCCAGCCTCCCAAGATTTTGATTCGGTAGGCGGGGAAAAGGGGTTAGGGCTTAGGAATCTGCAGTCAGTCCGCTCTCTGGGGATGCTGAGACGGTGACCTGGGGACCTCACGCTGACTATGGCACACTGGAGCGTGGGCAGCGGCGGTGTCGCGCCGAGGGGGCTCGCCTGGCGCGGGACCGCGCGCGATCGCGAGCGCGCCGCTCCCCAGCAACGGCGCATGCGCCAGCTCGCCGTTCAGCGAAGCCGCCGTAGCTTCGCGGGCCCGGCTCCTCCAATCGGAGCCCGGCGTTCTCCGAGCGCGTCTCCTGGAGCTGCGGGCTGCGGGAGGCGGGAGGAAGGGGCGGGCCCGGACGGCCAGCGAAAGTCTGGGGAGGTCTGCGACGCTCGTCAGGTCTCCGGAAGTGGCCGTTGTAAACACCTCCGTGGGGCTTGTCCCCTGAAGTCCCCTTTGCTATTTGTCCCCCCCCCCCCCGGGTCCTAGAGTCCGTCAGTTTCCAACAGTTTATGCTCTGACCCCCGCCATCTGCCTGGGCCTCATTCTACCATTGAGATTTGAAGCCGCCTCTGGGGTCTTGGGTGTGCGGTCTGGACCACGGGAGCCCCCCTGAGGTAACCACGGGGTGTCGGGGCTTCGAGGCGAACGACTTTGGCGGGCAGGTGTTGAGAGGAACGGTATAGGGGGCTTCGGTGAGAGTTGTGGGGGACCCCGAGTTAGTTTGGAGGTGTCTTTGGGGCAATTCGCGTCGTCTGTGGGGACACGCCTCCAGCTCCCTGGACAGGGCCTCCCCGCCCACTTGGAGGAAGATGTCCCTGGAGCATCCTAGCCAGAAACCGCTGCCGCAGTACCCAGAGGGCTGGGTAGGGACCAGAGGGCAGGACCCAGGGGGCCTGCACTTGGAGCTGCTTAGGTTTCTCCGGACTGCCGCTCTCTTTCCCTCTCGAGAGTCAGTAAGTCCTTCGAGGACAAGGACCACGGTTTTTGACATCCTTTTTGAAAAACGCCAGCGACACACTAGACACTGTATAAATATTTGCTAAACGGAAGAGTGAGTTGTGCTAGGCTGTCTTCTGTAGCTTCTCCTGCTTACCCTTCAGGACTTTAAGAGACTTAGAAAAGTCAGCCGTGAGTTTTTCTGAGGCTGTAAATTTTCTGCAGAAGTGGAGTCTCCTTTTGACTGTTCCTTATTCCATTATGATATTTTCTTAGGCAAATACATGTTTTTTCGTTCTAAGCAGATCTCAAATGATACTGCGTAAGTTTACTTGAGAAGCCATTTCACTTGGTGTCCGACTCTTTTGAATACATTATACAATCGATGTTTTGCAGTTGTTCCCATAGTCTTGCAGAAAAGAACCTGTCATTTGTCATTTGTTTTATTGAACAGTTAGTGCCTGCTAACAACAAAACAATGGTAGAGCAGGAAATGAACATGTTTTCCCCATGAAATGAAGAGGAAAGAAAGGCAGTGCAACCTGCTAAGAGGAAAGATGAAGGGAGTAGTTTTAGGCTGGAGCTTTCTGGATTAGTCCTGGCCGACTTTGATTAGCTGTGTGACCTGAGCAAATAACCTAAGCTCCCCAGGCATTAGATTCCTTATGTGTCAAATAAGAAGGATGGACTTGGTCTGTAAAGTCCCATTTAATTCTAAAATTCTTTGATTGTCTCAGCCCATGTGTCTTGGTCTTCTTTTGAAGGAACCAAACATCCCCTTTAAAGGTGAAATATGTAGCTCTTCAGATATAACTCTTCAGACATCACCAACACAGATGTGGTTATGGTTGGAGACACCACTGTGTTATGAAAGAAGATGGACTCAGGAGATGTGGCTTTGAGTTCTAACCCTCCCACTGAGCATCTTTTTTTTTTTTTTTTTGAGGAGGATTAGCCCTGAGCTAACTACTGCCAATCCTCCTCTTTTTCCTGAGGAAGACTGGCCTTGAGCTAACATCAATGCCCATCTTCCTCTACTTTATACATGGGATGCCTATCACAGCATGGCTTTTGCTAAGCGGTGCTATGTCCACACCCGGGATCTGAACCGGCAAACCCTGGGCCGCTGAGAAGTGGAACATGCTCACTTAACCGCTGCACCACTGGGCTGTCCCCCTGCTGAGCATCTTTATACAAGTTAGTCAAACTATCCAAGCCTCAGTGTTCTCATCTGTGAAATGTGCATAATAATCTCATAGGGTTATTGGGAGGATTCAGTGAGATCAGGTTATGCTTAGTGCAGTATCCAGCATGTAGTAAGTGCTCAGTATTGTAGTTTTTATCTTTTCATCATCTCCCCCTCCTTTTTCCCGTGATCTGTGCAGACACACTGGGAGATGAGTACATTCAGGATGACCTGCTGAAGGACTCAGATGTGGGGTAGGAAAACTTTGAACCAGCAGTGGCTCTGAAGTCTAAAGTAGAATTGTCTTTCTGGCTGGTACTTCTCAGGATGTCCAGATAATTGGTCTTTTGGCCTCAATTGCTCTATGACCAATTTCTAAAAAACTTCTTATTGAAGAATGATATACATAAACATCCCCCCATCTATTTTAATAAGAATGGTGAGACTAGTCCAACTCCGCTACCAAAAGAAGATTGATCTATTCATACGTTAACATAAAAAGCTGATCTAAACGTTGCCTGTATCTATCACTGCTGTAGGATGGCCTGGTTTTGGTCCAAGCCTGTGGAAGTGCCATCTGGATTGAGAATCCACCGGAGGTCTGAGTCATCTTTCATTAAGAAGACTCTAACTTGTAGTTAGTTTGCATGGGGAGAAGAATCATCTGTGTTTGAGAAATATGCAGCAGGGAGCAGGAGTGCTTCCCTGATAACTGAGGTCTCACGTGCTCCCTTGCTGGGGATGAGCCATGTCTTGAAGGCCAATAGCAAGGCACACAGCAGAGTTCTGGAGTCAGCCAGTTTGGGTTTGAATCCAGACTCTGTCACTTACTAGAGATGTGACTTTGGAAAAGTGACTGACTATCTTTAAGCCCTAGTTTCCTCGGGTATAAAGTGAGGATCTTAACAGTATCTTCCCTTGGAGTTAGTGGAGAGTGAAGTAAGATAATCTATAGAAAGTTCTTAGCACTATGTCTGGAGAAGGGATGTTTGTCATAGTTGGGATGATAACAGCAGGCAATGGATTTGAGGTATCAGGTAATTGGTTCGTAGATAATGACGTATTGAATATTTTCAAGTGGAAAGCACTGTCTACAGAGTTACACAGATATTGAAGACAAAGGCTGACACTGACCACATCGCATAAGGAAGTTTTAATTACTCATGCAGATTAACCTGAGTATTTAACTTGTGGAGTTTGATAGGGAAGTTGCAGGTAAAGCTAGGAACACATATTATGTGGGGACCCTGCATTCTTTGACTTAGCTTACTGTTCCACTGACATTTTCACTGCTGTACCTAGCTACTTGACTTTCCTCATGTTTCCTTGCTTTCTTTTCACTCTGGTGGATGAAAAGGGAGATTTTGCTACATCTCTGCCATGTTCAATAGCATAGAAATCCCTTTGTAGTTTAAATTCAGCCACAGACCTAACTTTGGCTCTTCATTGATTTAATATTCCTAAAACACACAGAAGTAGGCCCTTGAGCCCTAGTGTCATCAGGAGCTAATATCAGAGAGAGAGGAAGAAAAGAAGAGTGCTAAAGGAGACTTTAGCTAGGATTTTTTTATGATGAGGAGTTTTAAAAATTGAGATATAATTCACATAGCATAAAGTTCATCATTTTAAAGTATATAATTCCATGGTTTTAAGTATATTCAGTAGGTTGTACAACAATCACCACTACATAATTCCAGAACATTTCCGTCACCCCCAAAAAGAAACTTTGTACCTATCAACAGTCAGAGCCAATCCCCCCCTCCCTACCCTCTGGCCACCATGAATCTGCTTTCTATTTCTGTGGATTTGTGTATTCTGTACATTTCATATGAATGGCATCATACAAGATGTAGCCTTTTGTGTCTGGTTTCTTTTACTTAGCATAATGTTTTCAAGATTCACTTATGTTGTGGCATGTATTAATACTTCATTTCTATTTTTTTTGAAGATTTTATTTTTTTTCCTTTTTCTCCCCAAAGCCCCCCAGTACATAGCTGTATATTTTTAGTTGTGGGTCCTTCTGGTTGTGCTATGTGGGATGCTGCCTCAGCATGGCCTGATGAGCGGTGCCATGTCCGTGCCCAGGATCTGAACCGGCGAAACCCTGGCCTGCCAAAGTGGAGCGCGGAACCTTAACAACTTGGCCACAGGGCTGGCCCTTCATTTCTTTTTATGGTTGGATAATATTTCCTATTTTATTTGTCCATCGATCAGTTGGTGGACATGTGGATTGTTTTCACTTTTTGGCTATTATGAACAGTGCTTCTACGAATATTTGTGTACCAGTTTTATTAAAGTCCAGTAATTATCTTAGAATGTATCATTGTGTTAGTTGTGCTGTGTTCTCAGATGTGCAGTTTGTTTTTCGAAATGCAGATTAAAATCTTTTTGTATTTCAGGAAAGTTTTCTTGAATTACAGTTTTTAGTGTTTGTTCTGTCTCCTTGCTTTGATCTTCTTATTCAGGACTCCTGTTATCTGCATGTTGGTTGTTCTTTGCCTATTTTTCAGTAATTTGTCTGTCTTTTGAATCCTTTTGATCTCTTCCTTCATTTTTTTATTTAAACATTTTTCGTGTTTCATTTCCTATATCTTTCAAGGCATTTTTGTCATATCTGTTTACTCTCAATGTTCCCTCTAATTTAGTCTTCATTACTGAAATGATGTTTTCTTTTATTTCTAATTTTTTCTGATAGTTGTCACCTTATTTCTGAGTTTTTTGAATTCTGATTCCTATTCTTTCATGTCCTATACCATTTTGCTAATGTCTTTTAGCTCATTTTAAAATAGTAAGTGATAGTTTTCAACTGTTTTGTGGGCATGTCTTTCTGTTATGCTTTCATTTGTTGGATTCTATTCTGCTCCTAACTCTCTTTTTTCTTACATTAACTTTGTATGAGATTTGACTGCACTACTTCTCTTTTGCTTATTTTTCTGGAAGATTCATTTATCTGAACTTTGAGAATGGGACAAGATTCAGGAAAGCTTTTCGAACTTCGTAGAATGCTGTCTGGTGTTGTTTTTTGTGAGTGTTAAAAACTATGATGGCTTGCTTTCTTACATTTCTTGGCCCTGTTTCCTCCTACAGTTTGGTCTGGGCCATCTCTTTACTTTGTCTTTATTTTCCCCGTCCTGCTCAATTTTGATTCCATCCTCAGCAGTTTCTCTTTAGTGTGGGCCCCTGTCCAGGAAGGAGGCCTTGGCAGGTCAGTGTTGAAAGTTCATGAAGACTCTCTTACCATGTACCCATTTCATGTGTCAACTCTTGGAATGGGCAGGCTTCTCCCAGTTTCATCTGCTGCTCTCAAATTGGCCTACTGTGCTTTCCATTAAGTATCTCTTGACTCTTTGGGAGTTCTGTTAAATGCAGCCTTGTTCTTTCCCTCTGTTTTCTCCTCTGTAGACACCTCAACTCCCATGCAGGTTTTGTGGCTGCTGGAGGTTTGCCCTTATTCATTTGTATTTTATGGTTCTTTTTGTTGTCAATGTTGCCCATGATTTTCTAGTTTTTCTTTGTAGTTACCTTAGATAGGGTTTTTAAACTCCCTCATTTAAGTTAATAAGGAAATTAAACTATAGAAAAACAGAGACTTTATAAAAGACTTAGACAAGCAGGGCTGGTGTGAGAACGCTGTTTTATATTTTACCTGTCACTCAACTTCTTTTTTTTTCTTTTTAACTCTGCAAGAGCATTTTCAAGCTTCTTATCCATATTAGTTTTGTATTGTTGTGTAACAAGTTACCACAAACTTAGTGGCTTAAAACAGCACCCATTTATTATCTTTTGGTTTCTGTAAGTCAAGAGTCTGGGCACAGCTTAGGTGGACCCTTGGTTCAGAGTTTCGGTAGGCTGCAGTCAAGATGCTGCCTGGGCTGTGTTCCCATCTGAAGGCTTGACTGGAAAGAATCTGCTTCCCAGCCCATTCAAGCTCTTGGGGGCATAATTTATTTCCTGTTGACATGTATATGACTGAGAGATCCAACTTTTTATTTGCTTGTTGGGTGGAGGCTGCCTGCAGTTCCCTGCCATGTGGCCCTCTCCATAGGCAGTTCACGCCATGGCAGTTTGCTTCTTCAAGGCCAGCAGGAGATTGTCACTTTAGTCTGCTAAGACAGAGTCTTACATAACATAACGTAATCATGGAGGTGTTATCCCATCACCTTTGCCATATTCTGCATCCCATCACCTTTGCCTTATTCTGTTGCTTACAAGCAAGTCAAGTTCTGCCCACAGAAGAGGGGAGAGTATCGTACAAGAGAGAAACACCAGGGAGCAGAGATGATGGGAACTATCTGTCTACTGTGTTATCTGTGTCAATGATCTGGAAATTGGCTAAATTTGCTCCTGAGCTATAAAAGACACTTTCTGGAAGACCATTCAGATTTTAAGATGTTGGATACCAAAATAATGCACTGAACAATGATGATTCTCTTCAATATAGCTTTATTAAAATAGCTGTATTAAAATTTGGTAAACTACCTCTTCCTACACTTCTCTGCCCAAGATAAAAACAAGCAAAAGATAACAGACATTATTAAGACCCTAACTATGTAAATTCTTCCCCTGTGAGGTAAATAGAGGTTCTTTTTTGTGCCTCTTGTGACACATATGCACACATACGTGTGTGTGTATTTAGTCTTTTTCACAAAAATGGAAACTTTTATATATGTACTTTTGAACTTTGGACATTACTCTTAAGTCTGGAAGAGTCCATTCCTTCTAAGTTCTACGTCTTTTACATCCATTCTGAAGGCAGTTTCTCTGGAGTTTGGGAGCATGGTGGTGAGGTGAAAATATTTTGGGACTTAGTTTCAGAAGAGCTTTGTTGAGTCCTCAGTGGCTCCCACTTAGTAGCAAATCATTTAGCCTCTTCGAGTCGGGTGAGTTTCCTTAATTGAAATGAGGATAATAAACCTGAGGTAAGATGATTTATGGTTCAACTCTTTGTAGCAACAGTGGCCTTGTAGAAAGAGCCTAGGCTTTAGAGTTAGATAGTTATGGGTTTGAATCTTGGTCCTGTAACTGTGTGTCTTTTGGCAAGTTACTTCTCATTTCTGAGTCTTAGTTTTCTCCTTTGAGCAATGGGAGGATCTTTACCTTGCAGTGTTGTAAAGATCAGAGTACTGTATATAAAGTACTGAGTACGGTGCTTGGCACTGTCGTAGGTGCTCAGTAAGTTAACGACAATGGTATTTGTTTGTCTACCACTATTCCCAGACTTAGTCTTTTAGGTCCTTGGAGAAGTGGTTCCCCCCCGCCCCATCTGGGTGAAAATTCCATCCTCTTTGTCCTAGGTCGGACTGTGCTACTGTCAGCCACATGAATTGCTGACTGTTTTAAAGATCCCTTGGTATCTGTCTAGAGGAGCCATTAGTCAGTTCTTAGCACTGTGGTTGAGTCTACGTCTCAGTTGGCTTGTTTGAGTCCTTTTCCTTCAGTGGTCTCTCTGAAGGGGGGTTGTTTATTGGGAGTGAGGACAGAACAGTTCAACCTTTTTTTTTTGGGTCTTCAAGATATTACTCTGCACCTACAATTTCACTAAACAATTCTTTTACTTTCTTTTCTTTTTTATTTATTTTTTTTGAGGAAGATTAGCCCTGAGCTAACTGCTGCTAATCCTCCTCTTTTTGCTGAGGAAGACTGGCCCTGAGCTAACATCCATGCCTGTCTTCCTCTACTTTATATGTGGGATGCCTACCACAGCGTGGCTTGACAAGCGGTGCCATGTCCGCACCCGGGATCTGGACTGGCGAACCCCGGGCCGCTGAAGCGGAGCGTGCGAACTTAACCGCTGCACCACCAGGCCGGCCCCAACAATTCTTTTATTACATCTTTCTTCCGGACCAAATCACCCCAAGTATCACCCATTCCCTTCATTTATCTGGGATCATTATATTTTCTCAGAGCGTTCTTTGTTCTTCAATAGAAACTGACAGTGACTGAGCACTGTATATGTGCTGTATATATTATTTAAGTCTCAAATATATATGTTGATATAGTTGTTCCCTTCTTATGGATGAGGAAACACCCTCAGAGAGTTTAAGTGACTTGCCCACGGCCACATACTTGTAAGGTACTTACTGGAATCCTAACTCAGGTCTCTCTGAGTCCAAAGCTCATGGTCTTAGAATATTAGACTTTTTTTTTTTCCTGCTTTATCTCCCCAAACCCCCCCGTACACAGTTGTATATCTTAGTTGCATGTCCTTCTAGTTGTGGGATGTGGGATGCTGCTTCAACATGGCCTGACCACTGGTGCCATGTCCGCGCCCAGGATCCGAACCCAGGGCCACTGCAGCGGAGTGCTGAACTTAACCACTGGGCCATGGAGCCGGCCCCTATTAGACTTTCTTTTGAGGAAGATTGGCCCTGAGCTAACATCTGTGCCCATCTTCCTCTATTTTATATGTGGGACTCCTGCCACTCCTGTTTAAAATGTTTACCCAGAGATTCCTTCATACTGTAGTAAAGTAATTTACTTTAAATGGTTGGCTCTATCTCATTTGGAGTATCTCCCATAGAAGAGGGTTCCAGAGAGAAGGCCAGTGTAAGTGACGATACTCTCCTCTTTTCTTCTTCCTGTTTATCCCTTGGGAGAAGGCCTTTGAAAATTACCATGAGATCTTTTGTTTGGGAGTACATTGGCCTCTTTGATTGTAACATTGCAGCAAAAATATCTCATTTATGAAAAAACTTTGGGGACCCAAAAATGTCCCTGGACTTCATTATCTTTCAAACTGAATTCTGTGCCCTAGAGATAGGCACTACATGTTCTTTTTCTAGTTCAAGAACAATTTGTCACTGTTTTATTACACTATTTTTTCTTTTTATTTGAGAAATTAAAATAATCTAATAGTATTATTCTTACAAGAAGGAACATCTTTCCAACATTTTGTCATTTTTGCTTCTAATCTTTTTTCAAAAGAAAACATCACGGCTTTAAAAATACGAGTATTTACGTGTTTCTTAGACAATAATTTAAAAAATACAAATACGTCGAAGAACAAAAGAAAAATCACCTGTAGTCTCAGGATTCACATATATAACCATATTATATCGTTTACTATTTTAACAGACTTCAGCCCCTCTAACCTGTAAGCCACAGACATCTTGGACAGTTTTAATCATCAATAACGAAGTATATCATTAAGAAACAGTGGGGTATTTTGAAAGAGTTGGAAAACGTATCATGAGTTTGAACACTTCAAGTAATGCCACTGGTGATACCCAAAGGTAAGCCTCCTGTCTCTTCCTTTAGTCAAGGAATGCTTTTGTTGCAAGGAACAGGGAGAAGTAAGTGTTGGAGGGGTTGATTGGAAGAATTCTCATGGAATGGTAAGGGGAGGAGAAATTTCATGGGACTGGAGGAGCAGGAGTGATGCCTCATGAGAACGGGAGCTGCACCTGAAGACTTTGTGCTGCTCTTTGTGCTCCTTCGCTACCTCGGTCCACACAATCACAGGTCTGTACTTTCCCCTGCCCCTTGAGACTTGCTTAGTCTCCTCCGTTTCTCTGCATGTTTTCTTCTCTGTATGTTTCTTCTTATTCACATTTCTGGGTGGTCATTACTTTGGCTTGCCATAATCTCTGTGGCTCCAATTCCTCTTCTTTCCTCATTCTCCCAACTCTAGTTCATGACTTCTTTTCAAGCTTTCTTTTAGTTTTGGCTCCTGTTACTAACGCCTTTACTTGGAGTTTATACTCCAAGAATTGCTATTGCTCATCTTTTTTGTTCTATTGATATCTGCCTTTGGGTGAGGTGCCTGCCTTTGGTTTATTCCCCTGTGTTGTGAAAAATATAAAACTCTGAGTCTATAATATAAAATGAAGCCATTTTGGAGGGTGAAACCCAAAGTGTGGTTTACAAAGAAATAAGTGCAGAAATTGAAAGTAAGCATTTTGAAACTTTTATGATCATGTAACAGGGTATTTTCTGTTTGTTGAATCTAATAATAAGACACTTGGGGTTGTATTTTATCTGTTTTTAAAATTTCTTTTTTAGTAATCCATTTTAAATATCTTTGACAAAGGCGTCATTTGGTGGGGGGAATAGTCCTTGCTCATGTTTAGTGTGAGAAGAACTGGCGTAGACTGCCTTTTCAGCAAGGCTGTGTGGGTGGGGCAAGTCCCATGACTAACATGTACTTCACCTATAAATAGGATTTGCTATAGGAACATTTTCCACCTACCTTTAGGAGCTACCTTAAGTCCTTTCTGAACAAGGTAGAAAATAAATGAATAACATAGAAACTTTTTTCTTTGCCAAACTTTCACCTCAAAGAGTACTTTTTTTCTTTTATCAAATGTTGCAAGGGTTGAGAGTGAGGTCTTATCAGCTTGTTCTTCACCGCCACAGTGGAGTATGGTTCAAAAACTGCCGAAGAGAGGGTCTTCAAGGTTCCTTCTTGCTCTGATTTTCTGTTTTATATATGTACCTGTATATATATATATTTTAATGCAAATAATACAGGTATTTTTAGAAAAATTAAATAATACAAATGAATAAAACAAGAAAACTACTTATAATCCTACTGCTTAGAGATAACTACACCTGGTATTTTGGTATATACTTATCCAGACCTTTTCTTATGAACATATAAATGTATATATGTTTATATTTTTTTTTTGAGGAAGATTGGCCCTAAGCTAACATCTGTTGCCAATCTTCCTCTTTTTTTTTCCTCCCCAAACCTGTACACATAGCTGTATATCCTAGATGCAGGTCATTCTAGTTCTTCTATGTGGGATGCCACCACAGCATTGCTTGATGAGTGGTGTGTGAGTCCACGCCCAGGATCCAAACTGGTGACTCGGGCTGCTGAAGCAGAGCACGTGAACTTAACCACTTGGCCACAGTGCTGGCCCCGTAAATATATATTTCCAAAATTAGAATAATATTTCACATTATTTGGTGTCTTCCCTTTTCAGTTTTGGGGGAATATCTTATCATATCAACATACGTCTGTCATAAGTTTTTTGTTTTTTTTTTTAAACATTGGCACCTGAGCTAACAACTGTTGCCAATCTTCTTTTTTTTTTCTGCTTTTTCTCCCCAAATCACCCCGGTACATAGTTGTATATTTTTTTCAGTTGTAGGTCCTTCTAGTTGTGGCATGTGGGACGCCACTTCAGTGTGGCCTGACGGGTGGTGCCATGTCCGCGCCCAGGATCTGAACCAGCGAAACCCTGGGTCGCTGAAGCGGAGTGCGTGAACTTAACCACTCAGCCACGGGACTGACCCCTGTCATAAGTTTTAATGGCCAAATTACTCTTCAGAATTCTAGAATCTGGATAAGTGAAGTTACTTAAACTCTCCTATTTACCACTAATCTACTTTCTGTTTCTATAGATTTGCCTTTTCTGAACAAATCATGTAAATGGAATTATACAATATATGGTCTTTTGTGGCTGGCTTCTTTCACTAGGCATATTATTCAGGTTTATCATGTTGTAACATGTATCAGTACTTTGTTTTTATTGCTGAATAATATTTGCTTGTGTAGCTATACCATGTTTTGGTTACCCATTCACTACTTGATGAACATTTGGGCTGTTTCCACTTTTTGGTTATTAAGAATAATGGTGCTATGAACATTTGTGTACAAGTCTTTATGTGGACATATGATTTCATTTCCTTTGGATGGGTTTTTAGGAGGAACATTGCTACATCGTGTAGTAAATTTGTGTTAAATTTTTGAAGAAACTGCCAAATTGTATTCTAAAGTGGCTGGACCGTTTTACATTTCTACCAACAATGTATGAGAATTTTGAGGTCCCTCCGCATCATATCCAATAGTTGTTATCTTCTGACTTTTTGATTATAGCTATTCTAGAGAGTGTGAAGTGATATGTCATTGTGATTTAATTTGTATTTTCCTAATGAGTAATGATGTTGAGCATCTTTGCATGTGCTTTTTTGCCACTTATATA
This sequence comes from Equus asinus, assembly GCF_041296235.1. Taxonomy (NCBI): domain Eukaryota; kingdom Metazoa; phylum Chordata; class Mammalia; order Perissodactyla; family Equidae; genus Equus; species Equus asinus. The sequence continues at coordinate 48,082,407 of NC_091812.1, forward strand.
TCTTCATTGCTGAAAGTCTATTCAGATCTTTTGCATATTTTTTTGTTGTTGTTGTTTGAGGAAGATTAACTCTGAGCTAACGACTGCCAATCCTCCTATTTTTTGCTGAGGAAGACTGGCTCTGAGCTAACATCCATGCCTATCTTCCTCTACTTTATATGTGGGACGCCTAACACAGCAACGCTTTTTGCCAAGCGGTGCCTTGTGCGCACTGCACCTGGGATCCGAACCGGTGAACCCCAGGCCGCTGAGAAGCGGAATGTGTGAACTTAACCGCTGGGCCATTGGACCGGCCCCTCGCCTATTTTTATGTTGGGTTATTTGTCTTTTTGTTATTGAGCTTTGAGTTCTTTATGTAATCTGGATACAAGTCTTTTATCAGATGTATGGTTTGCAAATATTTTCTTCCATTTGTTGGCTTGACTTTTCATTTTCTTAATGTCTTTTGCAGTGCAAAAGTTTTTAATTTTTGTGAAGTCCAGTTTATCAGTTCTTTCTTAGGGTTTGTGCTTTTGGTTTCATATCTAATAAATCTTTGCCTATTTTAAGATTTTTCTCCTATGTTTTCTTGTGGAAGTTTTATAATTTTAGTTCTTACAGTTAGGGCTGTGCTCCATTTTAAGTTATGTTTTATGTGTGGTGTAAGGTAAGGGTCTAAATTCATCTTTGTGCATGTGGATATCCAGTTGTTTCAGCACCATTTGTTGATGACACCATCCTTTCCCCATTGAATTGCCTTGACACTTTTTTTGAAAATTAATTGACCAGACATGTATGAGTTTATTTCTAGAGTCTCAATTCTGGTGCATTGATCTACATGTCTATTTTTAATTCATTTACACACTGTTTTGACTACTGGTGCTTTATGGTAAAGTTTTGAAATTAGTAAGTGAAAATCTTCCCATTTGTGCTTCAAGATTGTCTTGGTTCTTCTGGGTCCTTTGCCTTTCCACATACATTTTAGGATGAGCTTGTCAATTTCTGCAAAAACAGCCTGCTGGGATTTTGGTAGAGATTGTGTTGAATTTGTAGATTAATCTGGGGAGGATTGCCACTGTAATAATATCGACTCTTCTAATACATGAATGTGAATGTGGAATGTCTTTCCATTTGTTTAGGTCTTCAATTTCTTTCAACAGTAATTTATATTTTTCAGTGTACAAGTCTTACACTTTTTGGTTAAATTTAATCCTAAATCTATTTTGTTCTTTTTGATGCTGTTGTAAATGAAATTATTTTCTTAATTTCATTTTTGGATTGTTTATTGCTAGTATATAGAAATGTAACTGAATTTTGTATATTGATCTTATATTCTGTGACCTTGCTGAAACTGTTTTTTAGTCCTTGTCTTTTTATTTCTTCATGGATTTCTTAGGATATTCTTACAGGATCATGTCCTTTGCAAGTAAACACAGTTTTACTTCTTCTCTTTCAATATATATGCCTTTTATTTCTCGCTTTTTGTGCTTTTTTAATTTTTGTTTTTGCATGATTGCACTGTCTAGAACCTCCAATACAGTTTGGAATAGAAGTATTCATAGCAGACATCATTTTTGTCCCCAATCTTAGGGGAAGCTTTCAGTCTTTCACCATTAAGTATGATACTAATTGTAGGTTTTTCATAGATGCTCTGTATCAGATTGAGGAAGTTTCCTTGTATTCCTATTTTGTTGAGAGTTTTTATCACAAATGGGTGTTATCACAAATGGGTATTATCACAAATGGGTATTAGATTTTGTCAAATGCTTTGTCTATCAGTTGAGATGATCGTGTAGTTCTTGTCGTTTATTTTAGTAATATGGTATATTACACCAATTGATTTTCAGACATTATACCAATTTTCTATTTTGGGGATAAATCCCACTTGGTCATGTTGTGTAATCTTTTTAAGATGTTGCTGGATTTGGTTTGCTAATGTATTTTTAATTAATTAATTAGTTTATTTATTTTGGGGAAGACTAGCCCTGAGTGAACATCTGCTACTAATCCTCCACTTTTTGCTGAGGAAGATTGGCCCTGAGCTAACATCTGTGCCCATCTTCCTCTACTTTATATGTGGGATGCCTGCCACAGCGTGGCTTGATAAGCACTGCGTAGGTCCATGCCTGGGATCTGAACTGGCAAAGCCTGGGCAGGTGAAGTGGAGTATGTGAACTTAACCACTATGCCACTCGGCCAGCCCCTTATATTTTTTATTTTTATTTATCTATTTATTTTTTTGAGGAGGATTAGCCCTGAGCTAACTACTGCCAATCCTCCTCTCTCTTTTGCTGAGGAAGGCTGGCCCTGAGCTAACATCCGTGCCCATCTTGCTCCACTTCATATGTGGGATGCCTGCCACAGTATGGCATGCCAAGTGGTACCATGTCCGCACCCGGGATCCGAACTGGTGAACCCTGGGCCACCGAAACAGAATGTGCGCACTTAACCACTGTGCCACTGAGCCGGCCCCTATTTTTATTTTTATTATTTTATTTTATTCTTTTCCCTTTTTCTTCCCAAATCCCCCCAGTACATAGATGTGTATTTTAGTTGTGGGTCCTTCTAGTTGTGGGATGTGGGACACTACCTCAGGATGGCCTGAGGAGCGGTGCCATGTCCGCACCCAGGATCCCAACCAGTGAAACCCTGGACCGCCAAAGTGGAGCGTGCGAACTTAACCACTTGGCTCCAGGGCCAGCCTCGGTTTGCTAATGTTTGGGTGAGGATTTTTTGCATCTGTATTCATGAGGGATATTGGTTTATCATTTTCCTTTCTTATGAGGTCTTTGTCTCACTTTGGTGTTAGGCAATGCTAGACTAACACCAATGAGCTGGGAATTGTTTCCTCCTCTTCTAATGTGAGGATTGCTATATTTCTTCTTTAAATATTTGGTGGAATTTCTATTGAAACCATCTAGACTTGGGCTTTCTTTGTGGTTAATCTTTTAAATTATTAATTCAACATCTTTATCTGTTATAGGTCTATTCACATTTTCTGTTTCTTTTTGAGTTATTTTTGGTAATTTCTGTCTTTGTAGGAATTTAAATTGTCTAATTTGTTGGTGTAAAGTTGTTCAGAGTAGTTATTATAATCCTTTTATGTTAGTCGTGTCTTCTTCTTTCATTCTTTGTTTTTATAATTTGAATCTTTTCTCTTTTTCTTTGTCAGTCTATCCAAATGTTTATAAAATTTGTTGATTTTGTTAAAGGACCAAATTTTGGTTTCATTGATTCTCTCTATTGTTTTATTTTAGTCTTATTTTAAAAAATTACTATTGCATATGCACATCATTTGAAGAATCTTATTGTTCTGCAAAGCTTACTTACTGCTCTTAGGAAAATAGCAGTACTGATTTCCTGAGACAGATCACTTTCTTGTTCCCTAGAAACAATCTTTTTCATCTCTCTGAGATGATTTTAAATCTATGTCTCTTTTTTTCTGTAGTCTAATTTTTATCAGTCACCATACATTACAAGTCATTTTATTTTATTTTATTTTTGAGGAAGATTAGTCCTGAGCCAACATCTGCTGCCAATCGTTCTGTTTTTGCTGAGGAAGACTGGCCCTGAGCTAACATTTGTGCCCATCTTCGTCTACTTTATATGTGAGACACGTGCCACAGCATGGCTTGCCAAGCGCTACCATGTCTGCACCCGAGATCCGAACCAGCCAACCCCAGGCTGCCAAAGCAGAATGTGTGAACTTAACCGCGGCGCCACTGGGCCAGCCCCAGAAATCTATATCTCTTAAAAAAATTTTTTTATATTGCTATTTAATTCTCCAGGTTTTGCCATTATCTGCTGACTCCCCAGTACAGAAGATCATAGTTTTCATTCATTCATGCCTCCCCTTTCTCTCCTTTCCACATATAGTGGTTATAGTGATATTGTAATCTTGCTTAGATTAGTTATTCAATGTTTACATTATTATAATTATGAAAACTTCCCAGTTGAGCCATATACTAATTTTTAATAATTTTTCTCTCTTGTACATTTTGTTTTCCTTGGATTTAATAGTTGTCTCATTTATCATTTAGTTTGCTTAAATTCTGTGAACTTAATCATGAATTCAACTTCATACTCCAACCAAGTTGTATAAATCTCTCACTATGTTCAAATAGTGCAAGTGTTTTGTAGTTTTCTGTTTTCATCATCTTAAAGAAATCGCTCCTGGCAGCTTGGGCCAGTCCAGTTGGGACAGATGGCCCTTTACGGGCTTTGCTGCACAGTTGTCACTGGTGTGTCCTTTCTTCACTATCTTGGAAATCCCTTTGCTATTTTCTTGTCTTAAATACTCTGCTTCTAGGATCCTGTGTCTTTCTCTTTCTCAGTTTAGGTTCTTATTTTGGTGGAGCAAATCTTCCATTATCCTGTTGAGAAAGTTCATGGGAGGTAAATATTTTGATGCCTTTCAGATCTGAAATAGTCTTTCTCTTACCCTTGTCTTTGAGTGGTAACTTCTTGGGCATAAAGTTCTAAGTTGGGAATTATTTTCCCTCAGAATTTTTTCAGGCATCTAGGAGATTGTTCTTTTACATTTGTTTATTTAATTTTTCATTTCTTAGTTTGTGTTTTTGATTTCCCAGAGCTCTTTTTTGTTCTCTATTTCATTTTTTATCACGTCCAGTTTTTGTTTTCTGAATGTTATTTTCTCTCCTATTTTTCTGAGGATATTAATGTTAGTTTCTCTCTCTCTCTCTTTTAAAGTTGTCTTTTCCCTGCATTGTCTTCAAGGGCTTCTTCCACCCCTCCGTACCCCCCCCCCCCCCCCCGGTATCTGTCTTTCATATTAGATGCCTCTTGACTTCTGGTGATCCTTAGCTATCTGTTCGTATTTAAAAGTAGGGGCCTAAAAAGATGGTTGGAAGCCCAGTGTGTGAGACTTTTTCTGTTTGTGGCTTTCTCTGTAGGGTGATCTGGTTAAGCTGTTTTGCTGGAGAACCCCTGGTATTAGCCTCTTTAGGTTTTTTTTCACCCTGTTGGTTAGATTCTCCAGGAAAGACCCTTCCCATTTCTGCAGGGCTCTCATTTATTAGATAACTTTTTACTTGAGCCTCTTGTTTTTAGTCTGGAGCCCTAACTCCATTTATATCTGAAATCTCCAATCCAGAGACCTTCTGTTTTATCATCTCCAGGGAATAAACTCCTAGTGTTGTGCCAGAGTCGGGAAGAAATTGGTACCCAGTTGTGTGGTTTATAGGGTAGAGGATCTGAGGATCTCATTATTTGTTTGGCAGACTTTCAACCAATTCTCCTATTTTCTGCTCTACATTTACCCCCTTTTCAAAGGTGTTTCCAATTAACTGCATTTTTTGGGGCTCTGGTGTAAATCAGGTTAATTTCCCCACTGTTGGCTTTGAATTCAACTGTCTTATGTAAATCACTTACCACCTGTCTACTTGCTTTCCAGCTTCCAATGTGTTATTGCTATTGTTTTGTCTTCTGTGCTCTTTCTCCTTGTGGGTTTATACTTCTAAATTCTCTTTGCTGTTGTTTTAATTAAAATTTTAATTTTAATTTTTTGGAGAGAGTAGAGTGCTTTAGTCTGCTGTTTTTAAGCAGGAATCTGTATTCTCTTATTTATGCTTTTTCTTTTTGTAATACATATTACATTTACAATCAATGAAATATATCATTTAAAAATGTAAAAAGGAAAGAACTCAATCTCTTCCAAAACTACTCAGCTCATGATAGGATCAGACAGTCTTTAAAAAGGTACCAATCTTGAACAACGTGGTGGTTTCCCAGTGGACAGTGTTGTTTCTTGTCATATATTGCTTTGTGTTTTTACCTAGCTTTTGCAGTCGACATCTTTTACTAGACTGTAAGTTTCTGTAGGGCAAGGACCGTATCATGTTCCCTGTGTTTTTTGGAAAAAAAAGTTATCAGAAATACCAGAAATGTAGTGATATATAACTTAATGAGAATTATATCTTATTATGATCTTATTTTATAGGTTAAAGAATGCCTCATCTGATGTAAAACAAATGCTTAAAAGTGAAACAGACTTAGATGTTACTGCTGATCTCAGAAAGAAACTCCATCGGGCTAAGAAAGAAAAATTAGAAATAACAACTAAACACAATGCAGAGGTAGAATTTATTTTTCTCTCAAATAATATTAAAAGTAGAGTTTGATTATTTTAGATTATTTCATGTTACAAACTTCATGTTTAATGTTTATCACTGTAACATTCTTGTGCTAAAAAGGGAATGATAAAGAAAACATATTTTTTTAATACAGTGGAATAGTGTAGAAGTGTTAAAGTAGAAATTTAATGAATTATGTTTATTTATGTGTTGTCTTAAATTTATTTTAATTAATGGGTTAAGCTTGATAAAAAGTATTAATTGATGAATGTGTTTGTTGACTAAAGGATTTGTAAACTAGATGTTTTTGGAATCTTAGTGTAGATTCCTTGTGGTCTCAATCATGGAACAATCTCTTAAGTATATTTGAGTATGGAATTTTTATTTATAGTGTAATTCATAAATTATCTTAGTTTCTTTGTTTTATTATATTATTATATCTTTTATTAGTATGTGTGTATATATAAATGTATATCTCATATGTATATGTACATATTCCAAGGACAATTGTTCTCTTTCCCTCTAAGATAATTTATGAATTGTATGTTTATGTCTCATCTGTCTGTTGTGTTTTTTGCTCTGTTTTCTCCTTTTTTCTCTATTGAAATCTTACTCATTCTTAAAACTCAGCTTAGGCAGCCTGGTGTAGTGGAAGGAATATTGAGTTACATGCCTTAGACTCATTGTTGGCCCTTCCATTTACAAGATATGTGACCTTGGGCAAGTTATTTATCCTGTACATCATTGGTTTCTCATTGTGAAATGCTGGTCCCAAAGGGTTGTGGTGATAATTAAGTGAAATGGAATTTGTGAAGTGCCTGTGCACTGTAGTAATAGCTGTAATTTATTGACAGTTAAGCATAAACAGTGTGTTTTCCTTCTCTTTTTGCTAAATTCCCGTATTGTTCTGTCAGGAAACCTTTTAAAGCCTCCCTAGGTGAACTGATTATTCCTTCCTTTGTTCTCCCATAACATGTTGCTGTTACAGATATTGTAGAGCTGAAACTCTTTTTTCACACTTCCCTGCCTGCTTCCGTCTGTAAGCTTCCTGAGAGCTAAGGAAGTGACCACACTTTGTCTCTGTATCTCTCACGTTACTCACTCACACACAGTAGGGCCTCAGTGGCTGTGTGTTGAATAAATGTTTGAAAAAATGATTTTCTCAGGCTATCTAAGGAGCAGTGGTTTCTGATTAAAATAACAAGCAAGAATATATGACTATTTTATTTGTATCTTTAGTGGCAATTGAGGTAATTTTAAAGTGGTAATTGAAGTAATTGCTTTTTTTAATGTTGTGATAGTACATACTGAATATAAAGTGGTATTTGTTCAATGTGTGCTAATTGTTCATCTCTGAAGCTTATTTTTTAAAACCAAATATGCATTTTACTTGAGAATATTAGTGTCATGATAATCATTCATCTTTTACATATATTTGAAGTTGTCATCAGATTTCTCTTGGCATAACCCTCTATTTATTCTCTTTTATTTGATCAAAATGTTTTGAAGTATGTGTTCACTTTAAAGAGGTAGGAAATTATCTCAGAGAAGAAAGAGAATTTCCTCAAACAGGCAGTTATAATGGGTTCAACTGAAGGTTTATATTACTGTTCATTCTTATTGCTTCAATTACTTGTTTAGATGATTTTACTTATATTGTGTAGTAATGTTTTTTTTAGCCATATAATCGCCAAATATGCCCATTATAAAGCAAGGCAGAGAGGAATGAAGCTATCCAAAAATTAAGGCCATATATTTGTCTTATTGGATACTCCTAATGCTGACACACGTCATGCTGGATGATTGTTGCAAAATGTCTTTATAATCTAGGTGTCCATTGATGGATGAATGGATAAAGAAAATGGGTATACAGTGGAATACAATGAAATATTATTCAGCCATCAAAAATAATGAAATCTTGTCATTTGCGACAACATGGATGGACCTTGAGGGCATTATGCTAGTTGAAATAAGTCAGAGAGAGAAAGAGAAATACTGTATGATCTCACTTATATGTGGAATCTTTAAAAAACTGAGCTGATAGGTATAGAGACCAGATTGGTGGTTGCCAGGGGTGGGGGGTGCGGGTGTGGGTGAAATAGATGAAAGGGGTCAAAGGTACAAAAAAGTACAGACTTCTGGTTATAAAAGAAATAAGTCATGAGGATGTAATTTAAAGCATGTGACTATAGTTAACAGTACTGTACTGCATATTTGAAAGTTGCTAAGGGAGGTAGATCTTAAAGTTCTCATCACAAGAAAACAAGTCTTTGTAACTGTGTATGGTGACGGATGTTAACTAGACTTACTGTGGCAATCATTTCACAATGTATACAAATATTGAATCATTATGTTGTACACCTGAAACTAATATAATGTTATGTGTCAATTTTACCTCAATAAAACAATTAAATTAAATTAAATTTTAAAAATCTTTAAAATGACTTCTCTAGGAGTTTTATTATTGTGGGTTCTTGGACAAGCTATTTAATATTTCTGAGCCTTAATTTTCTTTGGTAGGTATAGAAATAATAGATTAATGTTGGGAAAATTTATTAGTAGGCAGAGGGTTTGGGGAGAGGAGTTGCTTATAGACTCAGCTTCTAGATGAGACCAAGCTGCATTGATGTGGATGATTGGGATGGGAAAATGCCACAAGGTTTTCATTGTTGTAGTGGTTCTTAGAATCATTTGAGCCCAATAATATGGATGTATAAAACAGGACAAGAGACCGTGAAGCTGTTCATCTATCTCATTGGCTCAGATAGTGATGATAGAGTAAGAAAATCTAGAGAAATGAGGATGGGAGAGGTGAAGAAGAAACATATAACTTTCTCTAGCCAGAAGGTACTAGAAACCTAAGACCAAGCAGTGAGCTTTTTAGGCTTTGGGACCTGAAGATGTTGTTTGACTGATCCAGCCAGTCTTCTTCTGAGGAATTCTTAAGCTGGGGTCCTCAGAAACAGAGAAATCAGGGAATCCATGTACTTGGATGAGGAAAAATTACATTTTTATTTTTATTAACCTCTAACTCATATTGAGCATTTCCTTCAGTTATGAAGGGTTTGACCCAGCCAGTCCTTTTCACAATAAACCATAATAGTATTAGCAGTACTTTTGCCTTTATCATCAGTAGAAATCACAGATACATACCACAACTCAGTTATTGCCAATATTTTGAAATATTGTTTATACTTGTCACTACTTTGAAATTACAATGCTTATTAGACCTGCAGGTGGAGCTTGTTATTTAATGTGTTATTAAAGAAGTACGTCGAGGCCAGCCTGGTGGTGTAGTGGTTAAGTTTGTGTGCTCTGCTTTGGCAGCCTGGGGTTCATGGGTTTGGATCCTGGGCATGGACCTACACACCTCTCATCAAGCCATGCTGTGGCAGCATCCTACACATAAAGTTGAGGAAAATTGGCATGTACGTTAGCTCAGGAACAATATTCCTCAAACAAAAAGTGGAAGATTGGCAACAGGTGTTAGCTCAGGGCCAATCTTCCTCACCAAAAAAAAAAAAAAAAGAAGAAGAAGAAGTACATAGATTATGACATCACAAATTTGTTTTTAGATTATTCATTTGTTTTTGTACTTTGATTCTCTTTGTTATCCTGTGTATTTTATTTTATGCAGTTAATTACATTATTCTGAGAAGGGCCATATTGCCAAAGAGGGTCATGGCGTAAAAATGGTAAAAAACCTTTCTTTTAGGGCTGATATGCTTTAGAGGGCATAAAGGAAGATATGGAGGAAGATGCAGAGAGGAAGTTCTAAGATAGTTGGTTGAGCATAAAAACTTAACAGAATGAAGACATGTTTTAAAAAAGAAGGGCGATACCATTTTGCTGCTGTTGCATCGTTTAGTGCATGTGTTGAACCTTGAGTGAGAAAACCTCATGGATAGCAGATGTGTTTCTATCAGCTATGCGGGTAGCTCTGGAAATCAGGTAAGGTCCAATCAGGGAAAAGGAGGGACATTGCTAGAGGGAATTGGTTGTACAGGTGGTGGAAGACTTAGGAATCCAAACAGGGAATGATGAGGCCACCCAGAGATTAGTAATAGCAGGAAACTGCCACCACCTCTAGGCCAGAGGGCCAGTGGGAGGAGATGATGTTCCTAGAGTCCAAAGGTTGGGGCTGTCTGGTGGGAGGTAGAGCCATGGTAGGAGCTGTTCAGCTAGTGTTGGGATATTGGAGGGGATGGATGGGGAGCTGGAACCTCAAACAAAGTGCAGCTACTGTCAGAGACATGGCCGGACATAGAGCCATCTGGCAGTGGAGCATGGGAAATACAGTTCTGTGATAAAATAGAGTAGAGCGAAAGAAAGGGGCTGGGGAACAGACCCAAGATCAAACAGCCAAATGATTGACAGTGCACACCTTTTGCTCTTCAGCATTCATTGTCACCCTGCTACTCATATGTAATTCCCATACAATATGTTGTTCCTACATAACATTGCAAGTTGCAACTCAAATATCCTCCATACAAAGATGCTTTCACCTTTTCCAAAATGGGAGACAGAAAGGCTTATTAGTCATTGCATTCATCTCACAGATGATCCATGTCCTCACCATCACATCCTTATAATTTGATGTCTCATGAATTCAATTGAAAAGTTAAACACCACCAACATTCTTTATGTAATGCCAGAGGGGAGGAGCAAAGAAAAAAACATCAGTAGTAACAAATATGCAAAGTTGCTGCAATGCTTAGAGCTGGTCCTAAGGTTCTAAGTTGATATTTATCATTTTTGTCACAACCGATTCCGTGTTCCCCTTACCCTCTGCCAGCATTTCCCCTGGTAGAGTGACCAACCCTTTATTCTTGAAAAGCTTGATTCCTTAATGGTGCTGTCTCCAAGCTTCCAACTTAATGGTTTTTTTTTTTTTACTTTTTTATTGTGGTAAAATATATATAATATTTGCCATTTTAACCCTTTTCAAATGTACAGTTCAGTTGCAGACAGTGCTGTGCAACCATCACCAGTAACTATTGTCAAAATTTTTCATCATCCCAAACAGAACTTCTGCACCCATGAAGCAGTAATTCCCTAGCTGTCCTTACCCCCAGTGCCTGGTAACCTCTTAATTTACTTTTTATGAATTTGCATATTCTAGATAGATACCTCATATAAATGGCATGATGTAATATTTGTCCTTTTGTGTCTGGCTTATTTCACTTGGCAGTGTTTTCAAGGTTCATTCATTTTGTAGCATGTATCAAAATGGATAATTTTTGTTACATCACTTGGTGGAAGTATTCACCCCTTAGGAATTAAGATCTCTATTAAAAAATTAAAGCCTAAAGTTGCAAGGATTGAGGGGACGATAAAGTTATTAGAGGCTAGGTTATTAGAGAGAGGCCACTCCCACTTCCATCCCCTAATTCTTGGACCTGTGTGTGGGAGACAGAGTATATGCTAGTCTCCAGTTCAAAGCTTCTGCCTTTCCCATTGGGAAAAGCTTGGGGGAACATGTACAGTATATACTTGGGGCAGCGCTGCTTCAGGGAGCTTTAGTCAAGGAGTCTGGGAACTGACGGAGAGGTATGACTTCATATTTTGGAGGGTCAAGTCAAGATTCTGCTCACTAGACTTAGAGTTTTTCTGTTTGTTTAGATCAAATAATGCTTTAGAACTGCTTCTCCAGTGTGGTAGCCATTAGCCACTTGTGTCTTTTGAGCACTTGAAATGTGACTAGTCTGAATTAAGATGTGCTGTAAATGTAAAATACACACTGGATTTCAAAAACTTGGTACAAAAAAATGTAAAGTATCTCACTAATAATTTTTCATATTGATTACATATTGAAATAAGGATAATCTTGGATATATTGGGCTAAATAAAATATTAAAATTAATTTCATGTATTTATTTTTACTTTTTAAAATATTGCTACTAGAAAATTTAAATTACACATGAGATTTGCATTGAATATCTATTGGATAGTGCTTCTTGAGAAGGCTGCCTATCTCTTTAATTCATGTGTACACCTTGATAATTGATACTACCGCAATACCTGGAGGTCAAAAATGCTCTGATTGCTACTGTACTCCTGCTGTCCATTATAGTAACTGTGCTCACCTTGTTTCTAATGGTTAATTGCTACCACGTAGGCTTTGCCACTCTGGAATGCCATCATTTTGATTGAAACTGCGGAGTCTGTCTCAATTGTGACATACCCCACCATTATCTCCATCATCTACTATTATCTCTGGCAGTAGAGGTTAGCCACCAGAGCTTTCTAATGATGCTTGTGCTGCCTACTCCAGTGTATTTTATAGCATTTTAATTAGGAAAAGAATGTCCTTTAGGCCCTGGAAGAGGATGTAGTCGGGGAAAAGGGACGTTTTGGTTTACTCGTAATAAAACCACCCCCATCTCCTTAAATCTCCAGATTATGTCAGGAAAGTACTGGCATTTTAACCTTATTAAATGATTGTAGGCTGATGTTGAATTCAATTTCCAGTCACCCATCCAGGCAAACTCTCAGAGCTAGCTTATTAAATCCAAATCAGTTCTCTATAGTATGTTCTGCAGGTTCCTGCTAATGCAAGATTAGCAAGATCTTGGAATTGTTTTGCCGTACAAACTATTTTCTCCTGGAGCAGACTGAACATTTCTCCTCCTGTGGCATGCTGAGATCTGAATCTATCTATGGCAACAAAGAGTGGTGGAGGTGGGTCTTGCATATCCTCTTGCAAGACAGCTACTTCAGGTTTGGTCATTCCTAAGTCTTTAAGCAAGGGAAAGCTACTTACCTCAGACAGGGAGGAGAGGCAGCTTTTGTTGGTAAGGGATGTTTCCGGGGAGATTTGGGAGTTCACAGTTTTTAGGTTTGTCTAATTCCAAAAGCGCTCATCCCATCTCCTTCCTTGATACCCTCTTCACGTTAGAAACTTGGTGAAGCTCTTCATTCAACTTGTAGTGTAATTCTGCATTCCCCGTGATTAGATTTTCTGTCTGGCCCTTAGCCTGGTTTGCTCTGGGGCTACAAGAAATAAGAGATTTTTTAAAAGTTGAGGTTATCATTTTGTTTTTGTAAGTTCTCTAGCGTAGTCAGCTTTAGCCTTCCCACCCCACAGGTCTTGTAGTAAACAATTCTGCCATAACGGTCAAGAGCACTTGCTACTGCGCTTCCCAAAGGTTCATCCTCAACTGGCACTTCGTTCTAAACAACTGCACATACTTTAAATAATAGTGATCTCACTGTATGCCATGGATCACTAGGATCCCCTTTCTGCATTGTGTTTAGCTCATCTAGGTTTGCAACCCTGTATCAGAAGCCCATCTTGAGACCATTTCTGATACCAAGAGCAATATTACTTGGTAATATTGGTGTCCAGTCAGGAAAATAGAAATGGCTCCAGGTCTTTTGACAAAGGGACGTTGGTAGAGGGAATTGGTTACGTAGGTACTAGTAGAGCTGAAAAGACAAATAGGGGATGTTAAAGCAACTTAGAGGGTAGCAACATTAGGAAGCTGCTTCTACTCCTAAGGTTGGTAAAAGCCAGACCATTTAGAGGGAGCTAGGGCTGTGGAAGGACGGACTATCCAGAAGGAATTTGCAGCAACAGAGAAGACGGAGATGTTGCTCGAGGTAGATCTAGAGTGGGAAAAATGCCTTGGCTACTTCTCTCCTCCCTCAACACCACCACAAGTGCCTTCCATTGGTCAAACCACGTGGGAAGCCAGCTATCAAGGCAGCCTGGGAAATGGAGTTCCTACAATAGTGAGACATGCTGGAGAAGAATGTGGAGAGGATCTGAGGGCCAATAGGTAAATGATTGGCACAACCAGGAATGCCCAAATGTTATTCTTTATTCTTTTGAGGAGAGAGAGGGAGTGGGCAGAGAGGGGTAGAGTGGTTCTGAAACAAATGGAGTTATCTAGAATATGTAATGAAGATTCTTCTATGATTTTTTTTTTTTCTGGTGAGATTGGCCCTGACCTAACATGGTTGCCAATCTTCCTATTTTTTTTGCTTGAGGAAGATTGTTACTGAGCTAACATCTGTGCCAATCTCCCGCTGTTTTTTTGTACATGGGATGCTGCCACAGCATGGCTTAATGCACAGTGTGTAGCTCCGCACCTGGGACCTGAACGCATGAACCCCGGGCTACTGAAGCAGAGTGTGCAAACTTAACCACTATGCTACCAGGCTGGCCCCTATGATTTTCTTCTTTAACTGTTAAGAGATATTTGTAAATTCTTATTTTGTAAGTATAAGTGTTCTGAAGACATTTGCTTTTCTAAAATTTTTTTTCACTGTTACATCATCCTTTCATTATCTTACTGTATTGCCCAAAGCACTGCATCATCTTTTAAGACAGTATAAAAAAATATGGAGATATTATCTTTGTAGTTTATTTTTTTATTGTGGTCTAAATAGTGTATAACATTGTGAAATTTCAGTTGTGCATTAATATTTGTCAAATGCCATATAAATGTGTCCCTGCACCCCTTGTGACCCACCCTCCCTGAGTAACCACTAAATTGTTCTCTTTGTCCATAAGTTTGTTTATATTCCACCTATGAGTGAAATCATATGGTGTTTGTCTTTCTCTGTCTGGCTTATTTTGCTTAACATGATGCCCTCAAGGTCCACTCATGTGGTTGCGAATGGGATGATTATGTCTTTTTTAATGGTTGAGTAGTATTCTGTTGTATATATATATACCACATCTTTGTCCAATCATTGGTCATTGGGCACTTGGGTTGCTTCCACATCTTGGCTATTGTGAATAATGCTGCAGTGAAAAGAGGGGTGCATAAGTCTCTTTGTATTGTTGATTTCAAGTTCTTTGGATAAATACTCAGTAGTGGGATAGCTGGATCATAAGGTAATTGTATTTTTAGTTTTTGGAGAAATCTCCATACTGTCTTCCAAAGTGGCTGCACCAGTTTGCATTCTCACCAGCAGTGGATGAGGGTTCCCTTTTCTCCACAACTTCTCCAGCATTTATTATTTTTTGTCTTGGTGATTATAGCCATTATAACGGGCATAAGATGATCTATAAGTGTAGTTTTGATTTGCATTTCCCTCTTGATTAGTGATGTCGAGCATCTTTTCATGTACCTATTGGCCATCTGTATATCTTATTTGGAAAAAGATCTGTTCATATCCTCTACCTACTTTTTGATTGGGTTGTTTATTTTTTTGTAGTTCAGTTGTGTGAACTCTTTATTTATTAGGGAGGTTAACCCCTTATCGGATATATGATTTGCAATTATTTTCTCCCAGTTGGTGGGTTCCTTTTTCATTTTGATCTTGGTTTCCTTTGCCTTCCAGAAGCTCTTTAGTCTGATGAAGTCTCACTTGTTTATTTTTTCTTTTGTTTCCCTTGTCTGAGTGGACATTCTATTTGTAAATATCCTTTTAAGGTTGATGTCAAAGAGTGTACTGCCTATATTTTATTCCAGAAGTTTTATGATTTCTGGTCTTACCTTCAAGTCTTTGATCCATTTTGAGTCTATTTTTTATGCATGGAGAAAGATAATGATCTACTTTCATTCTTTTGCATGTGGCTATCCAGCTTTCACAGCACCGTTTATTGAAGAGGCTCTCCTTTCTCCATTGTATGTTCTTGGCTCCTTTGTAAAGATAATTGCCCACACATGTGTGGTTTTATTTCTGGGCTTTCAATTCTGCTCCATTGATCTATGTGCCTGTTTTTATACCAGTACCATTGCTGTTTTGATCACTATAGCTTTGTAACATGTTTTGAGGTCAGGGATTGTGATGCCACCAGCTTTGTTCTTGTTTCTCAGGATTGCTTTGGCTATTCTGGGTCTTTTGTTGCCCCATATGAATTTTAAGATTCTTTGTTCTATTTCTGTGCAGAATGTCATTAGGATTCTGATTGGGATTTCATTGAATCTGTAGATTGCTTTGGGTAATATGGTCATTTTAACTATGTTTATTCTTCCAATCAGTGAACATGGAATATCTTTCCATTTCTTTATGTCTTTATTGATTTCTTTCAGTAATGTCTTATAGTGTTCCTTGTATAGGTCTTTCACCTCCTTGGTTAGATTTATTCCTAGATATTTTATTCTCTTTGTTGCGATTATAAATGGGGTTGTATTCTTGAGTTCTTGTTCTGTTAGTTCGTTATTAGAGTATAGAAATGCTACTGATTTTTGTATGTTGACTTTGTATCCTTCAACTTTGCTGTAATTGTTGATTATTTCTTATAGTTTTCTGATGGGTTCTTTAGGGTTTTCTACATATAAAATCATGTTGTCTGCAAAGAGCGAGAGTTTCACTTCTTCCATGCCTATTTGGATTTCTTTTATTTCTTTTTCCTGCCTAATTGCTCTGGCCAAAACCTCCAGTACTATGTTGAATAAGAGTGGTGAGAGTGGGCACCCTTGTCTTGTTCCTGTTCTCAGCAGGATGGCTTTCAGTTTTTCCACGTTGAATATGATGTTGGCAGTGAGTTTGTCATATATGGCCTTTATTATGTTGAAGTATTTTCCTTCTATACCCATTTTAGTGAGAGTTTTTATCATGAATGGATATTGGATCTTGTCAAATGCTTTCTCTGCATCTATGGAGAGAATCATGTGGTTTTTGTTCCTCCTTTTGTTAATACGGTGTATCACATTGATTGATTTGCAGATGTTGAACCATTCTTGTGTCCCTGGTATGAATCCCACTTGATCATGGTGTATGATCTTTTTAATGTGTCGTTGTATTCAGTTTGCTGATATTTTGAGAATTTTTGCATCTATGTTCATCAGCAATATTGGCCTGTAATTTTCCTTCTTTGTGTTGTCCTTGTCTGGTTTTTGGATCAGGGTGATGTTGGCCTTCTAGAATGTGTTAGGAATATTTCCATCTTCATCGATTTTTTGGAATAGTTTGTTTGAGAAGAATAGGTAATAAATTGTCTTTGAATGTTTGGTATATTTCTCTAGAGAAGTCCTCTGGTCCTGGACTTTTATTTTTGCGGAGGTTTTTGATTACTGTTTCAATCTCTTTACTTGTGATTGGTCTATTCAGATTCTCTATTTCTTCTTGATTCAGTTTTGGGAGGTTGTAAGAGTCTAAGAATTTATCCATTTCTTCTAGATTGTCCAGTTTGTTGGCTTATAGTTTTTCATAATATTCTCTTATAATCTTTTGTATTTCTGTGGTATCCATTCTTTTTTTTTTTTTAAGATTTTATTTTTCCTTTTCCTCCCCAAAGCCCCCCGGTACATAGTTGTATATTTTTAGTTGTGGGTCCTTCCAGTTGTGGCATGTGGGACGTCACCTTGGCGTCGCTTGATGAGTGGTGCCATGTCTGTGCCCAGGATCCAAACCAGTGAAACACTGGGCTGCCGAAGCAGAGCGTGTGAACTTAACCACTCCGCCACAGGGCCAGCCCTTGTGGTATCCATTCTAATTTCTCGTCTTTCATTTCTAATTTTATTTATTTGAGGCTTCTCTCTTTTTTTCTTAGTGAGTCTGGCTAAGGGTTTGTCAATTTTGTTTATCCTCTCAAAGAACCAGCTCCTTGTTTCATTGGTCTTTTTTTGCAGTCTTTTTTGTTTCAAGTTCATTTATTTCTGCTCTAATTTTTATAATTTCCCTCCTTCTGCTGAGTTTGGGCTTTGTTTGTTCTTCTTTTTCTAATTCTGTTAGGTGTAGTTTAAGATTGTTGATTTGAGATTTTTCTTGTTTGTTAATGTAAGCTGGTATTGCTGTAAATTTCTCTCTTAGGACCTCTTTTGCTGCATCCCATAAGATTTGGTATGGTGTGTTTTCGTTCTTGTTTGTCTCCAAATATTTTTTGATTTCTCTCTTTATTTATTTGACAACCCATTGGTTGTTCAGTAGCATGTTGTTTAGTCTCCACAGTTTTGTTTCTTTTCCAGCTTTTTTCTTGTAGTTGATTTCTAATTTCACCGCATTGTGGTCAGAAAAGATAGTGGATATGATTTCAATCTTCTTAAATTTACTGTGGTTTGCGTTGTTTCCCAATATATGGTCTATCCTTGAGAATGTTCCATGTGCTTTTGAGAAGAACGTGTATTCTGCTGTTTTTGGATGGAGTGCTCTCTACATATCTATTAAGTTCATCTGGTCTAGTTTTTTGTTTAAGTCCACTATCTCCCTGTTGACTTTTTGTCTGGATGTTCTATCCATTGATGTAAGTGGGGTGTTGAAGTCCCCTACTATTACTGTGTTGTCGTTGATATCTTCTTTTAGGTTTCTTAGTAGTTGCTTTATGTACTTTGGTGCTCCTGTGTTAGGTGCATACATGTTTATAACTGTTATGTCTTCTTGGTGGAGGGTCCCTTTTATCATTATATACTGCCCCTCTATGTGTCTCATTACCGGATTTATCTTGAAACTTTGACAGAAGTATGGCAACACCTGCTTTCTTTTGTTTGCCATTAGCTTGAAGTATTGTCTTCCATCCCTTCACTCTGAGCCTATGTTTGTCTCTAGAGTTGAGGTGTGTTTTCTGGAGGCAGCATACTTTTGGGTCTTGTTCTTTAATCCATCCTACCACTCTGTGTTTTTTGATTGGGGAATTCAATCCACTTACATTTAGAGTGGTTATTGATATCTGAGGGCTTAATACTGCCATCTTATCAGATGTTTCCCAGTTCTTCTGCATTTTCTTTGTTTCTTGTCCTGTGTATTTCGGACTACCTATTTGATTAGATAGTTTTTTCTGTTGGTTTTCTTCGTTTTCTGCTTGTTTATTGTAAATGTCTCTGTTCTATTTATTTGTTTAGTGGTTAACCCTTAGGTTTGTATAAAAAATCTTGTAGCTGAGATAGTCCGTTTTCTGATAGCCTCTTATTTCCTTAGACTATACGGATTCCATCCCCTTTGTCTTCCCCTTGTAAGTTATCTTTGTCGTATCCTTTTCCATCTTGTGTTGTGAGTATGGTTAAAAAGATGAGATCATTTTTGTTTTGATGTTTTCCTTTTCTTTACCCTTGATGTTCAAGTTAAGTGTTAACTAACCTGATCTGATAGAGAGCTGCTGTTTTCTGATTATTACCTACCTATTCATCTCCTTGCTCAGGGCTTTGTAGCCCCTTTTCTATTTTTTTTTTTCAGGTAGGAAGGCCTTCTTGATGATTTCTTGTTGCGGGGGGTGGGGGTGATCTCTATCTGGGAAAGGTTTTTTTTTTGAGGAAGATTAGTCCTGAGCTGACTCCTGCCAATCTTCCTCTTTTTGCTGAGGAAGACTGGCTCTGAGCTAACATCCATGCCCATCTTCCTCTGCTTTCTGTGTGGGACGTCTACCACAGGATGGCTTGCCAAGTGGTGTCATGTCTGCACCTGGGATCCGAACAGGTGAACCCTGGGCCACTGAAGCAGAACGTGCGCACTTGACCACTGTGCCACCAGGCCAGCCCCAGTCTGGGAAAGTTTTTATTTCTCCATCATATCTGAAGGAGATTTTTGCTGGATAGAGTATTCTTGGCTGAACGTTTTTGTCTTTCAGGATTTTGAATATATCATTCCACTCTCTCCTAGCCTGTAAGGTTTCTACTGAGAAATCTGCTGAAAGCCTGATAGGGGTTCCTTTGTAAGTTATTTTTTCCTGTCTTGCTGCCTTTAGTATATTTTCTTTGTCCTTGACTTTTGCCAGCTTCATTCCTATATACCTTGGAGTGGGTCTTTTTACATTGACAAAGTTAGGAGATCTGGAGGCCTCTTTCATGTGGATTTCCAGCTCCCTTCCCAGGTTTGGGAAGTTCTCAGCTATTATTTCTTTGAACAACCTTTTTACTCTTTTTGCTCCATTCTCCTTCTCTTTCCCCTCTGGAATACCTATAATCCTTATGTTGCATTTCCTGACTGAATCAGATATTTGTCTGAGAGCTTCTTCATTTCTTTTTAGTCTTAGTTCTCTCTTCTTCCTCTGAAGCATTTCTATAGCACTATCCTCTAACTGGTTGAGTCTCTCCTCCATATTGTCAGCTCTGTTCTTTAGAAAATCCAGATTTTTCTTTATTTCATCCACTGTGGTTTTCATTTCTAGCATTCTGATGGGTTCTTTATGGTTTCAATCTCCTTTGTGAAGAAGCTCCTGAATTTGTTAGTTTATCCTTCTGTGTTTTCTTGTAACTCGTTGAGTTTTTTCTGTGATACCTGTTTTAAATTCTTTGTCATTTAGCTTATGGATTTCTGTTCCTTCAGGATTGGTTTCTGGGTACGTGTCACTTTCCTTCTAATCTGGAGCTTTAATATACCTACTCATACTGCTTGATGGGGTAGATTTTTGCTTCATCATAGTGTTCTTATCAGGTCACAGCTGCCACGTACTGTCACAGGATGGGGATCAGGCACTGTGTATTCTGGGTCTGGCATGAGCAGGGGCTCCCCAACTCCAGCCACTGACTGCGTTTCTCTCTGGGCAACTGATCTATGGCAGATCTGGAGCACCAGGCACGGGGGAGGGTACTCTCCTTCCTCAGTGCTTCCCTCTGCCCCTGCTTGTCGCTCTGTACAGAAAGGACTGTGCACTTTCCCTTTCTCTGCTGCCGCTGCCAAGCTCTCTGCACCGTGCTCTGGACGACTCTGGGGCTGTTCACTTTTCCCACCACCACCGCCAAGCTCTCTGCGCCTTGCTCCAGGTGAACCTAGGGCTGGAGTGCCTGCACCCTTCCCCTCCCCACCCCGCCCCACTCCACTAACCTGCTCACCGCACTGTGCTCTGGATGATTCTGGGGCTGGAATACGGGCAGGGACAGGATGCCCTTTTCACCTGCGCACTTTGTGCTGCCATGGCCCATCTCTCTCCATGGAGCTCCTGGGGATCACCTTCCACTTCCTCCAGAGGATCCAGCCCCACCACCACCTTCAGGTGTATGGCTCTGTGGGTCTCCCAGACATCTTTTGTGATCTGTATATATCCTCTGTTGGTGTATGAATGTCCTTTTGGTTGTATCTTAGAGGGGAGAGTTCAAGGGAAGAGCTCACTCCACCATGATACTGATGTCACTCCTGCTTTTCTAAAATTTTTAAAAATTTCAATTGGAAGTTATTATTTTATTCTTTTATTATTTTTTGAAGAAAAGTGTACCTCCTGCTGCACTCTGCATGTTAACAGCTACTTATGGGAATTTCTGATGTTGCCCTTCAGAAATCCTTTTGTCTTTTCTTATTTGATGATTGGACCATCTGTTTCTAGCCTGGTGTAGTAGCTGGGAAAGAAAAAGTCTCAATGTTTTACTACATGATACCTTTCTAGCATTCTCCCTCATCCACCATCTCTTTCTCTCCCATCAGCAATAATAATTTTGCTTTTCTTTGAACTATCATAACATTTGTACCTCTTTTATAAAACTTATCCCATATGGCTTTCTATAGCATTTCATTCCTTGAGATCAGGGACTCTATCATGTTATTATATTTTTCACTGTACTTGACACATAGCAAGTGTTTAATATTATTTAATGAATTATTGATTAGATACTAGAATTTCAAAGTGGGAAAGGACTTTATGAGTCATCCTGCTCTAACTCTCTGATCTGTCTTCTGTCACACTACCTCATGGAAAGATATTAGATAAATTAGATCTAGTCATTAGATACCTGGTTATCTAGATGTTAGATAAATTAGATATTAGTTCATTAAAATCCCTTCAAAATTGGCACTTTTATTGCTTTATGCTCTATCAATAATGTCATGATCAAGAGAAATGATATAGGCAATATTTACCAAATTATACTTTGATGTAATTTGCTTCTCGATTTCATTTAAGGAACAGAAGGAAGAGAAGAGAGAATGAATTTTTAAGTGCTCACTATATGTCATGTATTTTTTTCATTTCCTAGGTATGACTATTTCTGATTAAAACTTGTGATTTCTCTTTGTTTTTGTGAGAAGTTCATAAAAGTTCTTTTGGTTTTTATTGTTTTCTGTAGTGGATTTTCTAAAATAACAAAGATTAATGAGTGTCATTTAATAAGTAAGGCTAGTGCTTCTTTTCCCCTCTTTCAGAAAGTATAGATTTATAAATTCTTATCTTGTAAATATTATAGAAACACGTTTCTCTAAGAAATTTAAATGTTTGGGTGCATGATCTCATAATCTTGGAGACATATTTTAATATTGCTTCATGATATCAGAAATCTGTTTTTAGCTGGCAAGCTATGAGAGCCAGATTGCTAAGCTACGATCCGAGGTTGAAAAAGGAGAGGCATTGCGACAAAGTCTGGAATATGACCTGGCCGTGGCTAGAAAGGAAGCTGGTCTTGGAAGACGGGCTGTTGAAGAGAGATTAGCTGAGGCACATAGGATCCAAGAAAAACTCTGTGGTAAGACTATTTCCATTTCTTCCTGTGTTTAGGGTTGTAACCTCATTGTGTATCATTGCTTGTTGTTGTGTATACATTCCATATAGGGTTAGAGGTAGGGTTTTGATTCATTGACTGCCCTTTGATGGACAGACTTCTGGGTGAGTATAAAGTCTTCTGGCAATTCTGTGAACTTTCATCTACTTTAAAATAATTTTTTTTATGTTGTGCATGTATGGAAAAATTCCGTTAATCTTTTTTAGAGCACTTATTCCAGAATGAACAGCAGAATCATATTGAAATTTTCTTTTTTTTGCTGAGGACGATCAGCCCTGAGCTAACATTTGTTGCCAGTCCTCCTCTTTTTTTCCTTGAGGGAGATTAACCCTGAGCTAACATCTGTGCCAGTCTTCCTCCACTTTATATGTGGGTTGCTGCCACAGCATGGCTGATGAGTGGTATAGGTTTGCACCTGGGATCTGAACCTGTGAACCTGGGCTGCTGAAGTGGAGCGTGCCAGACTTTACTACACCATGGGGCTGGCCCCTCGTTGAGATTTTTTTTAAAAAACGTTTATCCTAGGCCTCCTATCAGACCTAGTCTGATATAGTCTGGATTAGAATCTCTAACTTGAGAATCAGTATGGTCAAGGAGCACTGCAAGCAATTTTCCAGGTTTAGGAACCACTGGGTGGGGCCTGGGAAAGAAAAAGTCACTGGATTTAATCCTCAAAAGTTATCTGTTATATAGCATCAGAACATTTTAAAACTTTTTATTTAAGTATAGTATATATAAAGACATGTGCCTGGATAAGTGTACAACTCATAATAAGCACCCAGATCATGGAACCAAGATCTGGAAACAGAAATCCCAGAAAATTATCAGAATGGATAACTACTATCTTGATTTTTAATAGTAAGGATTAATTTTGCCTCTCTTTTGTACTTTATATAAATGGAATCATATGGTATGGACTCTTTTGTATCTGGCTTCTTTCCTTCAACATTGTGTTTGTATGTTCACCCATGTTGAGTTTAGCATTACATTGTGTGAACATATCACACTTATATTTATCTATTTCTATGATGGGCATTTGGGTAGTGTCCAGTTTTTGGTTAAGAATAATGTTGCTGTGAATACTCTTATATACAGTAGGTTTGAATTGAGAACACTGAACATGAATTCAGAAGATTTAGATTTAGGTCCTGGTTTTACCATTTACTTACTGATATTTGAACCTAGGTTATTTTAAGGATGAAATGAGAAAATGAATGTGCTCCATTAACTACACGGGGCTAAACAAATGTTAAGTTACTATTATTGTAAAGGTTACAGTCAGTTTTGACCAACTGTCTTGGGTTATTGCCTTTGGTGAGAAGTATTTTTGATTAACTGTAGCATTTAATAACTACACCACTACCTGGAACTTAGGGATATAAGAATTGAAAGGCACTAGATATACAAGTTAATGACTTTCATTTAATTTTGAGGAAATTGAAGTCCAGGGAAAATGGGAAGTTACTTGCCCAAAGTCAAGTGATTTTAGCAGACACTTTACAGAGGAAGATAGAATGGCCATTAATTGCATCAAAAATGGCTAACCTCACTTATCAGGGAACTGCAAGTTAAAACCACAGTGACTGTCACAACATCCCCATCAGATGGCTCTAATTGAAAAGACTGGCAATACCAAATGTTGGTGAGGATGTAGAGGAACTGGAGCTCCTATACTACTTTGTTAGTGGGAGAGGAAAATGATGGAAGTACTTTGGGGAAAAAACTGGCATATTCTTTTAAAATGAACATCATTTATCCTATGACCCAGCAGTTTTACTCTTTGGTATTTCCCCCCGAGAAACATTTGTCCACAATTGTCTAGACTTGTATAAGAATTTCATAGCAACTCCATTCATGACAGCCCCAAAGTGGAAAAAAAACTCTGAATGTCCATTGACAAGAAAATGAAGAAACAATTTATGTTATATTCATACAATGAAATACTACTCAGCACTAAAAATGAACCAACTACTGATAGATGCAATAACATGAATGAATCTCAAAAACTTTATGCTGAGTGGAACTTTACAGAGACGAGGACATCCTGTATGATTCTATTTATATGAAGTTCTAGGACAGAAAAAACTAATTGTTTGTGAAATAAATCAGAACATTGGTTGCCTCTGGGATGGGTCGTCAGTGAGGATTGAGTGGGAAAAGGTATGAGGAAACTTTTTGGATTGAAGAAAATATTCTATATTTTGATAGGGCTTCATGAGTGTATGCATTTTTCAAATCTCTTTCAATGGTACACTTAAGATCTGTGCATCTTATGATCTGTAAATTTTACATGCAAGAAAAGTAAAACTATATTGACTTCTAGTTATTGATATGAATACTGAGCTATTTAGGAATGAAATGTACTTTATTGCAACTTGCTTTGAAATGCATAAAAAAGTATGATGGTCTAATGAATGGATAAATGAATGGATGCATGGATAGATGGATGAATGTCTGATAAAGCAAAAATAGTAAAATCTTAAAAATCATAGAGTCTAGTCTGGGTTTATGGGTGTTCACTGTATAATGCTTTCAACTTTCTGTATTTTTGAAAATTTTTATGATAAAATGTTGAGGGTAAAATAAAAAACAACCTAATGGAGTTGTGGGATATTCAAAGGGATAATCCTATAACGATTGAGATAATAGGAGATGTGACAACAGAGAAAAGTTTGGAAGCTGGAAAGCAAATGGACGAGGGATAACTGATTTAGCAGACTTGAGATGTCAGAATCCTAAGCCAGGAGTGGGGAAAGTTGGCAGATAACTTGTTAGATAGTCAAAGGCTCATGAACTGGAAGCACCAGATACCTTTGGAATTAGGAATTAGAATGGTAGTAGTGGGTGAAATAAAGAGGGTTACATGAAAGCTGTTGGCTCTAGAGGCAGTTAGATTCTTAGATCCCCTTCTCAAGAGCATGCTACTCTGGGATTACTCCCACTTCCTAGGAGGAAGGCTTAGTTTCTGGAGATGATAAAATAGAGGGTCTCCAGAGTGGCAAATGCAGGAAGATGGCATACTCAATGCTGAATATTGAGGAACTGTCCTTTCTGGCTTCCTTTTTCTGTTGGCTTCCCCAAAAGCTAGCACCCAGATTTCTACAGTCCAGGTGGGAGCTTGGAAGACTCTTCTGTAGGTCAACTGACCAAGCCAAGAGGAAAAACATAATGATACCGATGTTGAGGATCTCCTAATAAATGGGCCAACCAGGTCCTCCTCCAGTGAAGACCACCATTGCCAAGCTCCACCCTCAAGCTCAGAATCTAGGTGGTGGGTAAATGGGTGTATATAAGGTGTGTCAGCCTTCTAGTTACTCTTAATTGAGAGCACACAACCAAGAATTACCAGATACTTGAGGAAAGCCTCTAAAGTGGAGAGAAAAAAATTAATTTGGAAGAACCAGAAACTCTGCAGGGAGAAGATTTAACAAGTAAGTAGTATTAATATCCTCAGAGCTAGAAGAGAATATCCATGATGCAAGAACCAGATGCTATATAAAAAGGGAAGCTCTTAGAAATTAAAATATGAAATCAGAAATGAAAAATGTCAGTAGGAGTATTGGAAGATAAAGATGGAAGAAATCTCCCAGAAATTAGAGTAAAAAAGACAGAAGTGGAAAAATAGAAGAGAAAAGACAAAAAATTTTGAGGAACAGTCTGAATAATAGGGAATATTGAAAGAAAAAGATAAGAGAGAAAACAGAGAGGGATAAGTCATCAATTAAATTATGTAAGAAAACATCTTAGAACTCAGGTTCTGAGTTGCCAGATTAAAAGGGCCCATTGAGTATTCACCACTATGGAAGGACATAGACCCACCTGAAGGCATAGCATTATGAATTTCAGAAAAAATAGAGACAAAGAGAAGATCCTAAAGCTTTCAAGAAGAAGAAAAAAGAAAAATGGGCCACATGCAAAGAAACAGGAATCAAAACGGCCTCAAACTTCTTGCTGCAATACTGGATGCTAGACCATGGAATGATGCTTTGTAGAAAGGGCAACTGGATGGGAGGGAGACTTTTTGTGCCTTTTATGCCTATGACTTTTGAACTTTTTGAATAATAAGAATAATTTAAGAATAATACTACTAATGGTGGCATTTTTGTTTGTTTAACAAGTGTGTTTGTATATATCTCCTCATTTTGTCTTCATGACAACTTAACTAGGAGGGATTCTCTTCTCAATGAGGGTTAGAGAGTCAGAGAGGTTTAAGCTGGTGGTGGGTGATGGAGCCGGACCTGGAAGCCTTTGATTACTTCTTTTCTAGTTGCTGAAACAGAGCAGCAGCCGAAGTGAGTTCCGAGGTGTTGGTTATTGTTGGGGTAATACTAGGATGAGAGGTCCTTTGAGCCTAACTTGGGGGAGTAAATAACTTTAGTTCTAAGGGTTGAAGCAGTGGTTCCCAGCCTCAGTGTTGTGACAGTCTCGTGGGTAAAGGTGTGTCACAACTAATTTGTAGCCAGTGGTCAAATATCAAAGTTTGTAATCTGTGCTTAATGAAAGTAGCAGTATAAGTCACAGTCTTTTTAAAAAGACATTTGATTTATTTTCTTGAATAGGAGAAAAAGCAGTAGAGTTGCTACTGTGCTAGAGGGGCTCCTACTTGGGCATGCCTCTAGGAGTATGTCATACTTCTACTGTGCTAGAGGGGCACCTACTTGGGCGTGCCTCTAGGAGTATGTCATACTTCTACTGTACTAGAGGGGCACCTACTTGGGCATGCCTCTAGGAGTATGTCATACTTCTACTGTGCTAGAGGGGCACCTACTTGGGCATGCCTCTAGGAGTATGTCATACTTCTACTGTGCTAGAGGGGCACCTACTTGGGCGTGCCTCTAGGAGTATGTCATACTTCTACTGTGCTAGAGGGGCACCTACTTGGGCGTGCCTCTAGGAGTATGTCATACTTCTACTGTACTAGAGGGGCTCCTACTTGGGCGTGCCCATAGGAGTATGTCATACTTCTACTGTGCTAGAGGGGCACCTACTTGGGCCTGACTCTAGGAATATGTCATGCCGTTTCATGGCAAAGTCATCTTTGTCTGGAGGAAAGAGGAGATTGAGATACTACAGAATAGATTGGTTCTGGAACAGTGAGCTTTTCAAAAGTTTACTGGTATGAAGAGGTTAAATGTTTTGTCCTAAGATCACGCTGTAAGTGGAATCAGCTCTAATGCCTAGGTTTTTGGTTTTTATGTTTTCTTAATGGTTTTTTGTTTTTATGGTTGTAGATATACCTATTACTCTTTTATATTTTTAATAGCTCAGAATACAGAACTTCAAGGAAAGGCAAATGAGATCGAGAAAGTGTTCCAGACTTCCCAGCAAAAATGGAAAGAAGAGTGCAGAAGATTTGAACGTGATTTGGAGGAAAGAGACAATATAATTCAAAATTGCAATCGAGAATATGATTTACTTGTGAAAGAAAAAAGCAGACTAGAGAAAACTCTACAGGTAAAATATTTTTTATAAAGGAATTTTGCTATATATACTATTCATTGAGATGTGTTATACGTTATTTGAAGTTATCCTTGGAAAGGAAAACAGCTACCAGAAAGGAAAAAAAGTCTGATTTCCTTCTTTCCTACCTTGGTCCTTCCTTGTTCCTTCCTTCCTTCTTCCTTCTTTCCTTCCTTCCTTCCTTCTTTCTTTCCTTCCTCCCTCCCTCGCTCTCTTTCTCCCTCCTTCCCTTCCTTCCCTCCATACCTCCCTTCCTCTCTTCTTTACTTTTTAGAGGCATTCTTGCTGATCTCTTTTGTAATATGCTTTAGTAATATATTAATATATATATTCTTTATTTTTGTGAAAAACAATTTGAGATCTCTGATCAAAATTAAAAAAAAATCCCAAGCCAGCCCCAGTGGCCTAGTGGTTAAGTTTGGCGTGTGCCGCTTTGGTGACCCCGGTTCGGTTCCTGGGTGCAGACCTACACGTCAGTGGCTGTGCTGTGGCAGTGCCTTACATACAAAAAAGAGGAAGCTTGGCTAGCTCAGGGTGAATCTTCCTCAGCAAAGATAAATAAATAAAAAACTCCAAAACATTTATATGAGCCTATTACAAGAACCTACTGCCCCTTTGGTCCAGCAGCATGAAAATTTGGAATTTTAGAAATAAAGGCTCTAGATTTTCATCTGAATGTACAATAAATATAGAAAAATATTTATATATCTGATGTAAGCTTCATTATCTGTATAGAACACATTCTATATAGATATGATGTGTAAAATTTTGATGACCTTTTACTAAAATTATTGTGAGCTATTTATTCTCCCATTTTTTGTTCCTTTTTACTCTCTAAAGTATAGTCTAAAGTTAAAATTGCCAACAGCTTAGAAGATAGATTTTGACTTGCCTATATTTGCCATTTCTTTGAAGTATCAGTTTAAAGTTAGAAAAATTCTTGATAAAAATGCTCTCCATTTACCACTGGTTATTTTTTTTTTTTTTTGAGGGAGATTAGCCCTGAGCTAACTGCTGCCAATCCTCCTCTTTTTGGTGAGGAAGACTGGCCCTGAGCTAACATCCACGCCCATCTTCCTCTACTTTATATGTGGGACACCTGCCACAGCATGGCTTGCCAAGCAGTGCCATGTCCGCACCTGGGATCCGAATCAGTGAACCCCCGGCCGCTGAGAAGCGGAACGTGCCCACTTAACCATTGTGCCACCGGCTGGCCCCTACCACTGGTTACTTTTGATTTCCTCCACGTCAATAGTCATAGTTTGTGTCTCTTGCTTCCTGCCATGTTCCTAGGCCTAGAACAATGCCTGGCATACACAGGGGCTCCATAGTATTTGAATGAGGGAAGTTTAGGTGGCAATGAGTGCTACAAGTCCCTGGGTGGCCCTGTGTAACCTTCCCACATAAAATGTCTTGGTGCTAAGGGGGAAGAAGGCCAGTGGTGGTGGCATTCCTTACAGTCTATCAGCCTGCACCTCAAGTTATAAGATCTTGATGTGATCTCGATCAGCTACTTGGTAGGAGAATTCTGATTTTCCGCTGTGGGCTTTGACCTGATCTGTACAGAAACCGTTGGGGACTTGGGGTATAATATGAGTCATTATTTAGCCCTAGGGTGTGGGAGAAAGCCTCAAGGCTCTTTGTGATGGCTTTCCTTAGTGAAAGTTCTGAGGGCAATCTTTATTATGCAGATGACCTACACTACTGGACACAGAGGCTTTCCCTCTCTCATAGAAACCACAGAATCTTTCTCCTTGTGTTAATAGGGACTTAATTTTAAACCCTATAGGTTAGAAAATTGGGCTTCTCAGGAAACCAGCGTTTTATATTTTTGAGATTTTTAACCAAATTAGATCTTGTACATGTAGTACAACTAGGAAAATCCCCAAAGAAAAGCCTCTTGCAAATGTTGTTTATCTGTAGAACTCGAAATTACAGTCCAAACCTAAAATTTTTTTGACTTTTCAAATTTTTAACATTCTAGAGTTTTCTTATCCTAATTTGTTACACAAAACTCCTTCCTCCTCCCCTTTTGCAGATAGTGTTCTCTGTCAGATTTATATATAAATTATCAGAGATAATTCAAACAGCTTGTTCATAGGTAATTAGAGCTTTCCACATATCTACTTTACATATAGATTACATATAATCTACTTCGTTTTTGTTTCTTTATCATATCGTAGAAGTTAAATTTTTTAGAAAAATTGGGTTAAATATATGTCTATATGTATATATATGTATGTATAAAATGTTGCTTAAATTAAAAGGGTAGCCATAGTTTCTTATTCAGATGTACATTCTGATGATCAAAATATAATAGTTCTGGGGCCGGCCCCGTGGCCGAGAGATTAAGTTCTTGTGCTCCGCTTTGGCGGCCCAGGGTTTCCCTGGTTTGGATCTAGGGTGCGGAGATGGCACTGCTCATCAAGCTATGCTGAGGTGGCATCCCACATGTCACAGCTGGAAGGACCCACAACTAAAATATACAACTATGTACGAGGGACTTTGGGGAGAAAAAGGAAAAAATAAAATCTTCAAAAAAAAAGTTCTATTAATGATTTTAACATAAATATAATGAATTTTAATAGTCTATAGGTAAGGTGAGCCCTTTGTACATTTAAATTGGGGATGAAGGAAGGAAGATAACTTTTATTGATCTCATAGTAAAGCAAGACTTTATTCATATAAAGGAAGCGTTGGAAAAACATCAGCAGGAGAAGAATGAGATGGAATCCCATGTCAGGGAGACAGCACTGGAGGAGTTTAGATTACAAGCAGAGCAATGGGAAGCAGAAAGAAGAGAGTTACAATTTATAGTACAGGTATTTTAAAAATAGTACTTAACTTCCTTAAATAAGTTTTTTTAAATGCTTGTGGTATTAAAAATTACGTTAGTGCAATAATTGCCTAGCTTACTCAGGGTGAAAATAATTCCTATGGGTCTTTGGTCTCCAGAAGGCCTGTTTCATTTGTGGTTACATGACAATATGGGCAACTGTTACCAACAGATACTATTAGAATCAGAGTTGGGTTGACTTCCTTTCCATAAGTTATGTGATTCTGAGAGGAACAGATATACATTTGGTATTTTATTTTTCCAATTTAAAATATGAGACTGTTAGCAGTCTTTAATAGCATAGAGAAATAGAATAATTGGATTTTGGATATTAAGGGATGCTTATAAATCATATCGTGTAGTCATTTTTGAACTCTTTTTAAGAAGTGCAAATTCTTAATCATGTTGTATTAAACCCTTTCCTCCCAACACACAGAATCCTCAAGGCTTCAAATAGTCCAGTTTGAAAATCACTGATGACATCCAACTCCCGTTATAGATGAGCACATGGAGATTTATGACTTACTCAAATCACAGACTGAGTGATTAATATGGGGAAGGACTACAAGTCGCCAGATTCTTGCTCTGGTTTACTTTGCGTTTTTCAGCAGATTATATATAAAACATTTTGAAGGAGAGAGAGAAGTTCAAACTATTAATTCATTAACCAACTAACTTAAAATTTCAAAATAATTTTTCATCGTTTCTTCTATTACTTATTTTGTGAAAAGAAAAGCATGTTTTCTACCCACAATGACAAATTGAAATATAGTCTTTATATAAATGTCAAAGATAAGCATTTTTCACAGAATGAAAAATATCTATCTAAAATAAATTTTGGAGTAGCTTTGTGTTAGAAACAACTTTATAAGATGAAGGCGACCAAAAACGGACAGAGAATAGGAGGCACTCTATTTCTTTGAGAGTGAAATCTGGCAGTAAACAGTGAAATACTGAATTTACGGTGTATGTAAGTATTCAGAATACCAAGAAAGCCACAGCTTTCCCAAACCTTTGGTCTTTGGGCAATGCTTTTCTTCCCAGTGCCTCCCTTTGTAGAATCTAGAAAGATGTAGCAATCACTCTTTAGACCTCTTGATATTCTTAGATAGTCTGTAATTTGTGTCATTAGTTAGTTCTCTCATTCATTCATTTATTCATTCCCTAAGTACTTACTGAGTTCCTGCTGTGGGTACTGAGGATATAAAATTGATTAAGATGTGATTTCTGTCCTAAAAGATCTTTTAACAGAGAGAGACATGTAAAGACAGGAAATATATTGTTTAATATAATAACATTTCGAAGAAAATGCTATGGGACCGTAAAAGAGAAATTGATCAACTGTCTTGGAGATTGGGGAACAATTGTCACAGAGCAGATGACATTTGAGCTGTTGTTGCTAATTCTCTTAAAGGTCACATGAAACAAACAAGCAAACACTATGAAATGAAAATAACCCCTTCATTTCTAAACACTCAGAAATCTCCAGCGCCACCAGTTAGACGCCTGAAACTTGTAATACTGTTCAGAGACCTATATTTAAATGTGTGGATGCTGTGATTTTGGTGCAGTTTCCTGGTCAATGCTATAAATATCAGATGAAACTTATGTGATTATACCAGATTTTATATTATAGAGTACTAAAATAATTTAAAATTCCACACCAGTCTTTAATTATTATGTGTGGAGAATAGGAGAATATATTCCTTAGTTACTACCACCTTTTGTGAGATATATTTTATTGTATTTTATAACTGAAATGTTCAGAGCTCTGTCTCTCAATTTCTTGTCCTTTTTATATTAACAAAAGACAACTGATTTTCCTTTTATAAAGCAAGCTTAAGAAACTATTTATATAAAAGATCTTTTTTCAAATAACTTGAGGGATAGATTGAAATTCTCTTCTCTCTTGGCTGCTAATGGGTTTAGGTTTCTATCCTGTAATTAGGTGTTTGTATCACATAGCGTTCTCTATGTAGATCTCTAAGGGAATTCAGTTTTTAAAATAAATTTTTAAAAAACCTAAGTGAAACCCCATCTTTAACAGACAAAGCTGGTGTAATATTTCTCACATCTGGGCTTTAGAATTCAGACCTACTGTAAAAAGAAAATCTCAATTTTATGCCATCTCTCCTTTCTTTACTAGTAATTAAAGTGCTAAATAGAGGTATACTTCTCTGGAATATTACTGAGAATTCTCAGTGGAGTTACCGCAAAAGTTTTTAAGAAAGTGTTTCTCATTTTTTAAAATGCATACCCTCTTTTGAGAAACATAAAAATTCCATATTGGGGCCAGCCTTGTGGCTGAGTGGTTAAAGTTCTATGTGCTCCGCTTCAGCCACCTGGATTTGTGGGTTCAGATCCCAGGTGCGGACCTACTCCAATTGTCAGCCATGCTGTGGAGGCGTCCCACATACAAAATGGAGGAAGATTGGCACAGAAGTTAGCTCAGGGCTAATCTTCCTCAAGTGAAAAAAGAGGAAGATTGGCAAGGGATGTCAGCTCAGGGTGAATCTTCCTCACCAAAAAAAAAAAAAGAATTTTCTTTTTTATCTCTATTTATTTAAATTTTTTATTTGAAATGAACATTTGTTTTGTTCTTATTTGTTTTTTCTCATTCCTGCAATAGCAGTGTGCACTTTGAGGGTGCTTATTTGCCATAAGCTTTTCTGTGGTTGGCTGTGTGGGATATACAGTGGTAAAGCTTTGTTTTTAAACTAGCGTACCCTTTCCTTTGTCACTTTTTCCAGTTCATTTCAATGTGTGATCTATCAGTAATATTGAAAGCATTTAGAAGATGAATGTATGTTTTTTGTATTTACTTCATTTTCAACATTGTATAACTCAACCAGGGAATAAAATGATCCCTTCCTCATTCATTGACTAAATTTGGTTTATGTTTCTAGTGATTAGGGAGTAGGAGAGCTGGTGATGGCAAAGAGCATGGGAATTGTAGATGGAAAATAATACCATAAACTAAAGAAAGAGGAGGAAGAGTGGAGAAGCAGTAGGGAAGGTATGGGACCAGGCTTAGGCATAGGTGGGCTGTGTGATAAGACAGCTATTAGCGGTTGGGGTGCGACATGACCTGGTAAGCACAATTATGCTCTGGGGACAGCTTGCAGGGAGTTCCATGAAAAGGAAGTATTTCAGAAGTTTGCCTTAGATGATCTAGGGCAGCAAGGAGCATTTCTTTCTAGTTTCCTGGGAAACTGCTGGTGCCCTGTGTAAGCAAATGGCATAGAAAGTGACACTGGCACTGGTCCTGCTTGTTGTTACCAAACAGGAAATATCTTAATATTCAATTTACAAAATTACTATTTATTGTGCTCATTGTAAAAATGCCTCTAATTTTGGACAATTTAAAAGCAGAAAGTGAGGGTTTTGCCCTCTCCTCCTGGAATCCCACTCCTCATCTGAGAGTATATGAACATATATTAATGTATTTACATAAATGAAATTGTAAGCCTCTGTAATATTTGGTGTCCGTGTTTTGATGTCCTTACAGTATTCTTGTAGTGTTTTCACGGTTTTATGGCATTTGCAAACTCCTAATATATTTAAGGAATCCCTTATTCATGGACATTTTATTTCCTTCAAAATTTTTTGTTCTAGTTAAAAATGGTTCACTAACATTCTTGTCTGTATCTTTGAGCTGTTGTACAAGTGATTAGCTGTGTAAATGTCTAGAAGTCTAATTGCTTGGTCTGCAAGCTTATGGATATACAATTATGATAGGTATTCCACAAAGTTAGTACCAGTTTCTACTCTACAGCAGCAAACACTATGTTTGACCACAGAGCTCTGCTGGCTTTGGGGATTGAGAGACGGGGAGCTTGTTCTGCCTCTTTCGGGAGATAATCATGTACTAGTTAAAGTTGGGACTAGCCATGCTGATATATTTCATAAGTTAGGAAGGAGGAGTACTTTAGCTCTGATGTGTTTCTAATTCTATAATTCTTTAGACTTGAAACCATGTTTTGGAGTGTGAGAAATGTTGTTTATATGAGTACATATAAAGAATTGTGTTTTTGGGCTATGTTTCTGGAAGATGTGGAAAGAAAGCAAGTTCATTTTCTAATAAAACAATGTGGTTTCCTGTGATATTAAATGCTAGTTCAAACACAAGCCTCGTTTTAAAATATTTTAAGTTCAACACCTCCCTCTAGTGGAAAAAAGAAAAACTCCCTCAGTTTCCACTGGCCTTAATATGATTTTATTTGACACACACACAAACACACAAACACACACACACTCTTACTTTTTCACTATAAGGATCCAGGTAGCTTTTGATTTGATTGGAAAATAAATTCTGTGACAAAAATTGTAAAAATTTATTTGGGACAAAGCAAATTAATCTTGATGTATAACTGCATGGGGTATTTTATAGTTCTTTTGGGATTTTCTTGTATGTTATAATGCACCCAGACTTGAATTGTGTTGATAAAACCATGAACTTAAAGTAAATATTTGAAAATTAAAAAACATTAATGTTAATATTGTATATAATATTAATAAAATTAATATTAATATTGATATAACCAATACCAGTATAACCAACCACTACCATTAATAATGCCAATACTTACTGTCTGGACCATGTTAGTGTTTGACATATTTGATTCAGAATTGCAAACAAACAGTAAATTGTTATATCATTAAAGACTGACTATTCTGAATTACTTCACTGTCCTACCACCGCCCCACCCCAAGAGATAACCATCATCCTGAAGTTGGTGTTTAATTTTCTGTCTGTTATACGTTGATAGTATATTACATTATTTTAATATTTTGTGTGTTTTAATGATGTACATAGAGTATCATATGGTATGCATCTTTGTCCAGCTTGTCTTTTTCACCTGTATTTTGGAGATTTATCTAAGTTATTAAACTAACTCTGGCTCATTCAGTTTAACTGCTATATTTTAACCTGTACATATACCATAATTAATTTACCCATTACCCGATAGATTGAGAGCTAAGTTCTTTCCAAATTTTAATTATTACAGACAGTGCGTCCATGAATAGCAAATGTTTTTGTTTATGTGGGGATGTATTTAGTGTATATGCAATTGTTAGGTGGTAAAATATCTGCCAAATTATTCTCCCAAGTGGTTGTACTAATTTGAGAGAAGAGTTCTCTTCCCTTACAATCTCTTGAACACTTGGTATTTTTCAGATTTAATTTCTTTTGTAGTAGAATGTATGTGAAATTCCATCTCATTCTTCCTTAAATTTCTATTTCCCTGACATTGACATGTTATGTTTCTTGGCCATTCATGTTTCTTCTTTTGTGAACTGCCAGTTTGTATTTTTTCCCTTTTTCCTTTTAGATTGTTTGTATATTTTTATTGACTTATAGGAGCTTTTTATATATGTGGTTACTAATCCTTGGTTATTTAGATCCTCATTGCAAACATCTTTTTCCTTTTTGTGGAGACATGGAGTAAATTTACATTGTGTTTGATGTACAGTTTTAAATTTGAATGTAGATGAATTTATCCGTCTTTTCCTTTATGGACTGTACTTTTTATATCTTATATAACCTAAAGTCATAAAGAGAGTATATATTTTTTCTCTATATAGTATGAGATGGGATCTAATTTTGTTTTTTTCCGAGTGGATAACTGCATGTCCTTGTACCAGTTATTCAACTGTCTGTTCTATGACCAGCTACTGACTTATAGTGTCTCTGTCATATACCAAGTTTTTTTATATCTAAGCCTTGGTTCCTGGGTGCTCTGTTCACATGCTTATGTGTCTGTCTACTTCTGAATCAATACTAAATTTTAAAAAATTTATCATGGCTTTAGAGTAAGTCTTGGTGTCTGGTAGGGCAAGTTCCCCTCTCTGTATTCTTAATATTTTGGGGGGAAGAGGAGAGTTATTCTTAGCCTTTTACTCTTCCATGTGAGTTTGAGGATTGGCTTCTTGTATTCCACCAAGAAAACTTGCTGTAATTTTGATTGGAATTGGATTAGACTTATAGATACATTTGGTGTAGTGTTGACATCCTTAAAGTCCGCATTTCTTCTATTATCCATTCTTTTATATTTTTGCTCTGTTTTCTGGGATACATCCTCAATTTTATATTGCAGCCTTTGTATTGAATTTTCATTTCTGCTTTTGGGTTTTTAATTTCTTGTTCTTTGACTATACCCTTTTATAGTAGACTCTTCTTGTGTCATGTTTGTAATATCTTATTTTAACTCTGTGAGGATGTAAGTCATATTTGTTTTGAAGGTGGCTTTCCCCTCCTTCCTTGATTATCTTTGTATTCTCTCAGTGTTTGGCCCCATTTGTTTGTAGGAGACTCTGAGTTTCACAAGAGAAGCTTTTCTCAAATGTCTGATGCTCTTTGGCTATGTGTTCATATTTAAGAATGAGGCACTAAAAAGCTGAGAAGAAGCTCTGTATGTGTGGTATCCTTCCATTTAATTGGGGAACCTTAAAAATGCCAGTATCTGTAGCTCTTTTCTTGTGAACAGGTGGTTTCCTAGAAAGGAGTCTTCTAGTCTCCTCGTGGTGCTTTTAGTACCTTAAGCCCAGGAGTCTGTATTCTGGGAGCTGAAGAGAGAAAGGGAGCTGTGAGCTCTCACTGCCCGCTATGCATATTTCACCTAATCTCCTAATTTTTCATAAAATATCTTACCGTGACCCCGAGTTGTGTCTGGTTTTCATGATCTCAGGTCTGTTTGGGTCACCCTGTCTAGTTAGTAAACTCTTTCCCTTTTCCAGGATGGAGAGGGGCATTTGCCAGAAAGGGAGCTGGCAGCAATGACCTGAGGATGTAAGTAACTGCAGCTTATGGAGGCTTCCAACAATGTTCTGTGTTCATTTCTACCCCATGGCATGGTGGCTTCAGGAATAACTGGTGCTTCCCATTTCTAATGGTTTGTGGGTGTGAATCAGCTGGCTTCTAGGCTCCTCTCTTTTTAAGTGTTTGCAAAGTTGAAAAGGCTGAACCCTAAGTCATTTATCACTTGTCCATTTGCTGTCTGTCTTCTAAATTTGTTTTGATGTCTTTTATTGGCTGTCGTCTTTTCTGCCATTCACTTTTTTTAAATTGAGGTCATAGTAGTTTATAACATTGTGAAATTTCAGTTGTACATTCTTATTTGTTCATGGCTGAATAAATTCCACTGTATATATATTACATATAGATATATATACACCACATTTTCTTTTTCTTTCTTTCCTTTTTTTTGGTGAGGAAGATTTGCCCTGAGCTGATGTCTGTCACCAATCTTTCTCTTTTTGCTTGAGGAAGATTTGCCCTGAGCTAACATCTGTGGCCAGTCTTCCTCTATTTTGTATGTTGGTCACTGCCACAGTGTGGCTGATGTGTAGGGTACGTCTGCACACAGGATCCTAACCTATGAAGCCAGGCTGCCAAAGTAGAGTGTGCCAAACTTAACTGTTACACCACCAAGCTGGCCCCTACACCACATTTTCTTTATCCATTCATCCATTGATGGACGCTTAAGTTGTTTCTGTGTCTTGGCTGTTGTATTGAGGCTGTTGATTTTCAAGGCTATCAGGAGCTGGGGTAATGGGGTATGGGATTGGGCAAGTTAAAATGCCACAAAGCTTGCCATTCTTATCGAGATTGAACTGATTTTCGTGAATAAATGCTTCTTGGATTATTGCAAGCCTTTGGTTAATTTCCAGTTAGGAAAAATTTGATTTTGACATTTTTTGCCAGTGTTCTTGTTGCTTTTATGGAGGAAAGAATTTTTCGTGGTCCTTAACTCTGCCATTCTGGAACTGCTTATGTTCTCTGAAGATCTTGAAGGTTTCTTCTCTTTATGTATGTTTCTCTCAGGTTGTTTTTTTCCCCTCCCCATTTGATTTAGGTGTCATCTTTTATGTTGGAGAATTTTTTCAAATATCACCTTTTCTTATGTTTAAGAGTGGGGGACTAAAAAGCTTATTAGAAGCTCTGAGTGTTTGGGTTACCTCTTCCTACCATGATTTTTGCTGTAGGATTGTCTGGCTGGATATTTACAACAGATATGTATATATTCCTTCTGCCTCCCTCAACTAACTTGAGAAGAGATAGAGAGTGGAAAACCTGATCGAGTCAGAATTCCAGGCCCATATTGCTTCACCAATGAATAAAAAGAAACATTCAAGAAGCGAATAGTTTCAGTCTTATATAGACTCTGCCAGAGAATGAAAAAATTTTGATAACATACCAAACTGACAAATCTTGCTATTAAACTGACAAGAACACAAGAAAAGATAATTATAGCCAATCTCCCTCATGAATATATGCAGAAATGTTATACAAAATATTAGCCAACTGAATGCAGCAAAATATTAAAAGGATATAATATAAAAAGCCTTTATGCAATAAATTCCAAGTGAGTTTAACATTAGAAAATCAGTGTAATTTTTAATTATGTAATCAGTAAACTTAATTATGCAATATAAGTTTCTTGGATATGTGAATAAAATTCCTAAGGATGTACACTATTTGAGGAAAGCAGTTTTTTTCTGTAAAAACTGTGTGTATGTGTTTATATCCATATCCAAGAATCTGTAGTAATTATCAC
Source organism: Equus asinus (assembly GCF_041296235.1). Classification (NCBI taxonomy): domain Eukaryota; kingdom Metazoa; phylum Chordata; class Mammalia; order Perissodactyla; family Equidae; genus Equus; species Equus asinus. The sequence continues at coordinate 48,121,648 of NC_091812.1, forward strand.
ATAATATTAATGAGTACTTGACCTCTGCATTTGAACTGTGATTGTTGGGTCAGAGTTTCATCTACATCTTGAAGGACTTTTATTTAAAAACTATTTGATAAATAATATTTAATATGGGTCAAGTATCATAAAGTTAGAATCTCACCAAGATAAACATAGTAAGCCCTAACTGATCAGCCGTTGATTTTCCAGCTGTTCTTTTTTATAGGATTAAACTCAAACTCGCATGGAACGATGGGCATGCTCTGTTTGGGGTCTTGGTATTTGGAATGATTGTATGTTGTCTTTTTATACTATTTGTCAGTCGAATGGGAATCACAAGTCATATTTTCTTGTAAATAAATCTCATGAGACTTCCTGAATACTTTAATTTCTTTTGCTTTATTTAATAAATATTGTTTGAAATAACTGCCATCAACTAGGATACAAGCATCTTTTGGTTATGGACTTTATTTTGTTTTTGTTTTAAGTTATTGGGTTTTACTTTGTGATTAACCTTGTAAATTATTGTTTATTCATTTAAATATATACAGCATACTTAAGTGAAGGATTGAAAGTTGGAGATTATGTATTTGTAAGTCAAGAAGGCATATAATGTAACAGTGAATTTGAATTAATAGATGTAATATTAACTGCTTACAGGAGGGAGACCTATCATGTAGAATAATAATAGTATCTTATACAGTATTTAATGGTCTTAAAAGTCCTTTCATGAGGGCTGACCCAATGGCACAGTGGTTGAGTTTGCATGTTCTCACTTTGGCGCCCCGGGGTTTGTGGGTTCAGCTCCCAGGCATGGACCTACACACCACTCATCAAGCTATGCTGTGGCAGTATCCCACAGGCAAAGTGGAGGAAGATTGACACAGATGTTAGTTCAGCAACAATCTTCCTCAAGTAAAAAGAGGAAGATTGGCAACAGATGTTAGTTCAGGGTCAATCTTCCTCACCAAAAACAAAAATAAAGCTGAACCAAACCCAATTTCCTTTCATATATGAAGGTACTCTTATGATGAAATTACTTTACATAAGGCTGTTCATAATACCATTTGTTCCCAAATCCAGAGTGTCACTATAAAAACTGCGAGTGCTATCTGCTGGTTGCAGGAGTGTTGGCACACTTTTGCTCTGGTACTCAGCTTTGCTCTTATCTATGATTATTTAAAGATTGACAATGTGTAAGTAGATGAACTTCTGTATATTAAGAAATTGCTATTACCTGAAGAAAACAGTTCTTAAGAGTTCATTTGTAGTCAGCTACAAAATAGTAATCTTGTGAATGAGGGATATGGAGAGAAGAATTAAATTGATTTTTGTTCTTCACCCTTTGACTGTGGACTATACTGCTGGGTACTTTTCATACTAGAATCTTTTTATAGAGAATTATATTTGGTGCTTGCAATATTCTCATTCAGATTCTGATGGTACCTTCTGAGTGGCTATTTATATTGGAAGCATGTATAAATACATATGTGTTTATGTCCCAGAATAAGATGATGCTGGTGAGGAAAAGGTGGGAAAGAGGGCTTTGTGAAAGACCCTAAGTGAGAATGATGAATCTAGATTAGTTACTGTGGAAATATCTTTGATATGTCTGTTAACTTTGTGTTTGAACGATAAAATTCAACTCTGATTTCTGAGTTTAGTTGGAAAAAGAGATTGAGAGACTTAAGTAGAAGATCTCCTGAGGTTATTTTTCTTTCGATAGTGCAGCAAAGATTTGAAAACTGAAGAGGAAATGAAACATAGCCATCTAGTGGATGCAACTTTAAGAGCTATAAGCATAAAGTACCATGAGCTCACATAAAAATCTCTCAAGGGTCATTATTAGGCATTCAAGCTAATCACTCCTTATCACACAAAGGGGCACTATACATGTGTATTACTAAATACCTTAAAATTTTAATGAGAAGGGAAACATTACCTCTGGCAGTTGAACTACAGCATTCTGTACATACCCTAATTGAACTAGCATAACATTGTCGTAAGCTATACACATTTTTCCATTGTAATATGTATTAATAAGATGTTTTAAATTATATAACTCCAGTAGTGCTTTTTATTCTGAAATGTTATATTCTGAAATGTTGCTGGAAAATATCTAGTTCCCTCTTTCCTGTATAAATTAACCTATTATTATGGTTGAAGCACAGATTTACTCACTCACTTCCTTCTGTAGAATACATTTTAGTCATTGTTGGCTTATACACTTCATTGATGCAAAAATGAATTATTTTCTAGGAGCAAGATAATGCTGTACAAAGTATGCACAAGAAAGTAGAAAAATTAGAAGCTGAACACATGGACTGCTCTGACCTTTTACGGCGACAAACAAATGAGCTTGAATTTAGTACTCAACGAGAGGAACGTCTTAGAAAAGAATTTGAGGTATATTTTCTCATTCTTTTATAAGATATATATGTTACCCAGTCAGTAATTTGAGGTCAGAGAAAGTTTTGCTCTGCAATAAAATATAAAGCTATTTTTTTGCATTTATTTTTATTGAATATTTGGCTTCTTTGAAAAATTTTGTATCACAGTAAATTTTATTTTGCTCCTAATTTTTAAAATCTATCCATTTTTCACAATTACTTCTCATGGAATATTTGGAAAGTTTGAGGGTAATTGTTTACATTATAAGGTTGAGGAAATAACACAGGAAAGGATTTTATACACATAACATTCAGTTCTAGTTTTGCAGTTTGAATCATGTATAGTAGCTGTATGGTTTTGTGGAATGCTTTTCAGAAAAGGTAAGACTTCAGATGGGGAAGGAGCATCAGTTTACAAATGAAAAATATGATTTTTATGAGGCAGTGATACTGATAATCACTTTAATTAATCTTAAGAGAATTCCAGTTTAATTGTGTTTAAAATTTCCTTTTGCTTTATGGAAAATTAAGTATTCTAATAGATGAAGTTTTGTTCTAAACATAATTTATAATTGTTATTAGGTAAATAAACATGTTTAAAGAGAATTGAATGATAAAATGCTAGAGATGGTTTTGTTAGACTCACTTCTGTCATTTAACATTGTTCTGAGAATTTTAGCCAAAGATATACGTAAAGGCAAGAACAGCAATGAGAATGATAACTTTTGGAAGGAGAGCTGTATGATTCTTATTGTGTTCAGATGATATGCTTATAACTCTGGATACTTAAGAAAATCAACTTTGAAATTATTGACACAAGCAAGAACATTCAATAAGGAGGCCAGGAAGAAAATAGTATATAACAATTATGCTTACATTCTTACATACCCGCAATAATCAGAGAATAAAATACAAATAAGTTTTCTTCACCATAGTGACAAAATAGGAATACAATTAACAACAAATACATTAAAAATTATGAAATTTACCTGAGAGTCTTATAAGAAAATGGTGAGACATTTTGGGAGCACAACACTGTAAAGATAGTGAATTTTCCCTAGATTATACTATGGGTTTAAGCAGTTCCAATAAAAAATTCAATGGAATTACTTTGGGAAGACAGACTCTGAAATTCATGTGGAAGACTAAAGAGCCGGATGCGAGTCTCTAATACATTTTGATAAGAGTAATGACTGGAGACTTGTTATACCAGAAGTTCATACACACTGTGAAGATTCAGTGAAGTGCCATTTGTGGTTTTTTGATTGTATGCAACAGAAACCAACTTTGGTTAACTTAAAGTGGGAATTCGGTGAAAGAATATGGGAATCATGGTCACAGAATCAGGAGGAACACTGAGGAGTCAGACTCAGAAAGCCTGTGACTCCCAGAGCATCTCCAGAGGTCTTAGGAGCACAAATGATGGATGAAGTGGGATGAATTGGTACCAATAATTTTCATTGTTTTTGTAACTTTACTCAGGATTCAAATCCAAGAAAGAGAACATTTGATTGAAAGAGGTAACTTGCTGCAAATAAATCTCTCTCATTTCTACTAAAAAAAAAAAAATTCTTATAGAGAAAATCACGGTGTTGGTACCAAAAAGAAGAGGACAAGATTGTTGAGTGGCCAAAAAGTACAATAATTCTAAGACCAGACTTTCTATGAGATGGAACTGAAAGGCCAGTAGGAGACTATATATAAAAATTTAGTATAGTAAAATATAGTTTTAAATCAGTGAAGATGGGAAAGACTATTCAGAGAATTGTGTTGAAACAATTGCCTAACTATTTGGGACAAAGTAAAATTAGATTCCTATCTTATATTCTAAAATAAATTCCAGTGGATTAAAGAGAATGGAACATTAAAGCAATGATAAACTAAGAAGAAGAAAATTTAGATTAATATTTTTCTGTGGTCTGAGTGCAGTATGACTTATTACTAATCATTAAAGCAGAGGGACAAAATCATAAAGGAATAGATTTATAGCTTTGACTCTGAAAAATTAAAGTCGTACATAAGTAAAACCCCTACTTCAAATAAAATAAAAAGACAACCTAATGAGACAAATATTTACAGGAAAGGGTAAATATATCTTTATTTCCATGTCTGTCTTATCTCTATATCTAAATCCCCTACTCTTTGGTAAGGAAAAGGGGAAAACCTTTATAAAAAAAATATACCAAGGACATCAAAGAAGATATGATATGAAAGAAAATTTTTTTAAATTTATTTTATTTTTTTCGGATATACATCATATTTTGAATTTTCTGTACATTACATCATGTTCACCACCCGAAAACTAATTATAGTCCATCCCCTCACATGTGAGCCTAATCACCCCTTTTGCCCTCCCCCCTCCCCCCTTCCCCAATGGTAACCACCAATCCAATCTCCAATGCTATGTGTTTTTTTTTGTCGTTTTTATCTTCTACTTATGATTGAGATCATATGGTATTTGACTTTCTCCCTCTGACTTATTTCACTCAGCATAATACCCTCAAGGTCCATCCATGTTGTCACAAATGGCCGGATTTCGTCATTTCTTATGGCTGAGTAGTAGTCCATCGTGTATAAATACCACATCTTCTTTATCCATTCGTCCCTTGATGGGCACCTAGGTTGCTTCCATATCTTGGCTATTATGTATAATGCTGCAGTGAACATAGGGGTGCAAGTATCTTTATGCCTTTGTGTTTTCAAGTTCTTTGGATAAATACCCAGCAGTGGAATAGCTGGATCATATGGTAGATCTATCCTTAATTTTCTGAGGATACTCCATACTGCTTTCCATAGTGGGTGCACCAGTTTGCACTGCCACCAGCAGTGAACGAGGGTTCCCTTCTCTCCACATCCTCTCCAACATTTGTTGTTTCCTGTCTTGTTAATTATAGCCATTCTGACCAGAGTGAGGTGATACCTCATTGTAGTTTTGATTTGCATTTCCCTGATAGCTAATGATGTTGAGCATCTTTTCATATGCCTGTTGGCCATCTGTATATCTTCTTTGGAGAAATCTCTGTTCAGATCTTTTGCCCATTTTCTAATTGGATTGTTGGTTTTGTTGTTGTTGAGCTGTATTAGTTCTTTGTATATTTTGGATATTAACCCCTTATCTGATATGTGGTTTGCAAATATCTTCTCCCAATTGTTAGGTTGTCTTTTCGTTTTGTTGATGGTTTCCTTTGCCGTGCAGAAGCTTTTTAGTTTGATGTAGTCCCATTTGTTCATTTTTTCTTTTGTTTCCCTTGCCTGGTCAGACATGGGACTTGAAAATATGCTGCTCAGGCCGATGTCATAGAGCGTACTGTCTATCTTTTCTTCTAGAAGTCTCATGGTTTCGGGTCTTACATTCAAGTCTTTAATCCATTTTGAGTTGATTTTTGTGCCTGGTGTAAGGGAATGGTGTACTTTCATTCTTTTGCATGTGGCTGTCCAGTTTTCCCAACACCATTTATTGAAGAGACTCTCCTTTCTCCATCGTATGCTCTTGGCTCCCTTGTCAAATATTAGCTGTCCATAAGTGTGTGGGTTTAATTCTGGGCTCTCAATTCTGTTCCATTGAGCTGTGTGTCTATTTTTGTGCCAGTACCATGCTGTTTTGGTTACTATGGCTTTGTAGTATAATTTGAAATCAGGGAGTGTGATACCTCCAGCTTTGTTCTATTTTCTCAGGAGTTCTTTGGCTATTCGAGGTTTTTTGTTGTTCCTGAAAGAAAAATTTCAGACGGACAACAAACACATGAAAAATGTTTAACCTCGTCATGATGTAAGAAAGACTATAACACTTGTAATACTAAGATTAAAGACAGCGATAGTACCCAGTGTTGGTGAGGGTGGTGTTAAAACTTCCCATACCTTGCTAGTAGGAGTGTAAATTTATAAAACCTTGACAGAGTCCCATTTGGCAAATTTACAGGCTCTGTCCTCAAAAAATTATCACATGCTTCTGGGCCTCTCTTTCTCCTGCCCCATCTCCTCCATGTCTCTCTAGGCCTATGACACAGCCATCATCCCAGGACATCCTTACCCTCTGTTGGATCCCGTTTCCTAGGTCCCATGCCTCCCTTGTTTCAATGGAATACAAGGTCTAGTGGTTTCTAAAGAAAGGGTGTATGGGAGCTAAATTTTATGTTATCTTGCATGTTTGAACATGTTTTTATCAATAAGGTATTAGGGTAGATATAATTTCGCTGAAGATAGAATTTTAGGTTGAAAGACATTTCCTCTCAGATTTCGAAGGCCTTGCCTCACTGATTCCCAGTCTCTTCTGTTGCTGTTGAGAGACCTGATGCCATTCTGATTTGTGCTCCTTTGTTGGTGACTCTTTTCTCACTTTCTTCCTCTGAAAGTTTTCTTCATCCTCTATTTTTTTAAACTTTTTTTTAAATGGAAAACTTTAAATATATAAGAAAGGTAGACAGAGTAGTATAATGAACCTAATGTACCCATCACCAGCTTCAACAATTATATGTTTATGGGCGATCTTGTATCATTTATCCCCCATTTACTTTCCTCTCTCCCTATTATGATGAAACAAATCTCAGGCATTGTATCATTTCAACTTTAAATATTTCGAGGCTGGCCCCATGGCCGAGTGGTTAAGTTCGTGCGCTCTGCTTTGGCAGCCCAGGGTTTCCCTGGTTCGAATCCTGGGTGCGGACATGGCACTGCTCATCAAGCCATGCTGAGGTGGCATCCCACGTGCCACAACCAGAAGGACCCACAACTAAAAATACACAACTGTGTACCGGGGGGGCCTTTGGGAGAAAAAGGAAAAATAAAATCTTAAAAAAAAAATTTTCATTATGATTTCTAAAAAATAAGGGGTCTTTTATCAAACTCAAGTTGTTTAATAGTAATTACTTAATATAATCAAATGTCCAGGCATTATTCAAATTTCAGATTGTCTCACAAATGGCACAAATGTAATGATTGCAGTTAGTTTGAATCAGAATTCCAATTAAGTCTACACATTATACTTTATTGAGACGTTTCTTAAAAATTTCTTTTAATCTATAGGTCCTCCATCTGTAGCTTTCTTTTTTTCTTGTGATGTATTTGTGAAGACACCAAGTTACTTGTGCTGTCGAGTTCCCACTGACTGAAATTTTAGAATATCAAAAAAAAAAACAAACCAAAACAATTTTTCTTAGTGTAGATCTTTTTTATTCAATATGCAGGGCATTTGGTGGCCATTTTCATTAGGAGACTCATATCCTTGATTTTGAGGAATTCGCCCGTTTTATTTCTTCCTAATTTTCTCCTTTGGGTTTTTTCTGCTCTCTCCTTCATGGGCTTTTATTATTCAAGTGTTAGACCAACTGGATTGATGTTTTACTTTTCTTACCTTTCTCTTGTCTTTTTCTCTGTCTTTTTGTTGTTGTTCCTTCTGGGGAGATTTACTTGACTTTACTTTTATCTTCTAATTGAATATTTTCTTTTTCTTTCTTTTTTTTTTTTTGAGGAAGATTAGCCCTGAGCTAACATCTGCTGCCAATCTTCCTCTTTTTGCTAAGGAAGACTGGCCCGAAGCTAACATCTGTGCCCACCCTCCTCTACTTTATATGTGGGATGCCTACCACAGCATGGCTTGCCAAGCAGTGCCATGTCTGCACCCGGGATCTGAACCGGCGAACCCTGGGCTGCTGAAGTGGAATGTGTGAACCTAACTGCTGTGCTACGGGCCAGCCCTGAATATTTTCTTTTTTTATTTTAAATTTATGAGAGCTCTTGTTCTCTGTACCATTTTTATGGCATCCTGTTCCTATATTATGGCTACTGTATTCATGTTTATTCAGTAAATACTTATTGAAAGTGTCAGGCACACTTCTGAGGCATAGCAGTGAACAAAACAAAGCCTCTTCCCTCTTGAAATTGACACTCTAGTCAGAGAGAGTCACACATTAAATGAAACAAAACGCGATAAGCCCTGTGGAGAGGAGTAAAGCAGACTTGGGAGGTAATGAGTGATGGGACAGGACGGTTCCCCTTTTATGTTAGTGGTCATGCAAGGCTGACTTGATAAGATGGCATTTGAGCACGGACCTGAAGGAAGAAAGGGATTGAGCCATGTGGATATCTGGGGGAAGAACATTCTAGGTAAAAGGAATAGAAAGTGCAAAGGCCGTGAGATGTGAGTGTGCTTGGAATGTTTGAGGAATAGCAAGGCCATTGTGACCGAAATGGAATGAGCAAGAGAGAGACTAGTAGGATATATAGAATGGTAGGCAGATTTTATAGAATCTTGAAGGTCTTTTGTAGTTCATTGTAAGAACCTGGACGTTTTTCCTGAGTGAGATGGAAAGCCATTGGAAGGTTTTGAGCAGAGGAGTGACATATCCTCTCTGATTTGTTTTAAAAGCATCATTCTCTATACTTTTTGGAGAATAGATTGTTTAAGAGGCCATTTAGGAGACTATTAAAGTAATCTAGATGGCAGATTATGGTATTTTAGACCAAGGTAGTGGTAGAGGAGGTGGTCAGTTTTGTATGTATTTTAGAAGATAGAACCAATAGGATTTGCGGATTAATTGGACCTGGCTTGTGAGAGGGAAAAAAGGGAGTAAAGGATAATGCCAAAGATTTTGGCTTGAACATATGGGTGAATGGCATTACCATTTAGTCACTGGCAAAGAATGCATGTGGGGTAGATTTGGGAGGGATCAGGAGTTAGGTTTTAGATATGCTAAATTTGACATGCCCACTAGACATCCAAGTGGAGCTGTTGGGTTGGCAGTTGAATATATGAGTATTGGTCTTAGGGAAGCCTCACTGTAGGATCATAAGGCGATGTGCCAAATATTCACTGGGACATTTTGAAATGTTACAATCTATAGGTCTTTTCTCTGTTGTTTCTTTAGTTTCTGCAAAGAGTGATCCGACAGTTTCCTCTTTGGTGGTTCGGAAATGGAGGAAGAATCTGGGTATCTTCAGAATGCAGACTTTTTTCTGGTTTCAGTCTTGCACGCCCCCCTCCTCCCCACCCCATGTATCCCTATGTTCAGCCTCTGCTTTAGATTCACATTCTCCAGATAATAAACCTCCAGTTTGTGTAGTGATTAGGGAGGGATAGTTGTTTGGCTAGTTGGGGTGGAGGTGGATGCTTGGAAGGTTAATTTCTCATACTGGTGATATTTAAAAAGACTTTATTGAGATATAATTTTTATGCACAAATTCACTCACTTATAGTGTGCAGTTCAGTGACTTTTAGAATATTCACAGAGTTGTGCAACTATGACCACAATCAATTTTAGAATGTTTTTTTATCACCTCAGTAAGAAACCTCATACCCACTAGCCATGACTCTCCTGTTCCCCATCCCTGTCAGCCCTCAGCAACCATTCATCTACTTTCTGCTTCTATAGATTTGCGTATTCTGGACTTTTCCTATTAATGGAATCATGCAGTATGTGGTCTTTTGTGATTGACTTTTTCTTCACTTAGCATGATATTCAGGATTCATCTCTGTTGTATCATGTATTAATAGTTTATTTCTTTTTATTACTGAATAATATTCCATTGTATTATATACAGCATTTTGTATATCCATTCATCAGTTGATAGACATTTGTGTTGTTTCCACTTTTTGGCTTTTATGAATAATGCTTCTATGAACATTTGTGTACAAGTTTTTGTGTGGACGTGTTTTCAGTTCTCTTGGGTATATACTTAGGAGTGAATTGCTGGGTCATATGGTAACTCTATGTTTAACTTTTTGAAGAACTGTCAGACTATTTTACACAGTGGTGGCACCATTCTACATTCCCACTACTGATGTATGAGGGTTCTAATTTCTCCAGATCCTCACCAAAACTTGTTATTGTCAGTCTTTTTGACTATAGCCACTCTAGTAGGTGAGTAATGGTATCTGATGTGGTTTTGCTTTGCAGTTCTCTAATGACTAATGATTTTGAGTGTCATTTCTTGTGCTTATTAGCCATTTGTATATTGTTGGAGAAATATCTATTCAGATCCATTGTCTGTTTCTTAATGGGTTATTTGTACCGTATGAATGTAAGTTGTTAATAATAGGGGAAATTATGTGTGGCTTATATAGGAACTCTCAGTAATAATGCCAAATATGAACTTGGTAAAAAAATTACTCATACTTTTACCACACATGGTCTAATTTTATATAATGTTAGATAAATAAAAATGAAATTATCTTCTAGGTAATATTTTTAGCTTATTTGTCACTTGTGCCGAACATTTTTTCAGGCCAGTAAATTCAGGAATATATCATATTTTACGTCATCATTTTTTTTAACATTATGTGGTTTGTGAATGGCCTACTAAAAAAGGATTAGAATAGAGTTAAAGTTCTGAATATACTTAGAATTTTAGAAAATCCTTTAGAAGTCACTTTAAGGATGATGTAAAACTCTATGATCATCACTAAAAACGTTTTAATTGACTTATAGGTATGAAGAAGTACTAGGTAACAGTGATTTCTTTTTTGTTGATAAGCCCATGTTGATAAGTTTCTTGGTAAGCCCATTTTGACTCAATTGAGGAAATGTCTAATGCCTAAACTTTCGGATTTGTTTTTGGATAACTCAGTATTGACTTTTTCATTGTAAATACTTACCTGCCTCAATTTCTTTTTTTATTGATTGATGTGGTAAGTATATAATTATTTTAGACTAGTCTTAACTTTGTAGTTTTTCTTAGCTACTCTGTGAGTACTTTTGTAAGACCAGGTCTCTACTTTTGGAGAATTTGAAGCTTTGAGGTTAGTCCAGGTAGTCTCTATTTTTGTTCAACTTATAAGAATTTTATAAGTGGACAAACATAGTCCTCTGACTTATCTATGCTTCTTCATATTTAGACACCTTTAAAAATTTTGCTTTATATTTAAGTGAGTGTATTTTTGTATTTGCTATTTGAACAGAAGATGACACAATGAAGGAGAAGTTGAATTTCTAGAGAGTATTTTAGGCTAATTTTATGTTCAATTTTGGAGACATTAACTGCTAGTAATTCTAGGTACTTAAGTAATTGTCAGTAGTATTTTTTAAAAGATTAATGTAATATAATAATAAAGAGGAAAATTGTTAAAATTTTAATTTAATATAACACATTATTTAATGTCAGTAATATCATTCTAAAGCAACTAATATAGTAGACATTTAGCTTAATAAATGTTTTAAATTTTAGTGAAGCTTTTTAACAGTTGCATTTCATGAAAAGCTGATTTCTTCATGTGCCTGAGCCAAAGAAGTTTACATATATATATACTTTTCAATCTGATAAGCTATATACCATTGTGTGGCTTAATCATCTTAACATGGATCAATAGTTTCTTAGATTAAAAGAAAAAACCAACTCCCAATCCAATTTTCTAAATGTGGTGCTAGATACCACAGAACCAGGGGAAAAGTGAACTGGAAAAAGAAATATCCATGGCTTTTATAAACCTCTTTGCAACTAGAGGAATTTTTTTTTTTTATCATGGGAAATAAGCTTAACTCAATAAGAAAAGAGAAAAGAGAAGATGCAAACCTAATTCCGAGAGAACTGAAGGATCTTGTGAAGATTACAGTGGAGAGAGAACAGTCTTTGCAAATAAATTCTGAATTGCTTCTGTCAGTCATTTTCTATATTATAGTAACATAAAAAGGGTAGAATATAGCCTTTTCTCTACACATATTCTACACTCAAGTGAAAAAGGAAAAGAAAAATGAATCTCACTTTTCATATTGTCCATAAAGGCCAGCTCATATGTCTCATCTTTTTAAAGTCATCATGTGATTGTAGGAATTATTTTTAAACACCTATTTTTGTTGATTACTCACTATAAAGTAGGTAAACGATGAAATTACCTGGGTTATACAATTATGCTTGTAAGTCTTATACATTTTTGTATTTATATTCATAATGGATTTTAAAATTGGAAGTTCATTAAAAAATTTGTTAAATACTGAAGCTTTTGTTGCCAGAAAAGGTAAAGGTGATTTTTAAGGATGCTAAGTTAATTTATTACCATGCTACTCAGAATTTGTGGCCTATAAATTATGTTCCTGAAGTTTCCTATTTCCATTATCTGTGGTTTCTTTCAGTATACCTACAAGTAATAACTTTTTTCCCTTTAAACTGCTTAATAATTTGAGTGATATGCTTCATTATGCATTCCTTGTGAATAAAAATAATTGCTATGTTCTCCAATTTTGTTTCCTATAGTCATCTTGTTGCCTTCATCTGCCTGTTCTGAATCCGTTAAGCCTCTGATTGTTTTGCCATCCTCGGTGACTAACCCTGAGGTTCCTCTCCTGAAACTGCACAGTTAACCATGGTCAGCATGACTGCACAGAGAACTCTGAATATTTGTATATTCAGCTGTCGCTTGAATCTGCTGTGTAATTTTAGAGTGAGGAACACTTTAAGTTAGCCAGTTTATGTAAAGTAATCTGGAGGATTCTGGAAAACAAGTATGATTTGGCTATCAATGAAATAGTTGCAAATGAACTGTAATTCATAGCAGAGAAATATAAGGAGTGTCCCTTAGAGGCAATTCAGTTTTCATCCATGACAAAGGTCTTCTCTTCCTTACTTACAGTGGAAATGCTTATAGATGTGTCAGCACCCCTCTGGCCTTATATTAAAGGGTGAGGACTTAGCATGATCTCTGGCATATGGTAGGTGCTCTTTAAATGTCCCATTTTCCTTTTTGGTTGGCCTATCTAGTAAAGTAAATATCAATGAGATTATCATGAAAAGATGCAAACTTGTTCCTTTTTTTAAAAAATAATCTTGTAAGTGTTTTTATAAAGTAGCATTCACTTAATGGGGTTAGGAATAAATATAACATGTTTGGATTTCTGGGTAGAAATCCAGCAGTTCCCATGTTCTGAGTCACAAAAGGATTAATTTTGCCTCTGACTAGAGTTGTTTTTCTCACATAGTGTGCTGCCTACATGCAAAGTAAGAGAGCTACTTAAAAAAAGCCAAATCTTCAAATCAGATGCCTTAAAGATTGAAAATATTATGTACTATATTGTATTGGCCTGTTTTGTAAAACATACCATATTCTTGTGTCAAATGACAAAATACATATGAAACTCCTTTGAGAACTGTAAAATATTAGTATTCAATTGTAGGATTGATATCATTAATGACCTTAATATAAGTACACTCTTTCGTGTAGACATGACACTCAGCAATATGAGTGCTTACTTAAAAAAAAAAAGAGCCCATATTAAAAGTCAGACTAATTGAATAATAACATTACTTTTCAAATTCTTTGATTAGGACAAGGATGATAAATAGTAAAGGAATCATGGGGGCTGGCCTGGTGGTGCAGCGGTTAAGTGCACACTTTCCGCTTTGGTGGCCCGGGGTTCGCCGGTTTGGATCCCGGGTGTGGACATGGCACTGCTTGGCATGCCATGCTGTGGTAGGCGTCCCACGTATAAAGTAGAGGAAGATGGGCGCGGATGTTAGCTCAAGGCCAGTCTTCCTCAGCAAAAAGAGGAGGATTGGCAGCAGATGTTAGCTCAGGGCTAATCTTCCTCAAAAAAAAAAAAGGACTCATAGATTGTTCTTCATTATGACTCCACAATGTATGACTCAAGTTAAGTGGTATGATATTATGGTGCTTCTGTTTTTCAGATACTTGTCAAATAGTTAGAAACTTTGACCCTTTAAGGTGTCTTTTTTGGTAATGAAAAGTACTTTGACATCTTCAGTTTAAGACATCAATGTACAGTACTACTCTTTCCCCCCCCACACAGGTAGGGAATAGGTATGTGGTTAATTGTTAATACACACATAATAAATTATTTATGGCCACTCACATATAACAAAGTATACTTACCACTAAAATAACCGTTATACAATTAATCAGTTTATGATGATTCAGTTCATTAGAATCATCTTTTTGAAGCTGAATTATTACTATATTGGTTACTTGTGAAAGTGTCCATTAATGGGAAATATCAGGTGATGAAATCTGGAAAAAAAAATAAACAGCCGCTTTCTATTTACACAGCTGTTGACATTCTGGGGTAAACTTTGTGCACCCGTTTTGGAAACAGTGCTATATAACTCACTGCTGAGAAATCTCTCACTCATGTGTACTTGCGTGATGTTTCCTCCCCTGTTCTCTTGATAGCCAGTTTAGTGGGCTAAATTGCATGTATCCAAGTTTTTCTGTTTGGTTAATTCCTTTAAGTTCATGTATACCTCTGAGCTGGATATATTCTATTTAAGGAGGAAAGGATGTAGTAGGAGCTGTTTTTGCCCAGTCTTTCAGCAGATTTGTTGTACACACGTTTTCATAACGTCTGTGAAGCTTGCAGCAGGCCATGGAAGCCATGGGAGCACCATTGCTGGGGAGAACAGAGGTGGTCTGCGTCTGCATTTTCAGTTCTGCTGCTGAACTGGAGTTGGCAGCTCATGGCCCGAGTTGTGATAAAATAGCACATACCAGAGTTGGACAGGACCCATCCGTCTCTATATTACCTTCTTCAAAGAATGAACACTCACTTTTCTCGAGTGGAGTGGATTATCTAATTGAGCTTAATGTGATTTAAGTCATAAATTAAAAAAAAGGTACAATGAACACGTAGTATTTACTGAAATAAAAATCTCTTGGCAGTGTATTGCAGTAGAGAAGGACATGACAACCAGCTAATAAAGGATAAAATCTGGGATCCTTTTGTGTTACGTGAAGAACTCTGCTGTTCATCGTCTTAGGGAGCGGACACGTAATTCTTGTATTACAGGCAAACTTGTATATAGTTAAATTGATCTGTGGTACATATGAATTTGTGCTGGATTTTGTATTTTGATCTGAATTCTGTTGTGTTTCCTGCCCTTGTTTTGTTGATTATATTGGGATTGGATCCTAACGAGACAGTTTGTGATGGTTGTGCTAGTTCTCTTAGGCAGTCTTACCGGAAAAAAAAATTCTGTGAACAGCATGTTGATGTTCCTCTAGCACCCTCTGCTGGATATAAGAATTAATTCACCAGACGAAAAGTTTAAAAGATAGATGTATTACGAGGGCTTTAATTTAATTATGTCTAGCAACAAAGCCCACTCTTGGAAGGAGTTTGTTTAAAGATTTGAAGATTTTTTTGCTGTCCTTTCTGATTAATTGATACTTTTAGTAATAATAAACCGTTTATAAATTTTTTTTCTTCTGGACATTTCATTTAAAACAAGAGGGTATGAAAATGAAGATGTGATCTCTGGTTTATTATTTCAACCTATTTGATTTTGGTCTAGGCAGGAAAAATAGAACCTCTTCTTGACTTTTAGAGTGAAAATCAGATAATTAATTAATGACATAACATATACATTAGAAATGGAAAGAAGACTTGAATTGTTGATTCTTTTATCTTAGAATCACTGAATAGTTTGCATTTTAATAAAATATAAGAGTATTATTTTGATAGAGAAGCTTACACATATGCTTTTTGGAATCTGAAAAAATACATATTAACATTCTCAGACTAGTTTCTTCCCTATAACTGCCCTTTATTAGCGTTTTGCTTGTTTTGATCCTTTTTCTCAATTGTCTGTGGGCTATTTCGTTGTGACTGGTTAGACTTCTGACTTATGGAGTCTAAAATGAGCGCCGGAATGCTGAGAAAGTTGCCTAATTCTTTAAGGATAGGAACTTCATCTTGTGGCATTTACATAAACTTTTTTTTTTTTAACTAGCGTTTGGACTACCTAGGGTAATGCTCATTTTAATCTGGCTAAACATAAGAATTTCTCTGCTATAGTATGCACCATGGTTCATACCTGCAACCCGTGGAGGTCCCTTGTTCTAAGAATTCAAAGTCAGCATTTAGAGGGAAATGTTTTTCACAAATCAAGAAGCTTGACTTAGCTTTGACATTGGCTTTGGTTCTTCCACTCAGGGATTTTAAAAAAATTTTTCATTGAGATGTGCTTCATATATCATAAAATTCACCCATTTAAAGTATACAATTCAGTGTGTTTTAGTATATTTACAAAGTTGTGCAACCATTACCACTATCAAATTCCAGGACGTTCTCATCACCCCAGTAAGAAACTTCATGCCCATTGGCGATCACTACTCATTCCTCCTTCCATCTAGCTACTGGCAACCATTAACACACTTTCTGTCTCTATGGATTTGCCTATTCTGGACATTTCATATAAATGAAATCATACAATATGTGGTGTTTTGTGTCTGATTTTTTCACTTAACATATTTTCAAGGTTCATCTATATTGTAGCATATATTGGTACTTAATTCCTTTTTATGGCTGAATAATATTTTGTTGTATGGATATAACACATTTTGTGTATCCATTCATCAGTTGATGGATATTTGGGTCGTTTCCAGTGTTTGGATATTATGAAAAACGCCACTATGAACATTTGTGTATAAGTTTTTGTTTGAACATGTTTTTCTCTTGGGTATATAAGCAGGAGTGGAATTGCTGGATTGTATGGTAACTCTGTTTAACTTTTTGAGAAACTGCCAAATTGTTTTCCATAGTGGTGGTACCATTTTACATTCCCATCAGTAGTGTATGAGATTTCCAATTTCTCTACATCCTCACCAATGCTTATTATTTTCCATTTTTAAAATTATAGCCATCACAATGGGCATGAAGACGTATCTCTTTGTGGCTTTGATCTGCATTTCCCTAATGGCTAATGATGTTGAGCATCATTTCACATACTTATAGGCCATTTGCTTATCTTCTTTGGAGAAATTTTTATTCCAGCCCTTTACCCATTTTTAAAATTGATTTGTTTGTCTTTTGTTGTAAGAGTTCTTTATATATTCTGGATACTAAATCCTTATCAGATATATGATTTGTAAATATTTTCTCCCATTCTCTAGGTTGTCTTTTCACTTTCTTCATAATGTTCTTTGATGCTGAGAAGTTTAAAATTTTGATGAAGTCCAATGTATCTATTTTTTATTTTATTATTTATTTATTTATTTTGAGGAAGATTAGCCCTGAGCTAACATCTGCTGCCAATTCTCCTGTTTTTGCTGTGGAGGACTGGCCCTGAGCTAACATCCGTGCTCATCTTCCTCTACTTTATATGTGTGACGCCTACCACAGCATGACTTGCCGAGTGGTGCCATGTCCACACCTGGGATCCGAACTGGTGAACCCCGGGCCACTGAGGCAGAATGTGTGGACTTAACTGCTGCACCACTGGGCCGGCCCCTATTTTTTCTTCTGTTGTTCGTGCTTTTGGTGTCATATCTCAGAATCTGTTGCCAAATCTGAGGTCATGAATATTCACCCCTGTATTTTCTTCTAATAGTTTTATGGTTTTAGCTCTTATGTTTAGGTCATTGATCCATTTTGAATTCATCTTTATATGTGATGTGAAGTAGGGGTCCAGATTATTCTTTTGCATGTGTATATTCAGTTGTCTCAGTACCATTTAACGGAAAAATGATTCTTTCTCATTCAATGGTCTTGGCACCCTTGTCAAAAATCAATTGACCACTGATGCCTGGGTTTATTTTTGGACTCTCAGTTCTTTTCTGTGAATCTATATGTCTTTCCTTATGCTAGTTTCACACTGTTTTGATTACTGTAGCTTTGTAGTAGTTTTGAAATCAGGAAATGTGACTCTTCCAACTTTGTTCTTCTTTCTCAGGATTGTCATGTTGACTTTTCGAGAAGTCCTTTAGTAAAGAAAATTGTTTGGCTTTAGTCCTGTGTTTCTCACATGCTTATGATGATGAAATTGCTTTTTTGTATAATAGCTAATAACATCCTATGGGATTAATATTTGGTGTGAAACTGTCCTGAGAAAGATGAAAGTGAGTATGAAGGGAATATTTTCTTTGATTTATCTTAATATTTCAACAATATAGGTAGGAATTGATTGATTTAAACTCCCACCTTCCCATTTACTTTTGCTGTTTAGGTATAAATGGCTTAATTTATTCTAATAATCTTTTGTTGTCAAAATATAATTTTGTTGGGTAAATAATGATACCAGCACTATACTTTCTCATTAACCTTAATACTTTGCTTTCATTGCTGTTTAAAAAAATTTTTTCATTGGCTGGCTCTGTGGCCGAGTGGTTAAGTTCATGCACTCCGTTTCAGTGGCCCAGGGTGTCGCTGGTCCAGATCCTGGGCGCGGACATGGCACCACTCATCAAGCCATGCTGAGGCAGCATCCCACATGCCACAACTAGAAGGACCCACAACTAAAAATATACAACTGTGTATCAGAGGGCTTTGAGGAGAAAAAGGAAAAATAAAATCTTTAAAAGAAAAATTTTCAATATGGAAAATTTCAATGACACATGAAAGTAGAACGAACACTATAATAACTCTCTGTGCCTATCACTCAGCTTCAACAGCTATCAACTTATGGCCAATATTCTTTCGGGAACCAACCCCTTACTTGTAACTCTCAGCTTTGATGATTTTAAAACAAATCCAGACATCATATAATTTCATCCATGAACACTTTAGTATGTATTTTAAAAAGCTAGGAGTTTTAAATGATACCAATTGTTATCACATGTAAAAAAGTAATTAAAATCTCTTAGTATCATTAAATATCCAAATTTCCTCATTTCCGGTTTTTCTGAATGTGTTGAGTCTTCAGACTAAACTATGAATATGTTCCAGTTTCTTCTTTCAGTGGATATAAATATCAGATTTTACCTTCAAAGAGATTATACTTAAAGTATCAACTTATTCTTTTGGATTTAAATTATCTTTAGACCCAAAAGGATCATATTTGGACTTACTGCTTTATCTGCCCTCTGGAAAAAGATCTTTTCTAGTGTATTAACTCGTTAAGAACTATGATTGACAGGATTGCACAATTGAAATAAAGCAAATAGTTCAGTGTAAAAAATATTTTTGGGGTTTCATGTTTGTGAAACGCAAAGTGGTTAACTCCCTAGGAAGAGTTGCTTCTTGACTATGAAGGCCATTAGTAGCAAGTGATATCTGAAAAGGCCTCTAGAGAAGAAGAGATATCTGTGTTTATGCTCTGCACCCTAACAGACGTTACGGGAATTACTTTGCTCAAAGAAAAGTGTAGTCTTTTCTTACTTATTTATAGACTGCTTGATTAGTTTGTGGATTATCCAGCTTTTAATTTATGCCCCTTCTTGTTATGATCCATTACCATCTCTGTCTGTAAACAAAAAGAAATGGTGAGAGAAAAGAGGAAAAAATCAAATTAATCAAATTGAGTGTTTAAAAAAAGCTTCACCTTAGGCTAAATGATAGAATAAACATAATGAATAGAAACTTATTTCTTGCCCAAATTTTAGCTAGGAAAGAAAATCAGATTAGTAATGTCTTTCTCCGTCACTATCCCACTGTCTGTATTTGACAGGACTCTCAGCATGGCTGTTCTTTGCTGCTGGTATCTTGAGACATGTGCAGCTGGTGTTGCCATAACCCTTCCTGCCCAGACCCTAGTAGGCTTTTGGTGATGACCAGTTCCCTCTTTGGGACTAGGAAGCCAGTGCTTCCCAGGGTTGCATTTTCTCAACAAAAATGGCATTCAGAAATAAAGCTCTTGATTTCTGCTTCTGGCCAGAAGTGGACTCTTGCCTGAAAAATTAATATGTTAAATGTTATCTTAGTGAACGTTTTGCTTTGTGAAAAACACTCTTAAGAGAATGAAAAGACAAGCTGTAGACTGGGAGTAAATATTTGCAAATCACATATCCAACAAATGACTCGTATCTAGATTATATAATGAACTCGCAAAACTCAATAATAAAAAACAAACAACCCAATTTAAAAAATGGAGAAGAGGTTTGAGGAGATACTTCATCAAAGAAGATATGCAGATGGGTAATAAATAACATGAAAAGATGCTTAATGTCGTTAGTCATTAGGGAAATGCAAATTGAAACTAAAATGAGATACCGTTATGTGCCTATTTGAATGTCTAAAAACCCCCCAAAAACAAAAACAGAAAAAACCAAAAATGACCATGGCAAGCGTTAGTGAGGATGCATAAAATTGGAAGTAATTTGGAAAACAGTTTTTCAGTTTCATAAAACATTAAACTTTAAACATGAAACATACTATTTGACCCGGTCATTCTACCCTTCACTATTTACTCCAGAGAAATGAAAGTGTTTGTCCATAAAAGACTTGTACACAAATGCTCATAGCAGTTTTATTTGTAATAGCCCAAACTGGATGCAACTCACATGTCCATCAACAGGTGAATAGATAAACCAGCGTGGTGTATCCACACAGTGGGACACTTTAACAATAAAAAGGAGTGAACTGTGGATACGTGCAACTGCGTGGATGAATCTCGGAATAATTATGCTGGGAGAAAGAAGCCGAACGATAAAGAGTACACATTGTATGATTCAATTTATATAAAATTGCAGAAAATGCAAACTGATCCATAGTGACAAAAAGCAGATTAGTGGTTCCTTGGGGATAGTGGTGGGGTGGTGTGGGCCGGATGAAGGAGTTACCAAGGGAGACAAGGAATCTTTTAGGGCTAATGGAAACATTTCCTATCTTGGTTGTGGCAATGATTTCGTGCATGTATATATATATCTCAAAACGGATCAAATTATACACTTTCAATATATATAGTTTATTATATGTAAATTGTACCTCATTAAAAAAGAAAAAGAAAGCAAGCTCTGGAGTGTTCTTCCCGAGTATGGTTTTTACCTGATTTTTTTACACGACTTTTACACTCCTACAAAGTAAAAAAAATGAGGCTATGGTAATCTAAAGTATTAGTAGCTATTTGGGAATATAGTGATCCATGTCCGCTTTAAATACCAATGTTTATGAGTTTTAACTTTTAATTTGTTTTCAGGCAACTACTCTAAGAGTGAGGAAATTAGAAGAAAATATTGAAGCAGAAAGAGCAGCACATTTGGAATCAAAATTTAATTCTGAAATTATTCAGGTAAAATGTAAACAAACATTTTTTTTGTGGGCTTTATTAAGCTGGGAAAAACCAGCCTTATGTTCAGAGAACTAAGGTTTTCATTTAGAATGGGTGGCATATTAAGACACGATTTCCTGTAGGGATGTAGTTGAGGAGAATCTTTGATGTATTAGAGGAGGAGTTGGCACACTACAGCCCACAGGCCATGTCTCACCCACTGCCTGTTCTTGTGGAGTTTTGTCTCATCTGTGGTGCTTTTGTGCTATGGTGGCAAAGTGGAGTAGTTGTGACAGAGACCCTAAGACCTGCAAAGTCCAAAATGTTTACCATCTGCCCGGTTACAGAAAGATTAGCTGATCAGAGTATTCTTTTTATCAACAGCCATGGGATGAATTTCTTTTTGAAAACATTTAAAAAATATGCACCTTCAGGGGCCAGCCCCGTGGCTGAGTGGTTAAGTTTGCGCGCTCTGCTGCGGCTGCCCAGGGTCTCGCCGGTTCGAATCCTGGGCGTGGACATGACACTGCTCATCAGGCCATGCTGAGGCAGCATCCCATATGCCATAGCTGGAAGGACGCACAACTAAGAATATACAACTATGTACTGGGGGGCTTTGGGGAGAAAAAGGAAAAAAATAAAATATTAAAAAAAAATGCACTTTCATTTATTGAGTGTATATCCTGTGCATATCACCTAAGATTATATTAAGAGCTGAAGATAAAAAGGCGAATGAGCTCCTTTTGGGACTTACCTTCCATTACCAGAAATACTATCTCTCTCTATATTTATATATCCACATCTATGTGTAGATAAATGTATAGGTGAAATATGAAATACTGGAATACTGTGGGAACATAATCAAGAGAGGGATTAAACCTGAGAGGAGAATTGAATGAAGGCATCCTTAGGAAAGTGTCCTTTTCCCTATGTCTTAGAGAATGAGAAGGAATTTGTAAGAGAAGTGAAGGCATTTTAATGGGGGGTTGGCAAACTGTTGCCCATGGACCAAGTCTACCCTCAGCCTATGTTGTAGAGAAAGTTTTACATAAAGTTCCGTAAGTCTAAGTTCCTTAATTTACTTTGTATTTTTTTTAAGACTCAGACTTTTTCTCTATATTAAATGTTAATTAATAGAATTTACAGTTTTACCTTATTGTTTAAACAGGTCTTAATATAAGATGCAACTAAATTTGTAAGAATTTTATAACAAAATGTATTTGATTTTTATCTTTAATGAAATGCCCCCTTTACCTGCAAAATTCTCAGACTTATGTATTTGAGTATGTCTATTAAGCAAACGAGTGTAAGTTGAGCTTTTTTTTAAAAAAAATGATTGAATCACCCAAAATGGCATCAATGAGCAATAGGGCTAAACTTTTAAATTCATGAAAGAAGTATAATTCAAAATGAAGTTTTTCATTGTAGCTATAATATATCACTGGGAATGTATAGTTAATAGGTATAAAAATGAAAATTATTATATGTGTATTTTTACTCATATAGTTAAAAATTCATATTTGATATCTAGCTAAGTGCTATGACTTAGGAAAAAAGCAAAAGTGGTATTTGAACCGTATATCTATAAATATTGACAAGTATTTTCAGTGAGGTACACCTAGTAAAATTCATTTCAGACTAGTCTAAAAGCAAATGAGACTACTAAATAGTTGTAATTAATCACCATCTTATCATAAACTAGTTAAGTGTATTTTAGAAGTATTCTGTTATTAAATTTGTTTGGATGCTGTGTCATAAAAATGAGAAAGTAGGGTCAAAAGAGTTGACTCAAAATCGGTAATTGAAGTCTACTTTTATTTTACTTGGATTGGTTTATCATTTGTGATTGAGTGTGCTTATTTTCTGAAAGAAGATAGCAGTATAGACAGAAGAAAATGTTTCCTCAATTTATAGGGTTTTTTTAAAGATTTTTAAAATTTTTTCCTTTTTCTCCCCAAAGCCCCCCCAGTACATAGTTGTATATTCTTCGTTGTGGGTCCTTCTAGTTGTGGCATGTGGGACACTGCCTCAGCGTGGTTTGATGAGCAGTGCCATGTCCGCGCCCAGGATTCTAACCAACGAAACACCGGGCCGCCTGCAGCGGAGCGCGCGAACTTAACCACTCGGCCACGGGGCCAGCCCCTCCTTGATTTATAATTTTACTTATAAACATTGGATTTAGACAAAACAGCAAAGAAAAAGTTTAAAAGACCAAATTTGAAAATTTACAAAGTTGTATCTACCTATTTTACTTCCTTACTTTAGAGTAAGAATGAATGTTTCAATTATTCCAAAATATTTTTGGATAATTAGAAATAATAATTCTGGTGATTGTTATTTGTATAGATTAATTTGTGAAACATTTTCATATCGTCATAGGCTTCATTTTTTTGGCGAGTTCATCTTTCCTAGCTCAGGTCGTCTTTTGCCATCCCCTGGGAGGGTTGTCCCATGCAGAGTTCACAGCTTTTCTCTGATTTCAGGCCCTTTGTTGTGCCTCTGTGACAGGAGCGCCTACCACATTCTGTGTGGTCTGTCCTCTCCTGAAGACTGTGAGCTCCACACGGGCAAAGACTGTATATCTATATTTTCATGATTATGGTATACATCTTGTGTACTAGCACATTGCCTGGCACATATTAAATGCTTAATAAGTACCTATTTAATTTTATTAAATAAATATTATCCATTTATATTTAATATTAAGTAAATATTAATATTAAGTAAATATTGTCTCAGATCTTTGGAGCAATGCTATAAAGTATATAGTCTGTACATTATTTTTATTGTTATTTACCAGTTACAGATGAGGAACTTCAGGTTTTTGGAGTTTTAGTAATATGCCCAAGTTCACATAAGTTAATTTATAAATCTGGGATTCAAACCCGTTATGGTCCTAAATCCCATTTTCTATCTAGTGTGAAGCATTTTTTTTCTACTCCCCTTCTTTTTTTGAACTTTAGTAAACTATTTAAAATTTTTAACTTAATTTTCTGAGAAGGAAAAATAACCACATAGTTAAAAAATCACAACAATATTAAACGATGGAGAATTCTTGCTTTCACTCCTGTCCCTCCCCTTGCTCTACCCTCTTGCCTGTTAATTATTCTTACCTTTTCCACTTCATTTTCCAAACCTTAGAATACGATATACAATGATCTGGACCTTCCTCTTTTCAGTATATTAACACTACACAGAGAGCTTCCTTTTTGGAAACTGTTCTGTAGCCTGATTACAGCTACATGTTATTCTTTTATGGGAATGAACTTTGTTTATCTATTCTACTGTTGGTGTATATAGGGAATCTAGTTTTTAAAGTATCCTATTATGTAAAATTTCAATTATATGCAAAAGTAGAGAGAATGGTAAAACGAACCTGCCGTGTACCTATCATTCAGGCTCAAGACAACCTCAGACCAACTGAGTTTTATCTATTGCCCTCCTCCACTCCCCACCCCCAGATTATTTTGAAACAAATTCTAGATGTCGTATTACTACACCCATAAGTATTTTAGTCAAATACTATTATTTGATAATAAAACTTCACATTTCTGCAGTAAGAAATCTCCAGGAATAAAGAGATCTATTAACTTTCTTAGGCTTATAAAGATGTTCATGTAATGTGTTTCTCATAAGAGAGGAAGAATACTTCCCTTGAGTTTTCAAAACCCACTTGATTTGTCATGTTTTATAAAAGAAGTGTCCAAATGGATTAGTAGGTCAGGATGAGGCACGTTGATGGGATGGGGTATATTGTGTCAGCTTCTCCTTTTTCATAGCACAGTTCACTCTTCATTCTTTCACTTGTCCTCCCTTCCGTTAAGCATGTGGAGAAAGAGAATAAACTGTCTTGTTTATTTTCCTTTTTAAACCAAAGCAGAAAGAAAGAAATGTTTGGATGAATGATAACCTGCTGTTGATCCGTTACTCTCCTCAGTTTGAGACTGACGCTAGCATTCCCTTACTTGCTTTCCTGACTTCTCTGTCATCTGGTAGTTACGGATTCGAGACCTTGAAGGAGCTTTGCAGGTGGAAAAGGCCAGCCAAGCAGAAGCTGTTGCTGACTTGGAAATGATCAAGAATGAATTCAAAGAAGTTGAAAGTGCCTATGAGCGAGAAAAGCATAATGCACAAGAGACCTTTGCAAAACTAAGTTTGTAAGTGTTTTGCTTTAAAATTCTCTAAATATCAAGAGGTTGTGAAACCTGTATAAGTCTGAATGTGCAGGATTTTAGATCTAACTCCCGTTAATGGCAGTGGTAGGTTGGAGGTAAAGGACTTGATGAAACATAGCTGTACTTCCCTGTATAGGTAAATATGGAAATGCTCTTTTGGATTTTGAAGTATCATGGCTATTCTAAGTAGTCTCAAAAATGAAGTACTTACACTAGGAAGTAAGTATATTAATGTATTTTATATTGTATTTCCTGATGTAATACAGTATCTTTAAAGACCTTGATTTCTAGGCCACCTAAAATGGTCTATGTGGAGATAGATGTTTCAAATCTTCTCAAACTGCAGAAATAATAGTCGTAGGAGTACTACTGCTCCTAGTGGCTAGCATGCATTGTGGCTCACTTTGTGCCTGGCATTGCATGGGTCCATTTAATTTACTTAACACCCTATGAGGCAGCTCCTCTTTTTTTTTTTTTTTGAAGATTAGCCCTGAGCTAACATCTGCAGCCAATCCTCCTTTTTTTTTTGCTGAGGGAGACTGGCCCTGAGCTAACATCCGTGTCCATCTTCCTCTACTTTATATGCGGGACGCCTACCACAGCATGGCTTGCCAAGCGGTGCCAGGTCTGAACCTGGGATCCAAACCAGCGAACCCTGGGCTGCCGAAGTGGAATGTGCACACTTAACCACTGTGCTACCGGGCCGGCCCTGAGGCAGCTCCTCTTTTTATCTCTGGCTTACAGATGTGGAAATTGAGGCTTAAGGAGGGTAAGGACATACAGCTAATAGGTGGCAGAGTCAGGATCTTTCTGACTCTACTAATTTTAACCTTTTTCAATTGAAAAGCCTTTCATCTGGAATGTTCTGTGGGTTGCTTTAAGAAGTTTATAATTCTTTAATATGTTTAAAAAAAAGTCGATAATAGACATTTTAAACCATTTCCCCCCAGAGGGTGATATGCCTCCCACTAGTAGTATATGACATGATAATAGGTTGGTACATTAGAGTTATGTATTTATTTTTAGTGTTAGTTTCTATTTATGACAAATAGATAATGGTTTTCCATTTATAGCAGTAATATAAAGATTCCTTTTAAAATACTTCATTTAAGTAAAGAGGTGAGTCAAAGAAAAGTATTATTTAAGTAGTAGTGATTATTATGAGTATGGCAAAAATCATAAAGATGGCACTTGAAATATTGAAGTTGAAAAAATTTAAAACTCTAACTATGATTACCTTTATTAGCAATGCTTATAATATTTTAAACCAGTAATTCTGAACTGAACTTTCTTGCTTCCTCTAGGATGACTCAAATGACATTCTGTGAATGTTGTTCTAAGGCCTTCTCCTCCTTTACTTTCTTTGAACCACTGCTTGAACTTGCACATTTATATATAAATATGTTTGAAGGGCCTTTATGTAGAATACAGTGCAGACTTCTTTACTGTTGCTCTGAGGTAATGATTAGGACCTACAAGTGAAACTGAAAGAAGTCAGACTGTACCCCCGACAATTACACTTTTCCAACAGTGAAATAATAGGCTTCTTTGGGAAACCAGTGAGCTTCCCTCATTGGGAAGTTCAAAACCGAGGGTGGATGATTCTCTGCCATGGATATTGAAGAAGAAGAGGGTCCTGCAAAGGTTGGACTAGAGGAATTTTAAGATACCTGTGAACGATTCTAAGATTTTAACCTATGTGCTCTTCTAATTTGACCCCAAAGCAAATTTTTTTCTTAAGTTTGTTTTGCTATTATTTGTGTTTTGGTGCTTGAAAAATTTTACTCAAGTTTTGCATTCCAATTATCACCAACTAACCACTTTTTTTGGGTAACTCATCTTTATTTTTCTTTATAGCACATTTTATTATATTCTTTGTTGTTTATTGTCTGTTTTCTGATGTGGAGAGGAACTTTGTTTTGCTCGTTGCTGTCTCCCAATGCCTAGAATAGTGCCTGGCACAGAAGAGCTGCTAACTGAAGATTTGCTGAATCATCAAAGGAATGAATAGTTAATAATTGTTTCATTTTTAAATTGTATTAGTTTATGTGCACCAATCTTTAAGTTATTCTTAAACTCTCTGACAGAACTGAAAATCTCTAATTATGTTCCTACACCTCAGAAAGTCTATCGTATGTAAGTTTTGTCTAAGAGTCATCCCTCCTGGACTCCTTTCTCCATTATCTCCATGCTGGATAAATTGTTATTTAGGCTCCCTTTTCAGTCATCCTGGGACTTCCCTTCACCATCATCCTTGGAATTTCCTCTACTTCTCTTCAATATTGGATCTCTTGTTTGCTGATTTTGTGCCTTCTTTCTTGTTTGATTTACTCCAAGTAGCTTCTTGAGAAAGTCCACATCAGAGGAAAAATTTTAAAACTTACATACTGAAAATGTCTTTTTTCGATCTCTACCTTCTTTCGTACTTCACTGGTTATTCATTCAGTTCTAGTGTCAAGAAGTCTGAAGTCATTTGATTCCTGATCTTTTGTATGTGGCCCATGTTTTCCTCTGGAAACTCGTACAGAGTGGCCACCAAGTCTGGAAACAGGCGACTATCTAGAAATGGTTTACTCATATTACATTATAGCACATGATAAAATAATAATATATATGAATTTCCATATTCTCTGGACACTCTGCAGCAACTTCTCTTTGTTCTCAGTGTTCTGAAATTTCATGATGATGGGCCTGGCATGGATTGTTTTTCATACATGCTGCGTACTCATTGAGCTCTTTCAATTTTAGAAACTCAAGTAATTCATTTCTGGGAAATTCTCTTGCATTATTACTTTGCTGATTTTTTCCCTTCCATTTTCTTTTGCCTTTTCTTTTTGGAACTTCTATTATTTGTATTTTAGGATTCCTGGATTGATTTTCTTATCTTTTCTCTACTTTGATCTGTTTTTGTTGTTCAGTTCCACTGTCTGGAGATTTATATAAATTTAGTGTCTAATCCTTCTATACATTTTTATTTTAAGTTTTAGCTACTCTACCTTGGAATATCCTTGATCTAAATGGGAATATACAAAAGGGTTGGCACTAGAATTGTCTGTGTTCCATTGTAGAGAAAGGAGTGTTGACTGTTCAGAGTAAGATCATGTGCCATTCAAAAATTAGCTCTTTATTTGGTTACGGCCTGACTGTAGTGTGGATTTGGTTATACTGCATCATCCTATCTCCCGCATTCCAGTTTAAAAATCATAGGAAATGGGTCTGCTATATTTACTGGGAAGACCTCAGATTAAAAATAATGGTAACATTTTAATTTGAATTAAAATTATTCTTTCGATGGATTACCTACAGCAAATTTTAAAGTGAAATACTTCCAAGCTGCCTTCATCGTATATCCATACAAGAATGTAAATACAGTTTAATACCAGCTTGAGGAAAATTTAAATAGGAAGGCAAATCCTTTGAAGAGAAATTTATATTTTTTACAGTGAATATGATTTGTGATTACTCTTGCTTTTGGGTTTTCCATAGCACCACACCAGTTTCACTTGTATGGACTTTCAGGAATAAACACTTATTCCATTTCTAATGTTATACTTTAATTTGAAAATTATTTGATGGGACTGGTTTCTGTTTTGAGGTGGTTTCTGAGCTAACTGAACTGTGGTGGGTGGGTTTTGTTCATCAAAGATAATGGTGATACCAAATCAACATAACTAAATCTATTAGCTTATAACCTTGGGCTTGGTACAAATATCTGCTAACAAAAGTGGGGAGATATTATTCTATTAGAGTCTTTCATTTAAGAATGTGCAGTTCTTTTTATTTGAAAAAATGAGAGGTGGTCTTTAAAAGCCTTTTGGCTTGAAAATGTGATATATAGTACATCTGCCACTTATGTTAAAGGTGTATAATAGGACTTGATAAAAGCATATTTGAAGAACCTGCTCTGACACTCTAACTTTTCAGACTAGAAAGAGAGTATTTCTCCCAAAACAAGAAACTAAATGAAGAGATCGAGGAACAGAAGAAAGTAATTATAGACCTTTCAAAGAGACTCCAGTATAATGAAAAAAGTTGCAGTGAATTGCAGGAAGAGCTTGTAATGGTAAGTATAAAAAAGAAAACCCTATGGCAATTACTTTATTGGGTCAAATTTGATGTTTAACAGGTTTTTTTCCTCACTACATGCTGTGAGATAATAGTGTGAAAGTAATTTTAGTAACATTGATATAAATTTTCAAAACTTGAGATGCTGCTTACAACGAAGATGTACATAATGAAACCTCTCTTCTTTGGAATAATTGGGAAAACTAATGAATTAGTGAAAACTCTGAATTATAGAATGTTTAAAATTTATTCAGGGTTTTTCTTTTTTTGTGTGTGTGTGTATAAAACAAGGTTACCTAGGTGAAGGGGGGATCAGGGTTTATAATGAATAGGTCTAATGATTTCAAAGACTCCCTTTTGTAATCGTTTTGTACCTGATCACTCTATCTCTATTTCCTGATAATCTAGCTTTCACACCATCACCAAATTTATCTTTCTAAAATACTGATCTGATCTTGTCACTCTCCCTTTACTTAAAAACCATTGATGTTTCCCTGTTGCTTTCAAAATAAAGTCCAGTTGCTTGTCATGTAATCGAAGGCCGTTTTCTTTGGGCTCCATGTTAACTTTTCCAGCTTCTTCTTTTGCCATCGTTTACTGAGTGTCTTGCTTCAGCCACATTAGAGTACTCTTGGCTTCCTCAACACATTATATACTTTCGTATCTTCCACCTTTTGTTCACACTGTTCATTTTTTTGACCCACATTGGCTGAAATGCTCCTTCTCTTCTTTTCCATGAACAAATTCCTATATATCCTGTGACTCCCCTCTCTGATATCTTGCAGTCTGGGAAGCTTTCCTCCATTCCATCTTTCCCTACTCTCCCATCCACCTAAAGTCAGAATTCTGCCCCTTCCCACCTTTGTTTCTTTAATACTTAGTTTAGCATCTTCATCATTACATCATCAAAAGCTGATGTGTATTATCTCTCTCAAGAGACTGTGAATGCTTTGAGGTTAACTTAATTCATTTTACATTCCAAGTTTCCACTATAGTACTTGGCTCAATAAACGTTTGTTGGGTGGATTTATTTGGTTGATGCAGCATACTCCTGCAGTTTCCTGGAAACCCCAACAGGGAGGGCATAAAGTGTATAGTAATGCCCTATTTCCTCTTTGTTTTGTTCCCCGCAAACATACCTTCCTCACAGACTTGCTGCTTTACTTTCAGTTATAGCCCATAACTCATTGATATCAGTTATTGAGGAAAATGAATATTTTTTATCCTTGTCAAAAAAAGCTGAAGACTGTGGGTTATACTAAGAAGAGGTGGCCAAACCAATGCTGCCCAGATAGAAAGGTAACGATGGGATGGAATGGTAATGATGGGATAAAATTAATACTCTTTATCAGTTTCAAATGATCCAATGTTATATACAGTCTCCATTCAACTCAAGATAGTCAATGTTTTACGAGTCAGGGGTTGATATCATTGCTTGCTCTGTGGTTGAATTTATTGTTGGAGTAGTTTGGATGTGGGGTTTTAGAAAGTTCAGAGCTCTTGGTGTAGCATACTCTGGTGCCTGTTCACTGTTATGTGCTACCCAAAATTCCGTGGCCCTCCCACCTCTGAACTCCCCGTTCTGAAGGATGAATCAGTGGTGGAGAAAAGCATGTCAGAGTCATTAAGCTGAGTCTTGAGTTTGGTGTGCTTGCTTATTAGACACTGTACTCAATAGTCTGGAAAGTGAGCCAGAGTTATAACTGAGATGGCAACAGCAAAAACACAATCAGCAATATAAGTTGCATGAATCTTCCTAATTTGAGCGTTCCAGGACTCCAGTGGCTAGATGCAAAATAAAAGAAGCTGGCTTAATTCACCACAGAGGGTATGTGCTTTTTGATTAAAAAATTTACTTGGTGCCAACAGGTTTTTATTTTATAACTTTTACAGTTTGGTGGAAGGTCTGAAATAAGGCAGGGTGCAGCTCACTAGCAACCGTTGTTTGATTGTTTGGGTCTTTGGCACTCATCCTGTTGTTGATCAGAACACCATTGTTTTGATCATAGTGCTGTAGATTGTAGACTGTTTCTTCAAAGCTTGATGCATTACTAAAAGCTGTTGCAGATCTGTGAATAGTTCTTTGCTGAAGAGCTAATGGGATGTTTGGAAAACTTATGCAGGTTGCAACCTAAGTGATTTGCAGTTTATATGGTTCTACCTAACTATTTATATATTCCTCTCCATTTTTTCATCTCTCTTAAACCCCTGGCTCTACGTCTTATTTTCTTCCATCTTTCAGTTTTCTTTTCCTCCTTTTTTTTTTTTCCCTATTATTGTCTTTTTTTTAGCTTGTTCCATTTTATGCTTCTTAGAACTGTTACTCTCCATCTCTTTACCTGACTATAGTATGAAATTTAATTTTAGTTTTTTTTCCCTCCCCAAAACTGCAGAATATAGTTGTAGATCCTAATTGTAAGTCATTCTAGTTCTCCTAGGTGGGATGCCACCTCAGCATGGCTTGATGAATGGAGTATAGGTCTGGGCCCAGGATCTGAATGGGCGAAAACCCGAGCCACCAAAGCTGAGTGCGTGAACTTAACCACTTGGCTACGGGGCCTACCCCCTATAATATGAAGCTTAAAAATTATTAAATCAAAATACTATTTCTTTCAATAGTAAGTGCAATGTTTTTCTTTTTGTTAAAAATTCATCACTTTTCCTAAATATATTTTTCTTGCACATATTCCTTTATTGTTTTTTTTTTCAACAGACTAATGGCTTTTGTGGGGGGGAAGGTTTTAAAAATTTCTCTATAAAGAGATATCTGTCAAATTAAAAGTTTTAAACCATAAAAAATGGAGTTTTTCTAGTTCTGCATCCTCAGGATCTGGCTGTTATTTTTGCTGTGAATTCATAATTGCTTTTGACTGAAGAGAAAATGACCCAAGAGGAAGCTTTTATCTTTTGCTTTTGGAAATGAGCCTTTGTTTTAATGACATCCCAAGATCTTGTGTACCCTGGTATGGCTTTCCCACAGTTATATTTCTTTTGAACATAGTAGTCTCAGTATTTTATAGAATATAGATGGAAAGCATAAATTACTTACAGGTAATTTTTCTCTCCCTTTGAGGTAACAGCTTGTTTTCTAGTTTAGGCCATGGTCATGGCTCTTATTCAAGTCTTGGTCTTTATTTTCTCTGCTGCATTGCAAGAGAAAATTAAAGCCACTTTCCTCTCTGGGTTTACTAGAGAGATCAAAGTGTTATTAATAATATGCAATGACTTCAGGAAGTTTTGAGACTTAAAGATAACGTGTATAATGTAGCATATTATAGCCTTTTAGAGCTGGAAGAGGCCTTAGAGATCATCCAGGTCAGGATACGCAAAGTGTTAATAAGCCAGTTGGAAAGTGATAGCTCCCCCATTTCAAGAAACAGATTACAAATAATTTTGTAGTAATAGTATAGGACAAAATATAAACCCAGCCAACTTTAATTGTACTTTTATATTAATGAAATTCCTCCTATTCGATGTATGGATTTAAAGGATACAATTAGTAAATGAATGGTATATTATTATTATCTTTAGTGTCATGGAATTAATAGAATTTCAACATAGGACATCTAAGGATTTAACAAAATTAATTTCATGTTCTGTGTTATACACTATTGACTTTGGCTTTAAAAGGTTTTGATTAAAATTGAACTATTAATTTCAAGATCTATGAATATAATAATGATTTAATCAACTACCAAATAAAACTGAATTTCTAGTTTAAGCTGCTTTAGTGATCATGCTTCTTAAAGTCCATCAGAGGCTCAAGAGATCCAGTTGGGTCTTTTAGTCATTACTGTGAGTTTTTATATCTGCTTCTCTCGAAGCAGGGGAGCTATCATTTTCAAATTGGTATTATTAGGACTTGCTTTGTGCTTTCTACAATGAAATTTTTTTAAGTCCATCATTTCTTGAGATTTGTTTTTCTGCCACTCAGTAATATTTAGTTACAGCTCTAGGAGAGACCATATATTGAAAAGGGAATTTTAGTTCTCATGAGGTTTTGCTCAAAGAATATTTTATTCTCTAAAGAACTTGTGATTGAAAATAGTCAAGTGTATATTTTTTCCCTATACTCTGGGGGCTGGACTGATTATATAATAATAGTGATTGCCAGCATTAGATAGGATTTTGGAAAGTGCTTTGATTGCTATGCTTTGTGGAAAAGTTAATGTTTCTTGATAATATCTTTGCTTCAAATGAACTATTAGGTTTGCTTTAGAAGGACATATTTCTGATTTTGCAGGAGGCATTCGAAGCTAATGGGCTAAAATATATTCTATTTTGAATTTTTACTAAAAAATTGTTGATTCCCGTTTTTTTCTCAGAATAGGGGTAGTATTTATATATAAGCATTGTTTTTGTTAATATAACCATCACTTTCTCTCTTAGTGGCCCATGAAAATTTAATACTATTAAATAGTATTCATCAAATGCGTGTTTGTATTTGTGTATGTAAATATTCATTATATGATTGGCTTCCTAAATTTATATTGTGGGCATAAAGCTTTTTGAAATTTATTCTTATATACATTACTGAGTTTTGAAAATTCAAATCTCATTTTTGACCTGTGAAAAAATAAAATGGTGTATGTGAGAAAGGGAGAGAGAAAGAGAGAGTGAGAGAGAGAGAGAGAAGGAGATGTTTTTATGTCAAGGCCCATATTCAGAATGGAAGGTAGTGTCTACTGAAAAATAAACTAATTGTAAAGCTATGTAAGGGAGGGTGACATTTCATCATGTGAGATAAGCAGTTAGGATCATAGAATGCTCATATCCTTGGAAGCAGCATAGGCAAGCAAGGAGGGAAAGAAATAGTAAACAGTTTTATGAGGAAGAGATGTTAGCTATCATTAATTTGATCAAGGAGAAGCTGCAGATGGTGATGATTTGGGAAGCTCACGAGATCAAATTCAGTTCAGCTGAGCAAGCTCTCCCTGAGTCCTTACAAATGCACTGGGTCTGGAATGGTAACAAGGTGGAAGATAGGCTGAAAAGGTGAGCTGTGGAGCAAAAGTACGTGATGTTGATTATAGGTTCTGATGCTCCTGTTTTTACTTAGAACCGCTTCATAATAACTTAAAATATATTTAAATTAAATATTTAAAAACTTACTTGAGTTCAAAAGTGTTCAGAAATTATAAGCATTATGTATCACTGTTTCAAAAGTTCAACCTATGTTTAAAGTTCTAATTTTATTTAAAAAAACTTCTATTTATTTTTTACCTATTATTTTTTCTACTGTTTTAAACCTTATTAAGTGTCCCTTAATTGCTTTTACTATTTTTTTATGGCTTGAGTCAACTTTTTCCATTGCAGTTCAGCAGGGCCCATTTGCCAATTTCTAGATATAAATGTTTTCATGTGCTTTTTATATGTTTCTTCAGGAGTTTTCATTGGAAAATTTTGTTTACATGCCTATCCAATTTTGATATTCATGGATGGTTAGCAGAAAAGTGAGGAATAAGTTTTTGCAGACTCAAAGAAAGATATGATGATTATGAAAGAAACAAAAAGGATGGCGTGCCAGGTTAAGCCAGAAATTCATTCATTTTAGCAATGTGTAAGATATGGTATACCAAGGTAGAAATATAATGTAGTTCTTTGTCATCTTATTTGTTCTTTCTGGTTAAAGATATTTTATAACGAACTTTGACTCCTTTTTAATAATACATTAAGGTCTGCTGGTCACAAATTTTTCTGATATTTCTTTGAATATTTTGATATTTTTAGTCCTCTGTCTACACAGGTTGTGGATTCCTCATGACTTCTAAAGTAGTCGTTGGTTCATGATGAGTGATCAGTAAATGTTCATCTAAACGTCATCTGGTTAGCCAACATAACATTAAGGGACTTGTATTCTTAGAGTAACAAACTCTTTATGTGAATTACGTCCAAGGCAAAAAGAAGTGAGTCCTTTTATCCTTCAGTTCTCTCTTTTAAACTTCCATAGATTTCAAATTACATGATTTGCTCAGTCAATAATTTAACATTTAACCTGAACTTACTCTTTATGTCATGGTAAAACATGTCAAATAAAAATTAGAAACTTAGTATTTTATCTTTGGTTGGCATTTTATTTTCAATCCAACGGTTTTGTTTGTTTAGCTGTAGATTCTGTTTTCATTCTAGAATTTCTTGCACTTCAAAAGGCTATTAAGAGAACTAACAGCGTTGGAAACAAAATTTAAATATAAGTCCAATCCACACTTAAAAAGAAAACCCCAAACATTTTTGCTATATGAATGAAGAATGGAAGTTTCGTTTATAAAACCAAAACAATTTATTAGGGGAAAAATATTTGTCAACTGTAAAAGAAGGACAGTTTTTCTGGTCATTAGCTTGTTTGTAAACCTAACTATTAAATATAAATAAATTTTCTATTGTCTATATTATAAGACTATTAGCCAGATATCTCTGTAGAAAGTTGTAATTTGACTAAGTATAAATGTAAGGGCAACTTTAAAGCATAGTTAATTCTTTTAAGCCTTGTCATTGATCAAATCTCTTCTTTGTTCTTTGAAAAAATTTACACCTGTTAATGTTTCATAGCTAATTTGACATTAAATCCAATTTTAAACTATAATTGCATTGAAATTTTAGCTCATCTTTCAGTCAGGATTGAGCCCTACACTTGGAAGAGGATTATTGTTGAGCTAGGAATTTAATTGAACCTTTGTATTAAGCTGACTCCAAGTATGCAATTTGTCTTTCTTTCTACATTTGTATTTCTGTGAACTTTTATTCCTTAGTATTGATGGGGACTTAACCTCAGTCAGCATGGCATAATATAAAGAACATATATTTTGGAGGCAGATTGATCTGGGTTTTAATCCCAGCCCTATCTCATAATAGTTGTGTGACCTTTAGTGATATTAGCCCTCTGAATCTGTTTGTTCATTTGTAAAATGATACTAATAATCTCTATCGTGGAGGAGTTTTGATAAGCATTAAAGATAATATATGTATTGACATAACAGAGGGTGTGTGTGTGTGTGTAACTTGTGAATATGATGCTGGAGTTCCTCTGGAAAGATAATTATGTGATAATACTAGGAGAATACTATTTAAGAAGACTTAAGAGCGATTAAACCTTTAGGATATTAAAATGTTTTGGAGGGAGGAAGAACTCCTGGAATGATAGAATAAGGAGCTGGGTGAGCCCTCTACTTAGAAAAACAATTTAACTGGTGAAAAGTTTAAAAAAATCAACACAACAATCATATAAATCTCTGGAAATTGTCCTAGGGCATAGTAGAAACTTTTATTGAAGAAAATCTACTAACCATCAAAATTAAAACCTTAGTGCTTCAAAGGACACTATCAGAAAAATAAAAAGACAGCTCATAGAATGGGAGAAAATATTTGCAAATCATATATCTGATAAAAGAGTTTTATCCAGAATATATAAAGAACTTTTATAACTCAACAATAAAAAAACTCAACTGACAAAAGACCTGAACAGACTTCTCTAAAGAAAATATACAGATGGCCAATAAACTCATGAAAATGCTCAATATCATTAGTCATCAGGAAAATGCAAATCAAAACCATAATGACATATTGTGTCACACATACTAGGATGACTATAATAAAAAATACAGGTAATAATAATTGTTACTGAGGTTGTAGGGAAATTGGAACCCTCATACACTGCTGCTGGGAATGTAAAATGATGCTGCCCCTTCGGAAAATAGTTTGGAAGTTCCTCAAAATGTTAAAATTTGAGTTACCATATGACCTAGCAGTTGTACTCCTAGGTGTATACCCAGTAGAAATGAAAATATACATCCACACAAAAACTTGTAGAAGAATGTTCATAGTAACATTTTTCATAACAGCAAAAAAATTGAAACAACCCAAAAGTCTGTCAACTAATGCATGAATGAATTGATGAACAAAAGTTGGTATGTTCATAGAATGGAATACTATTCAGGCACAAAAAGAAAGGAAGTATTGATCAATGATACAATGTGGGTAAACCTTGAAAACATTAAGCTAAGTAAAATAAACCATACTCAAAAGGTCACATAAAATGCGATTCCCTTTATATGATATGTCCAGAATAGGCAAATCTATAGAGATAGAAAGTAGATTAGGGTGGCCTAGGGCTGGGGAGGTTGGGGGGAAATAGGGAGAGATTGCTAACAGGTATGGGGTTTCCTTTCTGGATGATGAAACTGTTCTAAAATTGTTTGTGGTGATGGTTGTTCAACTCTATGAATGTACTAAAAACCGTTGAATTATATACTTTAAATGGTTGAATTGTATAGTATGTAAAAATTATTTCTCAAGATAGTAAAAAGAAGAACATTTATTAAATTTCAGTAAGAACAGTGAGAGTCTGTGGCATTTGAGTGATGACCCATTCCATGACCCGTTTTCTACTTCTGCTTCATGTTCTAGAAGCTCTACCCCAGGTGGATGTGGCCAAGAAGATGGGCCCTTCCTCTCTCCCTAGCTCCCAGGCTGGGGCTATGGTGTTATCCTGGGAAGGGCAGACTGCTGGAATTTCTCATCCCTCAGAGCCCTGTGTTGTAGCAACCCTATTCCAGGCAGGCATGTCTGAGAAGACCAAATCTCTCTTCCTCCATTCAGCCCTCACTTGTAATGTGGAAGCTCCCACTCCAGGTATAGCAGACCAAGAATGTTGGGGCCAATTCCTCCTACCCCGGAAGACCAGGGTTTGCAACCCCCCTAATGGTCACTTATAGATCAGGATTGTTCCTCTGGAAAAGTGGGTCACCATCTCCAAATCCAATGCAGTGGCACAGAGGAATGTCCAGGGGGAAAGGCAGGCTGGCTATAAGAGGAAAGAGCTCTGCAACTCTGCTTCAGGGGACTGACCTTATTTGGAATAGAGAACGGGGAACCCCTTGTTTAAGGGTGTTGTTGAAAACAATATGGATCTTGGTGAAGAGCAATTAAAAGGAACCTAGTACCTTATGATACAATGAAATAACAGAGCAGGCAGAAGTTTAATAGAACTAGAGAAACACAGCAAAGAAGATCCCTACTGGGGTCGCAGTTAAGTCTAGGGGTTGAGAAGGCTCTGTGCATGTGGTAGGCTGAAACCTCTCAGGAGCACTCAGAACAGGATGTGAGGCAGACTTGAAAACATGCCCCAAGACCCATTAACGCAGAGTGAAAGACTCACTGGCACAAGGGACCAAGGAAGAGAGGAGACTCAAATTATTAAAATCATGAATGAAAGAGAGGACACAACTATTGACTTTACAGACATAAAAGGAATTTTAAGAGAAACTGAACAACTGTATGCCAACGAATTAGATAATTTAGATGAATTGGACAAATTTCTAAAAAGACACAAACTACCAAACTGATGAAGAAGAAATAGAAAATCTGGGCAGAACTATAACAAGTAAAGAGATAGACTTAGTAATCAAGAAACTTCCCATAGACAAAAGCCTGGACCCAGATGTCTTCACTGGTGAATTCTACTAAATGTAGGAAGAATTAACACCAGTTTTTCACAAATTCTTTCAAAAAACAGAAGAGGAGATAACACTTCCTATCTTGTTCTGTGAAGTCAGTATTATTACCCTGATAACAAAACCAGACAAAGAGATCATAAGAAAAGAAAACTTGGACCAGTATTCTTTTTGATTATAGATGTGAGAATCCTCAACAATATACTAGCAAAGTGAATCCAGCAAGATATAAAAAAGATTTTGCACTGTGAACTGTGATCAAGTGGAATTTACCCCACGAATGTAAGACTGGTTTAACGTCTGAAAATCAATTAGTGTAATACATCTTATTAGTAGAATGTCAAAAACTAAATGATCATCTCAAGAGACATAGAAAAACATTTGATAAAATTCAGCATCCATTCATGATAAAGATGCTTAACAAACTAGGAATAGACAGGAACTTCCTCATACAGATAAAGAGCATCTATGAAAAACCTACAATTAACGTCATAGTTAATGGTGAAAGACTGAATGCTTTCTCTCCGAGATCAGGAACAAGGCAAGGATGTATACTCTCACCACGTCTAGTTAACATTGTACTGGAGGTTCCAGCCAGGACAATTAGGCAAGAAAAAGAGATAAAAGACTTTCATTTTAGAAAGGAAGAAGTAAACTATGTATTTGCAGATGATGTGATCTTGTATATTAAAAAATTCTAAGGAATATACACACACAGAATTATTAGAACTAACAAATGAGATTAGCAAGGTTGCAGGATACAATGCAAGACTGATACACAAAATCAGTTGTATTTACATACATTAGCAAGAGCAATCCAAAAATGAAATTAAGGAAATAATTCTATTTATAATAGTATTAAAAAGAATGAAATACTTAGGAATAACTTAACAAAAGAAATGCAAGAATTGTATGCTCAAAACTGCAAATTATTGCTGAAAGAAATTAAACAAGACCTAAGTAAATGGAAAGACATCCCATGTTCATGGATCGTAAGAGTTAATATTGTTACCCATTAAGATGTTAGAACTCCTGAAATTGATGTATAGACTTAATACAATCTCTATCAAAATTCCAGCTCGCTTTTTGTAGAAATTGACATGCTGGTGCTAAAATTCATGTGGAAATGCAAGAAACCTAGAATAGCCAAAATAATTTAGAAAAAGAAGAAGAAAGTTGGAGGAGTAACACTTCCCAATTTTAAAGCTTACTTCAAAGTCATAGCAATCAAGACAATGTGGTATTGGCATAATGAAAGATATACAGATCAATAGAAAAGAATTGAGAGTGCAGAAATAAACCCTTACAATTATGTTGAATTGATTTTCAAAAAGGGTGCCAAGTCAATTCAGTGGGGAAAAAATAATATTTTTCGCCAAATACTGCTGAGAGAACTGAGTATCCACATGCCAAGGAATGAATTTGAACCCCTACATGAAAGTTAAAAGGTTTATAGACTCAAATATAAGAGCTAAAACTACAAAACTGTTAGGCAAGGGTTTCTTAGGTGCTATGCCAAAAACACAAGTGACGAAAAGTAGATACATTGGACTTCACGAAAATTAAAAACTTTTATGCTTTAAAGGATACTTTAAAGAATGTGAAAATACAACCCACAAAATGCTAGAAAATTTTTGCATGTCAAATGTCTGATAAAGGACTTGTATTGAGCATATATAAATACCTCTTACAATTCAATAATAAAAAGAGAAATAACTCAATTAGAAAATAGGTAAAAAGTTTAAATAGATGTTTCTTCAAAGAAGATATACAAAGTGCTGATAAGAAGTGAAAAGATGTTCAAAATCATTAGTCAGGGATATGCAAATCAAAACCACAATGAGATACCTCTTCACACTCATTAGCATGGCTGTAATAAAAAAAGTGGACAATAGCAAGTTTTGGTGAATATGTGGAGAAATTGGAACCCTCATACATTGCTGGTGGGGATGGAAAATGGTTCAGCCCCTTTGGAAAAACATTTGGCAGTTTTTAAAAAAATTAAACCTAGAGTGCTCATGTGACCCAGCAGTTCACTCCTAAGTATGTGCCCAGGAGAAACAAAAATCTACGTCCACACAAAAACCTGTGCATGGAGGTTCATAACAGCATTCTTCATAATAACCAAAAAGTGGAAACAACCCAAATGTTCATCAACTGATGAATGGATAAATAAAATGTGGCTTATTGATATGATACAATATTTTTGGCAATAAGAATACAGTACTGATACATGCTATCACATGGGTCAACCTTGAAAACATTATTCTTTATGAAAGAAGCCAGTCATAAAAGGCCACATACTTTATGATTGTATTTATATGAAGTGTCCAGAATAGGTGAATCTATAGAAATAGGAATGAGAATGGAGTTTGCTTAGGGCTTGGGGTGGTGATGAGAGAATGGAGAATGGCATATCTTTTAGTGGGTACAACAATGTTCTAAATTTAGATTGTGGTTATAGTCGCACAACTCTGTGAATATACTAAAAACATTGAATTGTATACTTTAATAGGGTGAATTGTATTTCATCTCAGTAAAATTTAAAAAAAGTATAAAGTTACCATAATTAAAATTTTGGTACTGACAAAATAGAGAAATCAATGAAACAGAATAGAAAGTTCAAGAATAGCTGTGAATATGTATGGGAGCTTAGTATATGATAAAATTGGTTTGTGTAAAGGAAAACACTTTAACTCTAAGGAAAAACACGCTCCGGTATGTCTTCTCTCTCTACACACAACACTGCTCACACAAGACACTTCTAGTCACCAAGTGAGTGAGGATTTCCCCACACCAGGGAATTCTGCCACATCAGCTAGGTATCCTCTATTTTGACACAATTCTGACACTATGTACTTAGATTTTGTGTCATACTTTCCTTACTCCAAGATTATAAAACAATTATAGTTGCCCCTGTCCCCCACAATCCAGATGCCAGTCGCAAGTCCAAGTTGTTACCCGTGCTTCTGACCAACCGGCTGTAAGTCAGAGATTCCCACCACCCGCTCCTCAGGTTTGATCGATTTGCTAGAGAGGCTCGCAGAATGCAGGAAAACAGTATATTTACTAGATCACCGGTTTTTAATAGAAGGATATAACTCAGGATCAGCCAGATGAAAGAGACGCATAGGGCAAGGTATGTGGGAAGAGTCCCTGAGCTTCGGTGCTCTTCCTGGGCCCTGCCACCCTCCCTGCGTCTCCAGGTGTTCCCCAACCTGGAAGCTCCCCAAACCCTGTCCTTTTGGGGTTTTATGGAGGCTTCATTACGTAGGCAGGAGTGATGAAATCATTGGCCATTGATGACTGATTCAACCTGTATCTCCTTTCCCCTCCCTGGACGTTGGGGAAGTTGGGCTGAAAGTTCCAGCCCTCTAATCACAGGGTTGGGTCTCCTGGCAACCAGCCCCTATCCTTTGGTTATGTAGGGGCTTTCCAAAAATCACCACATTAACATAAACTCGGTTGTGGTTGAAAGGAATTTGTTCTGAATAACTAAAGACACCCATTTCACCTTTATCACTCTGAAGCTATTTGAGGAACTAGGAACAAAACTAAATATTATAAAAAAAGATGCCCTTATGGCTCTCATTAAGAAATTACAAGGATTTTAGGGAGCTGTGTGCCAGGAACCATGGAGGAAGACCAAATATATATATTTCTTACTATAAATCACAATATCATAGAATGTCAAATCAGTGTCTAAAGATATATTATTCCATAAATAGTTTTTGGATAACTGGCTATACATAAGAGGAAAAAATAAAACTAAATCCTTGCCATATTGCTTGTATCAAACAAATTTTAGATTGATGAAAGAGCCATAAAAGAGGAAGATGAAAAAGCACTGAAAGAAAAAGGGAATTAAGTGTTTTGTAATCTTGGAGTAAGGAAAGTATGACACAAAATCTAGAAGTCCCAAAGCAAATTATTGATAAATTTGATCACTTGCTTCGGCGGCCCGGGGTTTCACCAGTTCGGATCCTGGGTGTGGACATGGTACTGCTCATCGGGCCATGCTGAGGCGGTGTCCCACATGCCACAACTAGAAGGACCCACAACTAAAATATACAACTATGTACTGGGGGCGCTTTGGGGAGAAAAAAGAAAAAATACAATCTTTAAAAAACTGCAGCTTTATGTTTAGGAATATAGTTGGAAGACAAATGACAAATTTGCAATAATGATTTACAACATGTATGACAAAGGGAATGTTTCTGTAATTTCCCAAGGACTGTTATATATCACTAAGGAAAATATGACAATGTAATATAAAAATGGGCACATGATATGAAAAGACAGTCATAGAAAAGGAAGTACAGATACCTAGTAAATATATGAAAAGATGCTTAATCTTATTTAAAATTAAGAAACGCACATTAGGGCCGGCCTGGTGGCGCAGCGGTTAAGTGCGCATGTTCCACTTCAGTGGCCCAGGGTTTGCCAGTTTGGATCCAGGATGCAGACATGGCACCGCTTGGCACACCGTGCTGTGGTAGGCATCCCACATATAAAGTGGAGGAAGATGGGCACAGATGTTAGCTCAGGGCCAGTCTTTCTCAGCAAAAAGAGGAGGATTGGCAGCAGTTAGCTCAGGGCTAATCCTCCTCAAAAAAAAAAAAAAAAGGAAATGCACATTAAATGCTTACCATTGGAAAGCTGTTGGGAAATAGGCATTTATACTGTTTATGGTAGTTTTGTTACTGAGCCCTAAGGGACCAGTGTCCTGCAAGTGGGTCCTTTTGCCAGGAGCTGA
This sequence comes from Equus asinus, assembly GCF_041296235.1. Lineage (NCBI taxonomy): Eukaryota > Metazoa > Chordata > Mammalia > Perissodactyla > Equidae > Equus > Equus asinus. Next base: position 48,165,326 of record NC_091812.1, read on the forward strand.
TCACGCAAATAGAACAAGACCAGGTTCCAAATAGCAGAGCAGAAACTTTATTCATTGATCAATGAGTGGAGGAGGCAGAGCTCATGCTCTAAAACACCTTCTCCGCAAAGGGAAGGTGAGAAGAATTCTTATGGGATGTGAAGGGGGAGGGGGTCTCTGAGTCATCACTCGGGGTGAGGCCATTTGGGGCTTGCGCAGATCTTCCCTTCCGTTTTGCACACATTTCCTTTTGCACATGGCACCCCATTGCCATCTTGGACCTTTCTGGTTTGGACTGCTTCTGCTGTTTGGCCATCTGGCAATGTTCTGCCTTGGTTCCCATAAGCAGGCACAACTTAGACGTGGAAAATGTTTTAGGGACTCCCCTGGGTGACAGTATGCTCTGATGGGACTCTTTGGAGAGCAGTTTGGTGACAGTTGTCGAAAAGCAGTTGTACTTACTCTTTCATCCATCAAATCTATTTCTAGTTTGTTGAGTAGATATACTTGAATGTGCATGCAAAGATATGCAAGTGCACATACAAGGATGTGTATTGTAGTATTACCACTAGTAGCATAAAATTGTAAGTAACCTATAAATCTTAGCAGTAGGGGACTGGTTAAATTAACAATACATCTAAACAATGGAGTATTATGCAACTAAAAAAAATTTGTGATATGGAAAGATGTCAGAGACATACTAAGAATGGAAAAGTAAGTTATATAGTAGTGTTTATACATGATCCTATTTGAAGAAAAATTATACATAGTATATATTTTTTATATAAATAAAATTTAAAAATTTTTTAAATTTAAAAAATTATATATGTTAAAGTTTCTTTAATTATAAAGCCAACTGTAAATAAAACTTACCTGTGAGGATTGAGTTACCTTCTATTTGTCTTTATTTTTTTAACTGTCATAATATAGGTAAACTCAGAGAATTTAATAGAATATTTTTATTTATTTATTTATTTATTTATTTATTTATTTATTTATTTATCTTTTTGAGGAAGATTAGCCCTGAGCTAACTGCTGCCAATCCTCCTCTTTTTGCTGAGGAAGACTGGCCCTGAGCTAACATCTGTGCCCATCTTCCTCCACTTTATATGTGGGGCACCTACCACAGCATGCCGTGCCAAGCAGTGCCATGTTCGCACCCGGGATCTGAACCAGCGAACCCTGGGCCTCCGAAGCGGAACGTGTGCACTTAACTGCTGTGCCACCGGGCTGACCTCTAATAGAATATTTAAATATTTAATAAATAAAAGTAACTTTATAATGTATTATCTTTATATATATATAAATGGTGCTTTATAAATACTTTTTAAGATAAACTTTGGTGGCCCTTGGTAATATATTCCATTTTGATGCTTTTACTTTTTTATTTTTTAACAACTGAAACGTGGTGTTTCTTTTTCTATGAATATGAACCTTACATTGGTCTGTGAGTCTGTGTTTTGATAATATCCAGAAATCTCCATCTGGGCCTCTTAACTCAATTGGTCCTCATAGCTTTTCCTAATACTCTAGTAAAGTGCATGTATATCTTCTGTAGAAAAGTGTTTTCTTTGTTTGTTAGCTTGTTTATTTACTGTTTTTCAAAAATCTAATGAAATTTTTGAATAGATAATGGGTACACATGATACAAGATTTCAAAGATGCAAAAGGTTGTGCAGTGAAAAATGAAACCTCTCTCTTCCCAGGCCTTAGCCACCAGATTCTTCTCTTCCCAGGGGCAACCATAGTTACTACTTTCTTGTGATTCTGTGCAGAGATTCTCGCTACATTTACAAACATACACACACAGACATTTTACACATATGGTAGCATATTAAACAGACTGTTCCCCTTCTTTTTTTCCCTCTGTTATTAACTTGTTTAATATTACAACATTAAAAAAAGTCTTACTGATGGTTTGCTAATGCAGGAAACTTGAAGTCTGGTTTTGCTTCTGTTTTGCATCCTAACTCAGAGGGCTTTCAGTTAGACCTTCTATCATTTATTTTATAGAACACACTTTTTTCACCCCCTCTTTTGTTTTTAGCTTAACAACAGAGCTTAGAGGTCTTTCTATATTAATACATGAAGAAGAGCCTCCGCTTTCTATTTTAAGTCTGTGTTGATGAATTGTAATTGACTTAACACACTTCTGTTGATAACATGTACTATAATTTATTCAACTATTTAACTCTTATTTTAGATACTTGGTATTGTCGAGGTGCTGGAGATACACTAGTGAGGCCAAAAAAAAAAAAAAAGATTACATTTACTCCCCTCATGGAGCTTATATTCTATGAGATAGACATTAACGAAAGACCTACTCGAATACCATAGAATCATAATTGTGATGAGTGCTGAGAAGAATCTAATAGAGGGAATTGATATAGTCAGGGAGGTAAAGGATAGCTTTTCCGAAGAAGTGATAATTGAACTGACGTCTACAGAAATAATTATTAGTTTGCATATTTTATGGATGTATTTTTGTCATGTGATAGCTGTTCTCCCATTTCTTCTGTATCTCCTTCACCAGTGCCTCAGGCTTGTCAGCTTTTAAATGTGCGTAAGTTTTTCACGTACTAAAAAAAACCTCTTCTCCGACCCACTCTCCTTTGCAGCTACTGCCTTTATCTCTGTTTCCCTTCTTACCAAGAAAGGGTTATCTAAACTTCCTGATTCTATTTACTTATCTCTCAATCAATTAAGACCCAAAAAATTCAGGCTTAATCCTCTTTAGCCTGTTGCAGTCTGGGTTATGACAGATTTCATCAAGCTGACCAATAACTTCCATGCCCAGTGAGCACTTTTTAGTCTCCATTTTGCTTGAATATTCTGTGACATACAACTCTGTCCTTGAAATGTTCTCTTATCTTGGTTTTTGTGATGCTATACTCTTCTGTTTTTTCTTCCTTTTTTTTCCAGTCTTTGCTGGCTTTTTCTTTTCTATTAAATTCTGGAGTTCCTTAAGGCTTTGTCCTAGGCTCTTTTCTCTTCCTATCAAACACTCTCAAGGCAAAGCTTCAGGTCATACCTGTAAATGATTCCCAAACCTATGCCTGACCTCTCTTCTGAGCTTTACACCATTATGTCCAGCTGCCTTCCATATTTTTCTACTTTGTTTGTTCTTTGTTGGTTCAAATATATTTATTTAGGGCCTGTTATTTGCCAATCTTTGTGCTGGTGATGTGGGATCGGTGAGCCGAGGAGTCGAAAGAAAGATTTCTTAGACTCTCAAGATCTGGCAGTAGTGCTCTTTTATTTAGAGAATAGTGTGGAATAGCATGGGGACAGGACCCATGGGCAGTCAGAGCTTCTGCTGCCGCTGCTTCTGCTGCCCCCGCTGGCATGGGGACAGAGCCCATGGGCAGGCAGAGCTGCTGCTGCTGCCCCCGCTGGCATGGGGACAGGACCCATGGGCAGGCAGAGCTGGTGCCAGGGGACAGGACCCACGGGCAGTCAGAGCTCCTGCTGCTGCCCCGAGTTGAGGGTTAGGGCTAATTTTATAAGGCATGGGTATGTGAATCATCTCTTTACAAGACAAAGGGAAGAACATGAAAAAAAGTTAAAATGCTATCAGTGCAGGTGGGATATGGTCATTGGGTGATCCCATGACTTTTAGACAAGAATCAAATCGGATTAAGTAAAGGTTAGAAAGGTTAGACGCCACCACCCTAAACCAGTTACATGAGATTGCCAGACAGCAACCAACTTAAGTTCTTGCCTTCCCCATTAAGAGCTTCTAGGGACAAGGTCATCTCTCCTTCTTCTTCCTGGTACAGAGAGGGAGGCACCTTTTACAGATAGAGATTTACCTTACAAATGTAAATGTGTCCCAACAAAGGGGCAAACAAATTCCACTCCTTGGAGCCTGAATCTCATCTGTAGTTTTAAAACTAACCAGCCTAAAAATCCTCATCATAAGCCATTTTAAAATTAAGCAGCCTAAAAATCCTCATCACTGGTACTGGGAGTGTCTTAAAGGTGTCTCCAATGGAATATGATTGAAACAGAATTCAGATTCATACTCCCCACCCCAAGCAAGCAAGTAAATAAACAAATAAAAACAGCCAAAATAAGACCTTCTCTACCTCCATTGTTCTCACTCAACAACTGAAATCTACTCAGTTCTCTTAGCCTGAAACCTTGGGATCAGTCTTGACTCCTCCTTTTATCTGAGCACTTTCCCAACCTTATCCAGTCCAATCTAGTTCAATCCAATCCAGTCTAATCCCATCAATGTAGTTGATCCAGTGTAATGTTGCCAAGGTCTGGCCTTTGCACCTTCCAAGTATCATTCCACTTCACACACCCCCTCACCCTTTTTCACTGCTGAGACCTTGGCCTAAGCGGCCATCGCCTCTCGAGTAGACTGCTGCAGGTCTCTAATTGGTCTTACTGCATTCACTTTTTTTTTTTTAGATTGGCACCTGCGCTAACATCTATCGCCAATCTTTTTTTTTTTCTTTTCTTATGCTCCCCAAAGACCCCCAGTACATAGTTGTATATTCTAGTTGTGAGTGCCTCTGGTTGTGCTATGTGGGACCCCCCCATCAGCGTGGGCTGATGAGAGGTGCCATGTCCGCGCCCAGGATCTGAACTGGTGAAACACTGGGCCGCTGAAGTGGAACGAGAGAACTTAACCACTTGGCTACGGGACGGGCCCCTGCATTCACTTTTGACCACTCTCTGGCAATTGGCCACGTGATGGCAACCATATTCCTTAATTCCTCAGTGTCTCAGTTTTCTTATCTGTAAAATTGGGATAATAATAGCCCTTTCCTCATAGGTTTGTTTGTGAGGATAAAAAGAGTTACTACATATAAAACCTTTAGAATAATGCCAGGCATTAAGGCCTCAGTAAATTGTTATTGAGACCTTGTACACTGTTACAGTAAACCAAGTAAAAGATATGATTAAGATAGAAAAAGGTTTATTAATAATAGATTTAAATGGAGTAATTATCAGATTGTACTTAATTGTGCTGTATATGTTCACCCAAAAACTCTGCAGCAATGTGTGACCTTATTATGTGTAATTTTTTTCTTAATTAACAGGCTAAGAAGCACCAGGCTTTTCTAGTAGAGACATGTGAAAATAATGTGAAAGAATTGGAATCGATCTTGGACAGCTTTCCTGTGTCGGGCCAGTGGACATCAGGTTAGTTGAAGGTATGAAATGACAGATGCATCTGTCAATGTTCCAAAGTCCCTACATTTTGGGAATTCTGCAGATGCCTCTTACAGTCCCTCATCTCAACATGTTTTGATCTGATGACATGATCAGAGCAGTTCTCACAGCAGTCAGTTGGCCTAGCTGGCTGGGAAAGGGTGATGGAATGTGGACCTGCTGTTGTCCTCCCAGAACTTGATTTACAAGTGTTGGGGTCTGTATGATTGGACAGACAAGGGCTCACTTGCTGTGTTCTGAATCCAACTGAGAAAAAAGTCCTTACAGTCTACCTGCAAGGGGAACAGATGTTTCCATCAAACTGAGCCAAATTCTGAGGCAACCTTCAGCAACTTAAAGGTCATGCATTCAAAAGGTTATGTAGGACACAGGCTGTAACATAGTGCATATTCTACACTATTGCTTTCTAAGCTGGTTTTCACCTTCATTTCCTACTACCATACGTATATATTCTCCAGATAAGAGTGCTTTGCTTAGGTAAAGTGTTTTGACTTTAGTATTAGCACACTTAATATGATAAAGGACTATAAAAATTGTGTATTAGGTAGGCATATTTTGGGAACTAGTGAAAGCATTAGTCGGCTCATGAATGCTGTTCATGGTTTCTACTTCATTAATTTTTTCTGTTTATGCCATTGTATGTGCTATAGTAGCTCTGACTGAAGTACTTTTACTTTTTTACCTCTGTTTTCTTTGGCCATACTATTGGCCTTGAATTATTTAGTTGTTTTCTGACTCAGTTATGTTCCTCAAAAAGCACCTAAAATTGAATTCCTTACACTTGAAAATTGAGCTCCACGACTGTTTTTTAAAAGAATCAAACAGGTATCTGGCAAATGAATTCTTTAGGAAACTCTGAAGTTCAGGAAAGTTCCTTGTCCTCAAAAAAGCAGAAATATATGATCAAGGCCCATTTTTACCTTGTGCATCTACAGATCTCTATTGGTGACCTATCAGAAATTTAGTGTGCTTTGCTATTATCTTTTTCGGGGTCTGCTTTTATTCTTGATATTCTTTTAGCAGTAATTTTATGAAATTAACGTGTAACTTTCTTTGTGTTTATTTAAACTTTTTCCAAAAGCATTAGTGTTTCATAGTTTCTTACTGTGGAAAAATCAAAGAGTATAAAAATGACATAAAAAATAGATATCCAGTTTTCAAATATAGTTTGTGAAGCTTTGGATAATAAAATTTTCTTTTGCAATGGTACTGTTTTATTATTGAAATGTAGCATTGTTTAATAGTATTAGGATCTTTAAAAAATTTTAAGTTATTATCATAGCATATCTTATGCCTCAATATTATTTTAAATATTTCCTCAGAGTTGAATTAGAAAAGCTAAGAATGGTCAGATCATGTCTCCTTTGAGTTTTAAAATGAAATCATTGATAATAAAGCAACTTACAAGCTATTACTAAGACTATAGAAAAAGAACTGTCTTCTATTAAAGTTTTTCTTTTTATACTTATCTTTTAGTAACTACCCTTTTTTAACTTCCTAGTTTCCCGTATATATGCAAACCCTCTATATTACAGAGAAAGAATTTCTGGAAAAGGGACAGTGCACTGAATTAGTGATTTTGTACTCTTGTAGATTGGTCTTTGTTTCTGTACTGTGGTGGTTCTTCACTCTTGTACCCCCTGAGAACTGTTCTTCTCTGGTCTCTGGTTTGCCTTGTAGAGGCTGACCTCTATGGACTGCATGATCTGGGCTCGTTTGCCCTCTGGCTTCTGGTTAGATTTAGACAGTGGGTCTACCAGCAGGAGGTTAACAGCGTAGAAGAAGAAGGATAAGAAAAGAAAGAAAGGAAAGTCAGAGTATTTATTTCTCCTGCTCCCTCTGCTCCAGTGCATTCCTGTAGTGGCTTCAGTTTTCAGCAGCCACAGCTCCTGTCAAGCAGGTCCTCTTCCACAGCTGTGGCTTGTATTGGACTGTGGTGACAACATTTCCTCCACTTGACCCTTTAGGCTTAGGCATGGTGTTGGTTTTCCATTCTTGCTTGTTCTTGGTGCCTCATCATATCTTACTGCTTCTCTTAACCTGTCCACGTTTCTGTAAGTAGTCTCCTCATTAAATTCTCTTCTGATGAACTCTTCTCAGTGTGCCATCTCTTTCCCTGCTGATACCCTGACTAATTCACATACCTGCTTGGGACCTGTAGGGGAGGAGGACATTTCCTCTCCCCAAATGGGGGTTCGTCTAGCTGGAGAACGAATTAAATTCACATGAGACAGAATAGCAAGAGAAAATTAAACAAAGCTTTATGAGGAACCATGGCCCGGGGCCTTTCTTCCCGAAGGAAGAAAGGGCACCGAAGAAGTGGGGTGCACAGAGTGGTTATATAGCCCAAAACGGGGTGTTTCACATGTGACTGAAACGTCCCTCCCACAATAGTCACAAGATTGCCCTGTCGGCACAGCGCTTGATGGACACAGCAGGTAGTGGTCTGCTATCTCGTTGGGCGTAGCAGGAGGCAAGTGGATTGTCTGGAGCTGGGTGGTCACAGGTGAGCTCGGCAATCAGTTCCTAGCCTAAGGAAAGATGCTTAATCCTTAAGAAATGCCAGCGTTGGGAGGGGGAGGGAAGTTAGTTACAGGAGGTTACCAGACTAGCACAATAAAATGCAGATTTAAGTCTTTGCCTTTGGCATTGATTAAGAGCTTTTAGAGAGAAGGCCATCTCCTTTCTTATTCCTGGTACAGAGAGGGAGGCACCCCCTACAGATAGAGATTTACCCTACAAATGCAAAGGTGTCCCAACAAAGGGCAAATTCCATTCCTCAGAGCCTCCTTCCCTGTCCCAGTTTATCAAAAGCAATCAACCTCAAATAGTCCTGATACCAAAGAGACATATCTTGGGGTGGCCAATTCCAGGTCCCCACAGTCCTGATCTCATTCTTGCTCTTGGCTTCCATGAAACCATCCTGTCTAACTGTAAGGACTCCCTTTTTGCTTACACCAGCTCAGGTTGGGTTTTTGTTACTTCTCTAAGCGGGACATAAATAATAAACTTTATTGCTCAATATTTTATTTTATGGAAGAGCCTGAACAATTAAGATTGCCTACTGCATTAGACCTGGCTTCAGCTACACAAAGATGACCAAATATTTTGTTCTTCCCAAATGAAGTAACTTAAAAACTTATCCTAGGCGAATAAAAGGATATGTGTGTGTGTGTGTGTGTGTGTATGTGTGTGTGAGATATACATAGGCATGTATATATCTCACAATATTTATGTCTTTGAGAAAAAGTCTGTTTCAAATAGGGACATATTCTGACTATGTGATGGTAGCACAGCCTTATAATTTATTACAAAGTTAATTCAGTTATCTTGGGGAAGCTTTCCAGAGAGATCCTTTTTTTTGCAGCTATGACGAGTAGGCAATCGTGCTTTCCCCCCTTTTATTACCTCTTCATACCTTTCAGCTAAATATATACTCTGTCCCGCCCCCCATTTCAGGAAAAGTAATCCATGGTAGAAATTTAGAGGGATGGTTACAAAAAAAATTTTTGACTTGCTCTTTAAAATGGAATGAATGAAAATTATTTTCTTGAATGAATTTTAGTCCAGAGTTGACAGTAGTTGGCAAGTGTTCTATTCCCTGTCTTCTTCAGATTTTGTGGTCTTCTACATTAAGAAATCTTTCTGAAGCAAGAGCAACCCATCAGCTTATCTTCATGTGACAGATAAGGTAAAGTTTCAGTTAGTCCAAGACATTCAGGCATCTGTTTCCATAGAGATTTCACCTGATCTCCTCACCAATGGTCAGTGTGACAGTTTGTACCTTGTTTCCTAATGCCTCCAACACCTCCTTCCCATCTGGCTAGTGTTCTCTCTGCTTCCACCTTGCCCTCCTCCAGTCTGTTTTCTCTATCGCCACCAGAATGATCTAACATGCTCTAAACCTTGCTGGGCTCTGTATTTCACTAAGAGTAGACACCAAAGTGCGGGCAGTGGCTTGCAAGACTCGACCATGGGCTGCCCCTACCTATCCTTTATCACCCTTTTGACCTCGTCTCCTACTACTGTCCCTCTCCCTCCTTCTGTTTGGACTCCTCTGGCCTCTTGCTGTTTCTTGAACACACCAAGCATGCTCTTGCCTTGGGGGCCTTTGTGCTGGCCATTCCTTCTACCTGGAAAGTTCTTCACCTAGATATAGCTGTATAGTTCTCTTTCTTGTCTTCCTTAAATCTATGCTCAAATCACATCTTCTTACTGAGGCTTACCCACTATCTGTTCCCATGCCACTTGCTTCACTACCTCTCTCCCTATTTTGTTCTACTATTTTTTCCCCATAGCTTATTGCTGTCCAACATTTCTAACATGTTACATGGTGCATTTGTTATTATATCTGTATTGTCAGGGTTCTTCAGAGAAACAGAACCAATAGGAGATATATAGATATATATAAGAGGAGATTTATTACAGGAATTGGCTCACATGGTTATGGAGGCTGAGAAATCCCAGGATCTGTCCTCTGCAAGCTGAAGAACCAGGAAAGCCAGTGGTATCATTCAGTCTGAGTCCAAAGGCCTTAGAATCTTGGGGCTGCTGATGTAAGGCCTGGAATTGGAAGGCCCAAGAACCAAAAGCTCCAGTGTCCGAGGGCAGGAGATGGAAGTCCCAGCTCAAAAAGAGAGAGAATTTGCCCTTCTTCTGCCTTTTTGTTTTACTGGGGGAAGGGCCGGAGGTGGGTGGGGCGGGCCAGTGGATTGGATGATGTCCATCCACACTGGTGAGGGTAGATCTTCTTTATTCAGTCTACTGATTCAAATCCTAATCTCTTCCAGAAACACCCTCACAGACACACCCAGAAATAATGTTTTACCAGCTGTCTGCACATCCCTTAACCCAGTCAAGTTGACACATAAAATTAACTATCACAATATCCAAGCTCCATGAGGGCAAGGATCTTTGTCTCTTTTATTTAGTAATGTATTTTAAGCAGCTAGTACAATACTTGGCACAAAAAAGGCACTCAATAAATATTTGTTGAGTATGAATCAATAAAAGCATGAATGAATTAATATCAAGTTGACGGTCTATTTTACATTTTAATTTTTGAGGTTATAAAGTAGTCCTGGAGTTTCTTTCCAAATTATAGCAATCTTTTGGGTAGTAATCCATAAGGAGTCACCAAGAAGATTGTCCTTCAGTGGAAAAGATGTACAATCTAACATGGGTCATAGAAATGGCCCTTTGATTGCCTACTATCATTAGACAAGATAGCCTCAGTTTATTTGATCAGGGACATTTATATCCTATTTCTGTTTTCTACTTTACACTGAATTTGAAGCATGAAAGCTGCTCATATCTCATTTATTTTCTGGTGGAAAATCATATAGTAGGGTATGTATGGGGAGAAATCCTTTCCCACTTTGAACCCGTGTAGTCTTTCTGCCTCAAGTGTTTCTTCTAAAACAGTTTCACCTCTGCCTGAGGATGTTAGCAAACATATAGAATGTGACTTTTCCTTCATTAAGTTCATGAAAGAAGGTTTTTCTTGCGGCTCAGTCTTGGGTCCCCCTCAGGGTGGTTGACTTTTCTGTTGACTGAGACAGACCCCTCCAACCTTCTTCAACCTTTCCTTCCTTGAGGAAATCATTTGTCATACTCCAGAGGTATTCTTGTTCTTTTGACTGGAGAAGCTGAAGGACCCTAGGAAATAATAGCAACAGTGTTTGATGCCTTTAGGCATGTATATATCACCCAGGAATTGTGCTGTCTCAGGGACTGCTCTTTGGAAAATCAGGACAAGAAATTGGACTTTTCTTCTCTTCTCTCCTCCTTTATTTCTTTAATAAAGGATTATTGCCTAGATCTAGTATCTTCTTGAGAATTTTAATTGTTCCTGTGAACCTCATGACTGGTGCTTTTATCTAGAGATTCCTGGGTTACTGAGAAGCTGAGAATGCATATAAGAGCAGTGCACAGGCCTCTTTTGGTGTCATTTACCAGTTTCTTCTCTCTTACTTCCCTCACCTCCCAATTCACTAAGGTTTACAAACCGAATTTGCCCTACTTCATCATGCTCCTGGCTTTGGTTTGTGAAGTCCAAGGGAGTGAGTTCACTGAACGTGTTCAGCGCTCTTTAATGGGATCGTTAATTAATCACATGATTATGGAGGCTGAGAAATCCAAGATCTGCAGTTGGCAAGCTGGAGCCCCAGGAGAGCCGATGGTATAGTTCCAGTATGACTCTGAGGGCCTGAGAACCAGAGAGCCGAGGGTGTAAGTTTCAGTGTGAGTCTGAATCTAAAGGTAGGAGACCAATGTCCCAGCTTGAAGACACTCAGGCAGAGAGAGACTTCTTTCTTACTTAGCCTGTGTTCTTTTCAGGCTTTCAATTGATGGTATGAGGCCCACCCATGTTGGGGAGAGCAATCTGCTTTACTCAGTCGACTGATTCAAATGTGAGTCCTCATAGACAGAAGCATCCTCATAGACAACCCAGAAATAATGTTTAACTACATATCTGGGCCCATGCCCCAGTCAAGTTTACACATAATATTATTAACCATCACATCCCCTTTTCTCCCTCCCCCCAGCTCCTGGTAACCACCATTCTTTCTGTTTCTATGAATTTGACTATTTTTTAAAGCATGCCTTTTTTTTTTAAAAAAGATTTTACTTTTCCTTTTTCTCCCCAAAGCCCCCCCGGTACATAGTTGTATATATTTTTTTGAGTTGTGGGTCCTTCTAGTTGTGGCATGTGGGATGCCGACTCAGCATGGCTTGATGAGTGCTGCCATGTCCTCGTCCAGGATCCGAACCGGCAAAACCCTGGGCCACCACAGCGGAGTGCGCGAACTTAACCACTCGGCCACGGGGCCAGTCCCATGACTATTTTTTAGGTACTTCATACAGTGGAATCATATAGTTTTTGTCTTTGATGATTGGCTTATTTCACTTAGCATAATGTCCTCAATGTTCATTCATGTTATAGAATGTGACAGGAATTCCTTCCTTTTTAAAGCCAAATAATATTCCATTATATATATAAATCACATTTTGTTTATCCGTTCATCTGTTGATGGACCTTTGGGTTGCTTCCACCTCTTGGCTATTGTGAATAGATGGATGTACAAATATCTCTTCAAGACCCTGCTTTCAATTCTTTTATATATATACCCAGAAGTGGGATTGTTGGGGCATTAACTTTTATCACAGAACGTGAGTATACTAATGGATGCCTTGTGGGATCTTCTGCATTCTAGACATACTCTTCCTTACACCACTTTTCCCTTGATAATCAAGACCAATTGTCCTGATACAGAAGAACTTTCTTTGCTCTTTGGTTTCCTGGCATGAGGAGTCCAGAAATGCCCAGGTGACATTCTCAGCTTCATTAATTTTTTTGGTGAGGAAGATTGGCTCTAAGCTAACATCTGTTGCCAATCTTCCTCTATTTTTTGTATGTGGTATGCCGCCACAGTATGGCTTGATGAGTGGTGTGCAGGTCTGTGCCTTGGATCTGAACCTACGAACCGTGGGCTGCTGAAGTGGAGTGCATGAACTTAACCACTGTGCCACTGGGCCAGCCCCAACTCAGCTTCCATTTTAATGGAACCATTGCTGTGTCCTATGGTAGACGCATTTCTCCTTTGGGAATTAAGACTTAGACCAATAAAACCCAGTTTCTGGGATGGGAAGCAGACATTTCACTAGTGGAACATTATGTATTACAGTTAGATGATCCACTCCCATTTCCAACATTTGATTCCAGGATCTATGAATCCTGGCTGTGGTAAAAACACACCATATATTGATTGCTGGCTCAGAGCACATACTGTATCCTGGAAGTTATTATCCTTATTCCATAAAATATTACCATCCAGCCAGTGCCATGAATCTTCAAAAGACCATTCTACTGTTCTGTATGTGACCTACTTCAGAATGATGGGAAACATAGTAAGACCAGTGAATTCTATGAAAATGAGCCCATTTCCATACTTCATTTGCTATAAAATGAGTTTCTTGATCAGAAGTAATGCTATGTTGAAAATGTAATGGTGAATAAGGTACTTTGTAAATTCACGGATGACAATTTCAACAGAGATATTATGGTCGGGGAAGGAAAATCTCTATCTGGAGCAAATAAGTAAGAATTAATTTTCTTAGTAAGAATAAAGCATTGCTTTATTAAGCGATACTTAATAAAGCATTTGTAATCGTATCAGTCTTGGTGAATGGAAGTCTATGTTGCTGAGCCCATGTATTTACCTCCATCCTTGCTGCCATGACTCTTTTGTTGTAAGGATCTCTGCAGTCTTTCTAGGGATGTGGTATTACTTTTGATTTATTATTTTGGTAGGTAAAATTTCTAGCGACTTCCACTGCTTTTTTCCTATTTGGTTTTCCTCTGTGAATTCCTCACTCAATGGGTCAGGTAACCAAAATATGGACATTGTGCTAGTTCCTGCATTTGTCTTTTCTAACTGTGCATTCCCAAACTGGAGAAATAACTCTGAGGTGGGTTCAGGTACCTGTTGGCCCCACTGGAGATAGACCTTAGGCACAACTCAGTTCATCACTGACCTCTGTAAGCTCCTAACTTAGGCTTACCCTAAGTAGTGAACCACAGTGGTATTTTGGATCTCCAGGATTTAGTGTCAGCTCAGACCTAGTGTTCAGTTATCCCTATTAAGTGTACTTAATTCCCCTTCCCCAGTGCATCGTCACCCGGTGACTGGTTGCATGTTTCTCTGAGGAAGGCTGGGAGGAAGATTTACAGTGTAGTCTTCTGGTAGTATGTGAGGGTTCCTAAAAGGGACCCATCCTCTTCATTCAAGGGGCACTGGGTCTGTGAACCAGCTCAAGTCTGAGAACTGGTTGAGGCTCAAGAGTCTCTTTTGTGTTGGTTTAAGTCTTGCTTCTGGTAATCAGACTTAGAGCTTTTCTACTTATACAAATCAAGTAACACTTAGAGTGCCTGTCTATTTTACTCCTAGGAACAACATGATCAGTTAGCCAATGCCAGCACCCTCCATGGGTAAAACCATTTTGTTTGTTGCTTTGATTCCACCGCCCAATATAGTAACCATGTCCATTTTGTCTCTGGAAATTAAGTGCTACCACTTGGCCTGTGTCACCTGAGATCCCATCATCCTTATTGAATTCAGGGAGCCCAGCTTGATGGTACCATTTCCCACTGCTACCCATGATCTTCTAGCAACACAGAACTTATCAAGGACCTGGGGTTCCCCTCACCTTGGTAAAGGAAGTAGTTTTTGGACTTTCCCGGGAGATGTAGTTGCGGGTGGGTGAGCAGGACTTGCATAATACTCTCTATATGTTAGAAAATTTATGAGCCATTTTCCTTAAAAACTCCAGAATGGGCTTCAATGTTTGCAAGATAATGAAAATGTTTGTTTATGATCTCAGTGAATAAGATGAGTTAATATACAGAATGTAGTCTGAGTTTGGAATGTATAACTGACTGCTACATGTTTATATTTAGTGCTTTTAAAATGAAAAAGAAATTTTCTTAATCATTAACGTATTGAATTTTTGGATTTCTCAGTTGAAAATAAAACCCATTTGAATGTTATTTTCTGTGTTTTACTATGTGACTAAGAATCAACATCAAGCAACAGGATTTTTTTTTCCTGTTTGTTGTAAGGATGAACTCGACTACTCATGTTCTGTAATAGATATCTTTAAAAACAAAAAGCTCAATCTTTTGTCTTATATTTTCTCTCCATTATTTCTTAATAATTCTCCCCTTTTGGGGTCTTGCAGGAGACTTAAGGAGATTAAGAGAATGGTTGAGAAGGTGGAGGAGATAGCCTCACCTCATTCATTACAACTTATTCTTTCTACTGTGGACCTATATGTTACTGAGCTGATAACACCAGCTTGAAAAACAGTGGTTTATCTGAGTCACATAAAAATATTTAGTTTTTGAGATTGTCTAAAAGGAAACATTTAGAAGAGAGCTTAGAACCTTTTCTTCTACCCCACTCCCTCCTGTGGGCTACTAATTCAAAGAAAAGATTTGCCAAGGTGTACCCAGACTTTAAACATACTAAAAATGAGAGAGAGAGATTGAAACAGGCAGTGGTGATGTGAAAGCATGGTGTGGCATCCATGTACAGAGACACACATGTACAGGGGGAGGAACAGAGAAACACAGAAGATTTCTTGTTGGTGTTGTTGAAGTATAAAACGTTCTGAAGTGTTCTGTTTCTCATTTGGACTTTGACCACTGAAAAGCTATTTATGACTATTTGATTTTTTTTACTTCTCTTTGTATGTGAGTTTTTAGACTTTCCTTTGCTAGGATAATTTTAGTACTCTATTATTTTTTGGGCCATTATGTAGTGATTAGAATATTATTAGGTTAAATCCAATTAGTCACTAAGTTCCTGGGTCCTGAGTGACCCTTTCTTTTTATTTGTAAGCATTTTGTTACGTTAAGGGACCAGTAAGTATTTCTTTTTGTAATAGATGTGAGTGGGACATAAAGTGTACTTTGTACTTCAGCTGAACTTTATTGTATAAACATTTTCAGGCAAAAAAATTTGTTTTATGTAGAGCATAAGAATGTGCATGGGTCAGTAAGGAGAGGGCATTTTGTCCCCTTACCCCACAACACTCATGTTAAGATGAGTTTATTCTTCTGAATTTCTAACAGGAAGTTTTCTCTCTTATTGCAAAAGCCAGCAGATTTCCCGAGTGTCCTTGAATGATTTATTCATGGCCTACTTATGTAGTAGCAAAAGAAAAGAATTATACATTACTTTTTTTTTTATCTTGTGCAAGAGAGCAATTTTAAAAAAATATATTTGGTAAGACCTTTAATAAAATTTTTAATGAGTTGTCTTTCCAACTCATAGTCATTACAAAGAGCGCTGTCTCCTCCATTATCATGGCTCAGAGGAGTCTTTTTTCCCCCCTAGCTGGAATATGTGTTATTTCTGTATTATTTTGGGTTTTTAAGTTAAATATTCTTCTGTTTAAGAAAATCTGAGGTGTACTCATACATAAGATAGTGTTTAAATTATACCTTGATGAATGTAATAAATTTATTAATAAAATTTTTTCCATGATTAAAACACTAAATATCATCAATACTGTGAGATTAATAAAGTTGGTTTATCATCAACCAAATAACTTTTCCCCTTTCTTCCTCTTTTCTTTCCTTTATTACTGCCTTCTTCCCCCATCCCCCAAAGTTCCAGCAATTGAATACTTGAAGAATGAATGAATGATTTCATGTAATTATTTATTTATTATCTTTCTGCCTCTTTTTTCTTTTTTCTTTTTTTGGGGTGAGGAAGATTGGCCCCGAGCTAACATCTGTTGTCAATCTTCGTCTTTTTTTCCCCCTCAAAGCCCCAGCTAGGGAAGTAAGTCATTCTAGTTCTTCTATGTAAGTAGTAGTAGTAAGTCATTCTAGTTCTTCTGTGTGGGACATGGCCACATCATGGCTTGATGAATGGCATGTAGGTCTGTGCCCAGGATCCGAACTGGTGAATCCTGGGCTGCCAAAGTGGAGCACATGAACGTAACCACTTGGCCATGGGGTCGGCCCCTCTCTTCCTCTTTTTTGACTGTAAATTCTATGAGGCTAGAAACTACACCAATCTTGTTCACTTCCGTGTGCCTAATGCCTAGGATTAGTACATAGTAGGAATTCAGTAAATTAGTTGAATGAATGAATCAATGAATAATAAAACATATATTATAAATGCTTCTTTTAAAAATTATCTTTGTTGAAAATCCGTTTCTTGTCTGTTGAAATATTTAGATTGTAAAATATAGGGAGAAGTTATAATAGGAAAGGAAAATATTTTTAATAAGAATGTTTTTAAATTTGCTACTTGTTTTTTAACAGTTAAAGAGTACTACAATAAGCAATCAATTTAAAGTGGTTTTTGAAACTAAACTTTTGATTATTTTGGATTAATATTTTGAACTACGTTTGACCATGTGACCTTGATTAGCTGAACTAACTTATGGCCAACTAAATTAAAATAGTTTGAGGACAAAATATGGAAATACTCATATTTTTACAATGAGTATCCGTTTTAAGGGTTTTAATTGAAACATGATGTGGGCCTCTGTAGATAATAGCATTTTTATTATTTATTTCAAATTGTAACTTGAGAATTTTAAGGATTGAAGAATATTTCCAAGTATAACAGAAAATTATGTGCTCTTGGGTTCAGAAATTATTATTTAAGCAAAATAGGCCTGACTGATCAGAAACACATAAGTGTACATAACTCTCCCAAGCAATGTTAGTGTAGACTGTTCAGTTAATTGTTGGATAACAGGTGTGTGCAAACACTTCAGTTACTTAGGAGATAGGGAAAAAAAGAAAAGAAAGAAAGAGCTCACTACTAACTACACTGTGGGCCGTGGTAAGGTACAAAGTAGCCATAAATTTGAACTTGATATATTATGAACTTAATTTGACCACTTGTTAGAAAGGCTATTTAATACTTGGCTCTACAGCAGTACACTTTGGAGAATAAGATTCCGCTCAATGTTTCATAATATCTTTTCAGCTCTTATCCACTTTTAATAGCTCTGTTACTATTTGCTTAGCTTTTGTCTCTTTGTGACTTTAAGACTGTATTTTCATCCTATATTTTTCTCTAGGCATCCACAAGGACAAAGATAAACCTCCCAGCTTCTCTGTTGTCCTTGAGACTTTGAGACGTACCTTGACAGATTACCAGAACAAGCTGGAAGATGCATCTAATGAGGTAACATTGCACTGTTTGGCTCCACACATATAGCCTTCGGCCTGCAGCAGTCCGTATTCCTTGCTTGTTACAAAGGTCAGAAAGATTGGGAATGTTGAATTGACAGCTTCACAGATACAAAAAATAATAAATTGTCTGTCACTGTTCTTTCTTTCAGTGTGGCCTAAAGTCGTGTCTCACTTAGGTTTGTGTAACTCTTCACTCACACTATTATTTTCAATGTTATAAAGACTCTGTCACTTTTTGGTCTTCAACATTTATCTATTTTAATTTAACAAAAGCTATGCAAGTCATTGAAGTTAATATGTGTTATATTTAAATGTAAATGTGTTTTTATAAAATTGGGAGTGGGTAGTGGAAATTTAGGTTTTGTCAATATTTTAGGTTAAGTTTTCTACAAATTGTGGAAGTCAATAAAAACATGAAGTTAGTTTGCATTCTCTAAAGGGAGTAAAATATTGTCAGAAGTTTTTAAAAACAAATGTAGCCTGGAAGCTTTTAGTTTGCTGATTGAAAAAGCTGGTGCTTCTACTTATTATCTCATTTGTATTGTTTATGTGACTTTATTGTTTTGTTTATATGTGTGGGTTGATAATTTTCTTGGATATTAAAATATTTTATGAATTTATACTTTAAAAATTGAAGAGTTTGCTTAGTTACATCTTGTATTAGAGAATACGAAGTAATTACATTAAATACAATTAGCAAAACAACAGATTGTTTGAACCAAAACAAGCTACATAGCATGGAATTTAATGTTTATCCTTCTGTTTATATGCTTCTTTCATATACTATAAAGATCATGAAACCATTGCAGTTCACATTTCAGAAGAGGCTTATTTTACTTTAGTTTACTAAGGTGAACAAAGAAGGAAAAGTGAGTCTTCTTAATAACCTCTGTAACTGTTCAAAGGCGTAAAGGAAGTGACTCTTGAAATAATTAAATTTCTATAAAGAACAAATATTGCTAAGTCTTTCCCAGTGAGACAAGACAACTTGTGTCGTTAGTAGTTTATGAGCCTCTTCTGAGGCCTGGGTCTGGAGGCTGCTGGGGAACTAGGAACATATTACCCACAGCGAATTGTTATTTGGGAGGATGAATGTCACATGATCCTCAGCACAGTTGAAAAGTCGACTCAGCAGGCTTTGGCTTAGTAATGCGCTTTGTTGTGAACCAGTGCCAGAGACAGCAGTGGGGAGACCAAGGGGGTGGCTGCAAAGAAAGCAAAAAGAGCAATCTGACAGAAAGAAGAATGAACTGTCAAAGAAAATAAATCACAAGCAGAGCAGGACCAACTGATGACCTGCCACAAGCCTTCCCAGTAGGACTGCATGTGACCGACCCTGAAGTTGTCATATGGAGTGAGAGACCAGTGAATACCCTCATGATGTACAGAGCAGTCTTCTGCTCTGCCCTTTATTCTTTCCTTATAGATGCCACTGCTTCTGGCATTTTGGTCCAGTAGGATTTTAAGAATAAAGTTATATTTGTTTACAGTAAGAATGAAATCCTTTATCCAGACATCAGGAAAAATACAATGGCATCACTGACATTTTAAGCTTGAATGCTTTCTTTTCTTTTTAGCCATGTGAGCTTGTGACAGACGTTACGTAGTTAACCAAAAGAAATAATTTTTTAAGACTCTTAATTACTATTGAAAAATTTATAGTAAGTAACCGCATGAAACACATTTAAAGATTGGCTTTCAAGTTACCCATCCTTGAAAAATATAAAAAAGTTACTTACATTTTCTTTCATCAGCTAAAGAGCATGAATGATGCTAAAGAAAAGACATCTAATGAACTTGATTCTACCAAACAGAAGATAGAATCTCACACTAAAAATATAAAGGTATTATGATTTAGAATAACTTTTTCCTCTTGTATTAAGAAACAAATATAATTATTTAGAGAATATTTTTAAGTAGATGTATCTGAAAATATATCTTCCTATTTCTTATTAAGTACATTTGGATATAATTTTAATTTTTTATTTTTGATCATAGTAACAAAAATGTTTTCATTAAAAAAAATCTTGATTAGAAATTGTTTTGTTTAGAGGAAAAATTCATTTCCAGGTTTAATTATAATACTATAGATTTGAAAAAATGATTTAAGATTTAAAGTCCATCCTTAGATACATATTAAACATATTTTACATAAGCACATCAGTATTTGGAGTCAATTTTCATCATTTTAGGGTGGAGCCATTGTTTTTAGTACATCATGCCTAGTGATGGGCTGAGACCACACCTGGCTAAGATCCAGGACAACAGTTTATTTTATTTTCTGCACTAGTTTTAGGTACTACATCTTTGCAAAATTATACTGAAGGAACTCTCAGAGTTGCTCAGTATTGTTGGAATTTTTTAGTGTTGGTTCATGTTACGTTTGTCATGGACATACTCCAGTAGAATTTGTTAAGGTTAAGGATTAAATGGTTCAGCAGAGTCTTATGCCACATATTTGAGATTTGTATTAGTATTTGGAATGTCATTGGGAAGAAAATGTTTTTATATTAAATGTAAGGGATTTATTTTTTAAATGTTATTTACATGTTACTTAAAATTTTTTGAGCCTACCAAGTTATTTTTTTATAATAGGTTGAAAGGAAAACTCCCTTTCCAAAGAGCTTTCTGGAATAAGCTATCTTATTAACATTTTATGTTTAAATGTTATAACAACAAATTTTCTAATTTTCAAGCTAAAATATTATACTTAGGAAATACATTCAGTGAAATACCTTGATGTTGAGTGTTATAATCAAACGCTTGCCTTTGTGCTTCTTTTACGTTAAAGCTTTGGCAGTCTTCAGTATGTATTTGTGTTTGGACCCCCACTCCTTTACTGGCCGGCCTTCGTGCAACCTCTTTATTTGATATCTCTGACAGGACCTTCAGGATAAACTGGCTGATGTCAATAAAGAGTTAAGTCATTTACGCACTAAATGTGCCGACAGAGAGGCTCTAATAAGCACTTTAAAAGTGGAACTACAAAACGTGCTGCACTGTTGGGAGAAAGAGAAGGCGCGAGCAGCCCAATCTGAAAGTGAACTGCAGAAGCTTTCCCAGGCTGTCCATAAGGACACGGAGGTATTACCTGCGACAAGATCACTGTCGGCAAAGGCCTTTCACTAATCTCAGATTTCTAAATTTACATACATCAAGTGACTATTTTTACTCTTAGGTGATTTAATTCAAAAAATTGTTCTGAGCTGACTGTTTTGAAATATTCATGCCAGCTGCAAAATCAGTCACTCCATTACTCTTGTGTCATCTTTTTTTGTGAGAGAAGTAATATAATTTAACCCTTCTATCACTTGTACAATTAATTTTCTCTGTTCAGAGCATCATATCTCAAGCAGCTATGCTCATAACAGTTCTTTCAAGCTTTGTCTGTTTGCCAATGACAAAGTTATTTTTTATTTCAGTAGTTTAGTAGCTTAGCCTGGTGGAAAGAATATGTTTTTTGTAATTGAAAGAGCTAGACTTGGATAGTGGTACTTCTTTTTACAAACTGTGTGAATATGCACAAGCCACACAGCTTAGTTTCCTTATTTGCAAAACAGGAATAATATCTACTTTAATAAATAGCCTCCTTACTCTTTATAGTAATAGGGTATTAATCAAAATTTAGAAAAATACAAGTCCCACAAAATTAAAACTTTATTTAGATGCCCTAGAGAGTTGCCTATCCATTTTTATTTATTAATGGCTTCTTAACATATTATGACAAAACTTTCATATTCTGTATGAGCCTGTGTGAATGGAATTGTTATCTTATATTTTCTTTTACCCGTGGGATCTAGAGCTAGCCTCTCTAGTGTGGAACTGGTTTGTCTGAGTCGTCCTGCATATTGAGTTCATTACTCCAACAAATATGAACATGAATGCCAAGAGAGTAAAAAGGAAACATTCTTTCCACTCTTCTTACAGTCTGGGATTTAAATTGTGTCCACATGAAGGGGCTGGAATTGTTCTACACATCAGATAATGATTAAAGTGAAGGAAACTGGAAGCCTGACTGTATTGTAAAGTCAGCGTGTCTACAGCGTTGTGGTTGGGTTCAACATGTGTGAATTGGTTTTGGATCTTGAGATTCTCTTTTCACGCCAAATGGATGATTACCATGCATGGTTTATCACAGCCCAAGCAAAAAGGACATAATGGCGACACAATGAATTATCCTTGAGGATGAACTCAATCACTTGGCAAAATGAGGACAGGAAAGATTTTAGTGCCTGAATGTTACATTTGGTTAGTTATATTTAATAAGATTTAAAAATATCTCAACCCAGTTGAACATGCAAAAGACATTTTTAATTGCTTAAAAAAGAAAAAGACATGGCATATTTATGAAGATTCTTCTGATATCCTAACTCAAGTTTGTGGTTTTAACTACACATTCAAATTTTTTTTGGTTTTTAAATTGTTATATTTGGACGAAAGTAAGGTGGCATATAAGGAGAACTAAAGATATACGTTTTGAAATATATATAAAATATATATTTTGAAATATAAACTTTCCCCACAATTTCTAATGACAAAACCTTTATGTATGCTATATTCAGTTTTTCTTATCTGGAAGATAAGAATTTCCACTTTTTTCCTCTTAAATTTTTTCCTTTTAAAAGTTTTCTTTTCCTGTTGATCTATTAAAAAAGTCTTGAGGGAACTTATTTTATCTACATGAAATGTTCATTTTGCAGTTTCAACACTACCTTGTCTTAAGTTCCATTCTTTGGAATTTCATTGATGAAAAACCTTATAAAAACAGCCATTTGGCATTTTATTAGATAAACTCTGTTTGTTCAAGATGGGATCAGTTTTTTACTGAATTCTACAGGATAGTGTTTCCAGGTCATTAAACAATGGATAGTCTAGTTACTGCAGTATATGTAATTTTAAATGACTTTTTTTTTTTTTACATATTTCTAAGTGGACACTTTTGAAAGTATGTCTTGGGCAGCTATGTCCTTTGTTTTTTTTTTTTGGCCTGTTACTTTGTAGTATTTAAACACCTACAAATGCCCGGTGTGCCAAATCCTATATGAACTTATAAGTGGGGAAAACAAATGAGCCCATCTTCCATATCTTTCATATCACGGTCTGCTTGGCCTAAGGGGCTTGGGATAGATTTCCTATAAGTGGTAAGTAAACTGCAATCTCTGGGGGAGGAAGAAAGCTGAGTAATTGTGTACATGTAAAGTATAGATATTGGTATAACTTTTTCTTTGACAGAGTTGAGTAACACTCCTCTCTATATTGGGTTTTTTACTTAATTAACATCTGTATTGGCAAATGAAAATATGAAATTATAGAATTACTATACTGACTTCCAATTAGAAGGGCTTAGAAACAACTAGTCCAGGTACCTCCCATTACAGCTGAGGAAGGTGAGGCCTGAACAGGCATTTACTCAGTAGTAGCTGAGCTGGGGTCAGAACCCCTGTCTTTTGGCTTCTAGACCTCAGATTTTGGTTTTGAATACCAAATGTAAGCAATTTCCAGTTTATATCTATTGCTCAGTTTTAAATGTGAAAAAAAAGGTCACCAAAATGACAATATTCTGAGACTTGAGTATTTTAATTCCTTTCTGGATTTTTGAAATAAATTCTTCACCATGTGTGTTATGTGTTTTAGTTATTGCAATGTTTATATACTGGAATTAATTTCTCTTTGTCCTTACAGGAGAAGCTAACCTTCCTTCATACCTTGTATCAGCACTTGATAGCGGGCTGTGTGCTCATGAAACAACCAGAAGGCATGCTGGATAAATTCTCTTGGTCTGAGCTTTGTGCAGTCTTGCAGGAGAATGTTGATGCCCTGATCGCAGACCTCAACAGGGCTAATGAGAAGGTAACTGTCCTCAGGCACCAGATACCTCTATTAAATTCAGTGACATTTGTCCACATCACAGTATCATTAAGAGGGGCTGACATTCATCTTATTTCAAAAAGAATTTGGATGTTAATAATTCAGTACCATTAATTATGGCTTGTCTACAACTCAGTTTGATGCCATTGCTGTGGGCATGTAAATGTGACTGAAGTCTGTATGAAGTCTCTAAGCTCCACTTTCTGTGCAGGACATGCTAATACTACTAGCCAGTATTAGCCACAGGGACCTAATTAAAAGAAAATAAATTAATCTTACTGATGAAGCAATTCAAAGAACTTAGTCCTTTACATTAATAAACCAACTCTTTATGTTAGCATAAAATAGAAATAAGATACAGTTATTCAAAAACATGATCTTAAAATTCTTTGCTTAGGAAATAACGAAGTGCTCCTTTAAAAGCACTTAAAAATTTTAAATTATGTTTATGACTTATTTCTTGAAATAATGTATATTACAAAACTCATTCAGTGCTTTAGAATGTAAGAAGTATGTATTGTAGGAGAAAACAGTAGATTTTTATGATCACTTTATCATTCACAAGCCTAGGAATTAAGTCTTTCAAAAAAAATTTAAAGACCTTTTGGTTATAGAAAATTGAAATGGCTTAGCAGACCAACATATGTCACCATTAAAGATATTGATTCTTATCATGGATCTCTTGAACTGGTTAGACCTGTATTTACATGGTCTAGTTTCCAGATCTTAGTTGCAATTACATTTGCTCTTAAGGGACATGAAAAGAAAAACTGTTCTCTAAGTTTTTTTTAATCTGTTGAAGTAATGAAACAACATCTTGGCCTGATTTTAGGGTGAGAGCATTTTAGCTTTGTCTGATTGTCAAACACAACCATAGACACTGAGATTGAGGAAATGAGGGAATAAATTGTGAGAAGCACAGATGCTGTTCATGATTGTGAATATGTGTATAAAGGGTTTGAAAATTACTGATAATGAAAATGAGTACATGTTTTAACCTTCTGAGATGGTGTTATGTTTTAATAGTTTTTCATAGTTTCAAAATATCAGTAATTGTCATATATACTAGATGACTAGGATTTTCTCTGCAGGATTTTGAATGTGAGATAAAAAATGGTTGGAAGGTCTGCTTTATTATATGTAAAATGTTTGTAGATTTGTAAGTCTCATTTAAACACTTCCTTTCCCATTGAGATATCTGAATAGCTTGAGCTTTGGTTCTAGAAGTAAGAACAGTCTTAATTTTCTCAGTAAAATTGATTATAGAATGAGTAACTTTATTTGAAAGAGAAAAATAAAAGATTTGTCACCTAAGTGTACAAATAACATTTTCTGCTAAAATATAATTTGCCCTACTAATTCCTGTTTCTTAATTTCTTTGGTTTTCATTTTAACTTAAAATTTTTATATGATCTTAAGGAATAAACTATAGTAGAAAACTTCAGATGGTTTTTGGGGGTGGTAATACAAAGGATGGTTTGTGAGCATATTTCATTCTCTGTTGCATTTCCCCATTTAGATAAGTCATCTAGAGTATATCTGTAAAAACAAATCTGATACGATGAGAGAGCTTCAGCAGACCCAGGAAGACACCTTTAACAAAGTGGCAGAGCAGATCAAAGCCCAAGAGAGCTGCTGGCACAAACAAAAGAAGGAACTGGAGCTGCAGTATTCGGAACTCCTCCTGGAGGTGCAGAAGAGGGCACAGGTATGCTGCTTCTCCGAAGAGCTTTAAAAGATGAGATGCTCAGTCTTCTACTGTTTCAAGTGTTTCCTTTTAGTATCAGTTCCAAATCAGGTTAAAACTTCTTGAGAACCACACACAACTTATTAGACACGTATACACATGATTGCACAACCCCCCCCCCCCCCCGCCCCGCCTCGCCAAATGGATGTGTGTGTGTGTATTAAGGATTGTTTTTCACTTAAGTTTGGAAGTAGATGGGTTTTGGTTGAAACATCCCAAAAGGCATTGATCAATTAAATGCTAAAATTTTATTTATTTATTTTTAAAATAAAAGCTTAAGAGATTTGGTAAAATATTATCAGTTTTAGTGTAGATATTCTTTTACCCAGTTTATTCCATTTGTAGGAGTTCCTTTGTGAACTATCATTTTAATTCGTTTGGGGTTGAAATTTATCATACCTCCTAACGTTGTATGAGAACTAGAGTTATAGAGTTGTAGACCCTGTAGCAAAATTTTTGACTGTGAGATGTATCATGTCTTCTCTTGGATTTGATTGAGAACAGAAGTTATGGGTAGTTAACATGACCATATTTTTTCCTATACAAATTATTGCCAACATAATTTATATTGTTAACTATCGTCTCTGCCCAATCAAGAATAACATAATGATATTATTATACAGTATGGAATAGTGTATATATTTTTTCTATTGAATTTAATAAAAAGTCACTTGTTCTCAAGATAAGATACTTAGGAACCAGAAGATTGTATATTCTTCCCGTGCTTGATTCAGGAGTTAACCTCTTTATTTGGTCCATTCATGCTTATATTTATATAGATAAGTCTAATTTTAAAAACCCGTTTTATTCGTTTGGCAATAAACAGTGTCAGATTACTTAAAACAAGATCATTCTGTTTTCCCAGACATAAGGGCCCTATATGAACTTATGCCTTTCTCTATGAATTTGAATGAGTTACTGCACTCTCTAAAAGTAGTCATTTGTTCACTGTATGCAGGATGCCATGTGATATGTTCTGCATTTTCTACTACTGAAATAAAAGGTCTAAATAATTTATTTTATTTTTCTTAGAGGTAATGTTGACAGACAGTGAATCTTAAGTGTACAATTTGATGTTGTGTTCGATGTAAAGACCCATGTAACCATCACCCCATTTAAGACAAAACGTTTTCGTTATCCCAGGAAGTTCTCTTGTGCCACCTTGCAGTCAGTTTCCACTCCCTATAGGCAACCATTTATCTGATGCCTGTCATCATAGATTGCTTTTACTTGTTTCTGAATTTCCTGTCAATGGAATCATTCGGTATGTAGTCTTTAGTGGTTGGCTTATTTCACTCAACATATTTTTTTGATATTCATCCATGTTGTTGTGTGTATCAGTAGTTCATTGTTTTTTATGGTCAAATAGTATTCCATTTTATAGTTATACCACAATTTGATAGATTGTGAGTTGATGGATATTTGGATTGTTTCCAGTTTTTGGGTATTGTAAATAAAATTGCTACGAACATTACTGTACAAGTGTTTTGTTGACATATCTTTTCATTTCTCTTGATTAAGAGTGCAATTGCTAGGTCATAGGATATGTGTACATTTATAAAAAATTATCAAAGTTTTTTCCAAAATGGTTGTATCATTTTATATTTCCACCATCAAAGTGTGAGAGTTTCCATTGTTCTAATCCTCTGCAACATTTGATATTGTCAGTCTCTTAAATTTTAGCCATTCTAGTTGTTTTAAAATGGTATTTCATTGTTATTTTAATTCACGTTTTCTTGATGATTAATGATGTTGAGCAATTTTCATATTCTTATTGGCCATTCATATTCTTTTCTGAAGTGTCTTTTCAAGTGTTTGCCAATTTAAAAAGTTGTTTGTGTTTTTATTACTGATTTGTAAGAGTTCTTTATATATTCTGGATACAAATCCTTTGTCATGCATATGTATCACAGATATTTTCTTCCAATATCTCACTTGCCTTTTTATTTTTTAATTTTTCTTTTGATGATCACAAGTTTTAGAATTTTGATGAAATCCAACTTATAAATCTTTTTCTCTTTTGAGTATTTATTTTTATGTGCTAAACAATCTTTCTATACCCCAAGGTTGTGAAGATAATTTCCTGTCATTTCTTCTGGAAGTTTTATAGTTTTAGCTTTTATGTCTAGATCTGTGATCCATCTCAAATTAATTTTCGTGTGTGATGTTAGGTAGAGGCTGGGGTTCATTTTCCCTCTACATTTATTGTTTCCACACCATTTGTTCAAGACTTTACTTTTCTCACTGAATAGCCTTGGCTCTTTTGTGGAAAAAGAACTGACCACGTATGGGAACCACAGGTTTGTTGTCCATCCCTACAGTTTTGCCTTTTCCAGAATGTTATATAAATGGAATCATATAGTATGTAGCCTTTTGAGTCTGGCTTTTTTCACTTGCAAAATATGTTTGGGAATTATTCACATTGTTGCATGTATCAGTAGTTCATTCCTTTTTAGTGCTGAGTAATATTCCACGGTATGGATGTACCACTTTTTTTTAATCCAGATACTTGCTGATGAGCCTTTGGGTTATTTTTATTTTTTGACAATTATGACTAAAGATGCTTTAGACATTGATGGATAGGTTTTTGTGTGATCATAAGTTTTCATTACTCTTGGAGTCTAATTTCTGGGTTATACGGTAAGTGTATATTTAACTGTATAAGAAACTATCGAATTGTTTTCCAAAGTGGCTATGGCATTTTTCATTCTCACTAGCAATGTAAGAGAATTCTAATTACTGTGCATCTGTGCCAGCTTGTGGTTTCATCATCGTTTCTTTTTATTTTTATTCATTCTTATAGGTGCGTAGTGGTATGTCATTGTGGTTTTAATTTACATTTATCCCTAATGAAGAGTGTTGAGCATTTTTTTTATGCTTATTTGCCACCTGTGTATCTTCTTGGTGAATTATTTGTTCATATTTTTTGCTCACTTTTTATTGGGTTGCTTGTTTTCTTATTGCTGAGTTTTGAGAGTTGTTTATATATTCTGAATATAAGCCATTTGTCAGATATGTGATTTGCAAATATTTTTCTCCCATTCTCTTAACCGTACTTTTGCAGAGCAAATGTTGTTAAATTTTTTGAAGTCCAGTTTATCAATTTTTTGTTTTATGTATTGTGCTTTTAGTGTTGTGTTTAGAATTCTTTGCAAGGTCCCCAGGATTTCCTTGTATTATTTCTTCCAGACATTTTATAGTTTTAGGTTTTACGTTTAGACCTATGGTCCATTTTGAGTTAATTCTTATAAAGATGTAAGGTACGGGTTGATGTCCATTTTTTTTTTTTTGCATATGGATGTCTAGTTATTCCAGTACTATTTGTTGAAAAGACTATCCTTTCTCTATTGACTTGCCTTTGTACCTTTGTCAAAAATCAATTTACTATATTTGTGTAAGTCTATTTCTGGACTTTATCATCTGTTACATTTATTGATGTGTCTATCCTTTTTTCAATTCTACACTGATTTGATTACTGTAGCTTTTTAGTAAGTCTTGAAATCAGGTAGTGTGAGTCTTCTGGCTTCATATTCTCTCAGTGTTTTGAACTCACTTCTTTTATTCTAAATCTGCAGGAAGGCAGAGTAATTCACTTTCTGAAGTAAGGGAATTTTTTAGGAGAAGTTCTTACTGAAGTCTTTTCCCTGAAGATTGTATAACAGCCTAGGTTTTGATCCATGAGTATGCAAATGGAAAGTATTATTTTTATTATTCTTAAAAGTACATTAAGATTATATATTGGCATATAGTCTATATTATTTATGTACATATTTGAATTTTCATAAAATATGATTGAATACATAGCAGCAATTCATTTAAGTTTTATATTTGGTAAACTGCTATTATAATGCATATTATAGGACCTATAAATTTTATTTTAGAAAATCTTGTTGTGATTAATTCTGTATCTCTGCTTTTCTCCCCAAAGCTGCAATGCAAATAAAAATATTTTTATTTGAAAGTACTTAATGCATTTTCAAAAATTATGTTGATAAGGACACGAGGGGGAAAATTCCAGCTGTAGCAGAGGATTGTGGGTTGTAGAGGATGTTTGCTGTCAGATGAAAATAGCCATTAATAGAGGCTGTCTGCTGGAAAATAAATGACTTATCTATAAAGCCCTGTGTTTAATGTTTGGATATTGTAAAGAAGTGATTAGTAAAGGACAAGTAGTTAAATAAAAAACAGTTTTTGGATTTGAATTGCTTTTATCTGAAAAAATGTAGTAGAGTTATTTACAAGGCTTTTGAATGTGTAATCTTTAAAACAATTAGTGGAAATGCTGTTAGATAAATGAAACTTGTAGAACAGGAAGCTTGGTTTCAGCATCACAGCATGTTTTTAGCATTAGGTAAAATGTGCTAGCCAAATGGTTGGGTAATTCTTGAGTTTAAATACTTTGGAGCCATCACGTAAATATATCTCAAGCATCTATGCCTACTGAAGCATCTGGGCTGAGTGCCATATTACCTTCCTCTTACTAACGTGGCTTTTGTAATCTTAGTATTTATGTTCTTCTTTCTTTTCTATCTGAAAAAGATGAAATTAGTGGAACAAGAACTTCCTTTCTAGAAGTAAAGACTTTTCACTATCAGTTAAGTATGGTTAACGCTTGATGTAATGTTTATTGTAAACGCTTTAGGTTTATTTGACATTTTATTAAAATCAAGTGAATTTAGAATGGAGAGCAAAAATCAGACATTCAGGTTCATCATACTATATTCGGTTTTATTCCTTTATATCATGGTATTAGGAGTACATTTGGCAAGAAGTCTGGGTTAGTCATTGAAGTGTGATTAGATGTTGAAACTTTTTTTCTTTTTAATTGAATTCCAAAAGTATCCAGAGATAAAGTGCAACTTTTTTATATTGTTGGAGCTGATAGGTCTGCCGGAAATGATTCCCAAGAAGTCAAACACAGTCCTGTGCATGGTGTGTTTTGATTGACTGTGCATTGGTGTCAGTGGGCACCTCTAATGAAATATTGGACAGTCCTCTGACTGCTTTTCAAATAATTGCTTTAGAAATTGTTTCTCTTAATAATAATAATATTAATTGAATTTGCATAATGCAGGATAGATTTTTCAACACTTTTGCATACCTTTGCATGCCTCCTCTTACGGGAGCCCCACCACAACCAGATGGGACAGGTCATAGAAGCATATCCATTTTACAAATGAAGAAGCTAAGGTTCAGAGAGCTGATACTTATGTGTGCAGTGAGGAAGGCCTAGGGGTAGGATTAGAATGGAGATGACAAGTGTAAAGTGTTTAGCGCCTCGCTTGGCATTTAGAAATCACAAAGTGAATGTTTTGTGCTGTTTTAATAAATCATCATCATGCTTATCTTCCAGTCCTTTTTTCACTGTGCTGCAACCTGGTTTCTTTTGTAAATATGTGCTATTTTTGTGTATAAAGTAAGGTCTGAAAATATGTCTAGTGACAAGTCAGTTTTATATTTCTTGAACTCACGTTTCCGAGTGAATCTTGTTTAACTAATAATTAAACAGAGTATTGTATGAAAAAGCTAAACAATGCCACACTGTCAGCCATCCACAAATGGTAGGCCCCTTATCTCTTATTCCTCTCAGAATGTTTTTTTCTGAGAGAATGAATTTTTAGTATACTGTATTGCAAAATTGCTACTATAGGTAAGAATATCAAGGCAACTTCTACATAATGTAGTTAGTATTAATTAAAAAAATACTTTACATGTTATGTACCAGACATATAGGACACTGTATTTCATACTGTGTTACTAACAAAGAGGTGTAATACTTAGTTTTTTCCTCAAAATTGTCAAATGTAGTTGGGGAGGCACTATATAAACTCATGAAATATTAAATAGTATAAGGTTTATCACAAGGCTGTGTGTAATTAATTGCCAAAGGATGCTATAAACTTAGAAGAGGAGGTAGTCAAAGTTTGAAGGCTTCTTGGAGGCGACTGGAGCCAACCTGGGCCCTGTTGCCAGGATCTGAAAGCCCAGAAGGAGGGGAGACATGAGACAGATCAGATGTGAGAGGTATGCTAACTGTCCAGCAGTCTGAGGTAATATCTTTTAACAATCAGCAAATCAGGCATCTTGCCTGTATCAACACGTTTAGTCTAAGAATAAGGAGAACTCTGTTCTTTTGAGGGCTTGACTTATATAAAGGGTGTTTTATAATTTGTATTGCCTTACAAACAGAAGAGGGAACACAGGCACATACCATTTTTGGCACATACTATTTTCGACATGCTAAATTCACAAAATGAAAATAGTGTTTTTAAGTTAAGTAAGTAATCATTATGGGGTTTGAGTATATATATAAGAAGCCCAGATAATGGAATTGCTAGGTCATATGGTAACTCTATATTTAACTTTTTGAGGAACTGCCAAACTGTTTTCAAAAGCTGCTGCACCATTTTAACATCTCCACCAGCAATGTACGAGGGTTCCAATTTCTCCACAAGATGTGCTTTATTTTTAATGAGAAACATTTACATCATAGTAAAAGCACGTGAATTTATGTTTATTTTGTTTTAAAATATTACCATTGCATAAAAAGAAAAGATATGTAACATAAAAATAAGACATTTTAAATGAAGTACTTTGATGTATATGTGTCATTAAATGCCCAGTTTGCAATTTGTCTTTTTGCTAACATAAAGAATAAGAACTCACAGGGCTGGCCCCATGGCTGAGTGGTTAAGTTTGTGGTGGCCTACGGTTTTGCTGGTTCAGATCCTGGGTGCGGACATGGCGCTGCTCATCAAGCCGTACTGAAGCGGCATCCCACATAGCAGAACTAGAAGGACCTACAACTAGAATATACAGCTATGTATTGGGGGGCTTTGGGAGAAGAAGAAAAAGAAGAGAAAAAAAATAGAGGAAGATTGGCACAGATGTTAGCTCAGGGCTAATCTTCCTCAAGCAAAAAATAAAAAAATAAAATTAAAAAAAAAGGAATAAGAACTCAGCAAGCAAAAGTGATAAAAAAGAATTTTACTCCCTAGGAAAATGTCTAATTTCTAGCCCAAAGTCTCAGAGTTCATGCACTGCTATAAGCCAATAAGGTGTCCCTTAGAGCTCGTGTATTTCAGGAAGTAAGTTCGTGATTCACTAAGGAAAGAAGCTGTCCTCTGCCCCCCATTTTGGGTACACTTTGAATTTATCAGAGAGTAAAGGAAAACCAGTGAAATTAAATAGTATTTTTGATATGCCAAGGAAATCTGTGTAAGAGATATACATCCCATATTTTCAGGGTTTAAAAAAAAATCTTTTCAAGATAATGTTTTTTGGAGGGAATTTGAAAATATTATTTTTGAAATTAAACACAAGGCTGTTTTAGTACTAGGAATGCTTTTGTCCCATTTCAAGGCGATGTTCCTTATGTTTGTTTAAAAAATATTGGCCTTTAATCTCCTTGGGTAAAGAACATAGGGTTTTTTTTTTTAAGGAAAATTTGTTCTTATAGCTGTTTCCAGCTTTACATTCAAACAAGCTGTGTTCTTCAAGAATAATTCAAAGTAAATAATGCAATACCTCTGAAAGTCCCTGTGGAATATCAGAATTAATTTAAAACAGAATTCTGACATGTTGATAAGTTTCAAATTATATTTGGAAATTATATCATTTTTGGTTATATTTTCTTATCTTTAAAAATTTGTTTTATTTTAGCTGAGGAAGATTCATCCTGAGCTAACATCTGTTGCCAATCTTCCTCTTTTTTTGCTTCAAGAAGATTCACCCTGAGCTATCATCTGCATCATCTTCCTCTATTTTGTATGTGGGTTGCTGCCTCAGCATGGTTGCCTACAAGTGTTGTAGGTCCACGCCGAAGTGGAGTGTGCAGAACTTAAGCACTAGGCCACTGGGCCAGCGCCTATATTTTTTTCTCTTTACATTTGTAAAGGTTTTTATTCATTGGGTAGTTATTCAGTGCCTGTTATGGGCAAAACACTGTGTTAATCACCAAGGAACATTTTATAGAGGATCATTTAATTCATTCACTATTTATCAAATACCTACAGGGTATACAGCACTATGGTGAATAATTCCTGGCCTCTAGGAACTAGCACTCTATTGTGTTTGAGGGAGGGTAAATATACACACAGGAAATAAGTAAGGAGCAGTGTAAGAATGAAATGCCTGAGTGGTATAATTAAGTTCAGAGAAGGTCAATGTCAGTGTAAGTGAGAATGACAGTAAAAGGTGTCATGGAATAGGTAGATGTAGAGTGGGCTCTGAAGATTGTTAGAGTTTGAATAGCGTTAGGGCAGTGGGAAGGGACAGGACCTGGGGCTGCTAGAGAACGTGGGTAAATTGTGGAAAGTGGTGGTGAGGTTCATGTCTGGATCCTGAAGGAGCAGACTGTTCTCTCCTTTTTCATCAAGCTGAGGATCTTGGGGGAAGGTGAAGTCTTTACAGAAGACGCTGTGTGGGCGTGTTGACTTGAGAGGAGAACCTGGTTCAGTAGAGACAAAGAGCTTAAGGCAGTAGGAGATTGGATAAACCTAGCCGGGGGACCTTGGGTGAATTATTTAACTTCTCTAAACCTCATTTCAGTATCTGTAAAATTGCATTTCCTCATTGGCTCGTTGTAAGGATTACAGGAATTAATATATGTAAAGCATTTAGAACAGTGCCTGGAACACAGTAAGCACTATAATGTCCAAGCTATTACCATCGTAACAGAGAAATCAGAGGTCCCACAGTATCCATCGAGACTTGCGTTTTAACAGGAGTGAATTGAAATGAGAACAAATTTCTACCAATATGGCATTTTTTCTCTGTTGGTCAATCTTTTTTTTTTTTTTTCTTGAGGAAGATTAGCCGTGAGTTAACATCTGCCACCAATCCTCCTCTTTTTTTAGCTGAGTAATATTGGCCCTGAGCTAACATCTGTGCCCGTCTTCCGCTATTTTATATGTGGGATGCCTGCCACAGCATGGCTTGATAAGCACTGTGTAGTTTTGCACCTGGGATCCGAACTGGCGAACCCTGGGCCACCAAATCAGAACATGTGAACTTAACCACTGTGCTACTGGGCTGGCTCCTGATCAATCTTTTTTTTAATGCCTCTGGAATTTTAATCATAATTAGCAATCCTATCTCTACACCAAGGTTAAGTAATTTACCTATGTTTTCTTCTAATGGTTGTGTGGTTTCATTTTTTACATATAGATCTGTGGTCTATTTGGAATTTACTCTTGTATAAGATATGAAGTATGGATCAAATGTTATCTTTTTCTTTAAAAAGCATCCATTGTCCCAAAGCCGTTTAGTTTGTCTTTTCCCCAGTGCTTTGAATTGCCACTTTTATCACTGAATTTTTTTGTGCTTGCATCTGTTTTTGGATTTCCCGTTCTGTTCATAGGTCTTTTTGTCCATTCGTGCACAAGTAACATGACGTTTGAATTAGGGGTTTTGTTGTGTGTTTTAATATATGGTAGGGCTAACCCCCCTCAATTTTCTTCTTTTTTTTATTTTTAAAATTGAGTCCATAATAGTTTACAACATTGTGAAATTTCAGTTGTTGCGTTGTTACTTGTCCATCACCATATAGGTGCTCCCCTTCACTCTCTGTGCCCTCCCTGCAGCTCCCTTCCCCTGATAACCACTCAACTGTTCTCTTTGTCCATGTGTTTGTTTATCTTCCACATGTGAGTGAAATCATGTGGTGTTTGTCTTTCTCTGTCTAGCTTATTTCACTCAACACAGTACCCTCCAGGTCCATCCATGTTGTTGCGAATGGGATGATTTTGTTTGTTTTTTATGGCTGAGTAGTATTCCATTTATATATATATGTTATATATATATTATATATATGTATATATATGTATATTATATATATGCTCTTATATGTATTATATGTATGTATATTATATATGTATATACACCATATCTTCTTTATCCAATCATCAGTCGATGGGCACTTGGGTTCTTCCACATCTTGGCTATCGTGAATAATGCTGCAGTGAATATGTTTCTTTGAATTGTTGATTTCAAGTTGGATAGATACCCAGTAGTGGGATAGCTGAGTCATACGGTATTTCTATTTTTAGTTTTTTGAGAAATTTCCATACTGTTTTCCATAGTGGCTAAATGTTTGCATTCCCATCAGCAGTGTATGAGGGTTCCCTCTTCTCCACAACCTCTCCTCTTTTTTGTTTTAGTGATTATAGCCATTTTAATGGGTGTAAGGTGGTATCTTAGGATAGTTTTGATTTGCATTTCTCGGATGATTAGTGATGTTGAGCTTCTTTTCCTGTGCCTATTGGCCATCTGTATATCTTCTTTGGAGAAATCCGTTCATATCCTCTGCCCAATTTTTGATCAGGTTGTTTGTTTTTTTGTTGTTTGGTTGTGTGAGTTCTTCATATATATAATGGAGATTAACCCCTTGTTTGATATGATTTGCAATTATTTTCTCCCAGTTGGTGGGTTGTCTTTTTGTTTTGATCCTGGTTTCCTTTGCCTTGCAGAATTTCCTTAGTTTGATGAAGTCCCACTTGTTTATTTTTTCTTTTATTTCCCTTGTCCGGGAAGACTTGGTATTCAATAAGATCCTTTTAAGATCGATGTCAAAGAATGTACTACCTATATTTTCTTACGGAAGTTTTGTGATTTCAGGTCTCACTTTCAAGTCTTTGATCCATTTTGAGTTAATTTTTGTGTATGGCATAAGGTAGTCATCTACTTTCATTTTTTTGCATGTGGCTGCCCAGTTTTCCCAGCACCATTTATTGAAGAGACTTTCTTTTCTCCATTGTAAGATCTTAGAACCTTTTTGCAAGATTGTTTGTCCGTAGACGTGTGATTTTATTTCTGGGCTTTCAGTTCTGTTCCATTGATCTGTGTGCCTGTTTCTATACCAGTACCATGCTGTTTTGATTACTATAGCTTTGTAGTACCTTTTAAAGTCAGGGATTGTGATGCCTCCAGTTTTGTTCTTTTTTCTCAGGATTGCTTTAGCTATTCAGGGTCTTTTGTTGCCCCATATGAATTTTATGATTCTTTGTTCTATTTCTGTGAAGAAAGTCATTGGGATTCTGATTGGGATTGCACTGAATCTGTAGATTGCTTTGGGTAGTATGGACATTTTAACTGTGTTTATTCTTCTGATCCATGTGCATGGAATGTCTTTCCATTTCTTTGTGTCATTATCAATTTCTTTCAATAATGTCTTATAGTTTTCCTTGTATAAGTCTTTCACCTCCTTGGTTAAATTTATTCCTAGATATTTTATTCTTTTTGTTGCAATTGTAAATGGGATGTATCCTTGAGTTCTCTTTCTGTCAGTTCGTTATTGGAGTATAGAAATGCAGCTGATATTTGTAAGTTGATTTTGTACCCTGCAACTTTGCTGTAGTTGTTGATTATTTCTAATAGTTTTCCAATGGATTCTTTAGGGTTCTGTCTATTTAAGATCATGTTGTCTGCAAAGAGCGAGAGTTTCACTTCTTCATTTCCTATTTGGATTCCTTTTATTCCTTTTTCTTGCCTAATTACTCTGGCCAAAACCTCCAGTATAATCTTGAATAAGAGTGGTGAGGGGCTGGCCCAGTGGCATAGCAGTTAAGTTCGCACGTTCTGCTTCTTGGTGGCCCGGGGTTTGCCGGTTCAGATCCTGCGTGTGGACATAGCACCGCTTGGCAAAAGCCATGCTGTGGTAGGTGTCCCACATAGAAAGTAGAGGAAGATGGGCACAGATGTTAGCTCAGGGCCAGTCTTCCTCAGCAAAAAGAGGAGGATTGGCAGCAGTTAGCTCTGGGCTAATCTTCCTCAAAAAAAAGAGTGGTGAGAGTGGGCATCCTTGTCTTATTCCTGTTCTCAGAGGGATGGCTTTCAGTTTTTCCCTGTCGAGAATGATGTTGGCTGTGGGTTTGTCATATATGGCCTTTATTATGTTGAGGTAATTTCCTTCTATCCCCATTTTGTTAAGAGTTTTTATCATAAATGGCCATTGGATCTTGTCAAATGCTTTCTCTGCATCTATTGAGATGATCATGTCATTTTTAGTTCTCATTTTATTAATGTGGTGTATCATATTGATTGATTTGCAGATGTTGAACCATCCTATGTCCCTGATATAAATCCCACTTGATCATGGTGTGTGATCCTTTTGATGTATTGCTGTACTCAGGTTGATGATATTTTGTTGAGAATTTTTGCATCTATGTTCATCAGCAATATTGGCCTGTAGTTTTCCTTTTTTGTGTTGTCCTTGTCAGGTTTTGGTATCAGAGTGATGTTGGCCTCATAGAGTGTGTTAGGAAATATTCCATCTTCCCTAATTTTTTGGATAGTTTGAGAAGGAT
The DNA here is from genome assembly GCF_041296235.1 of Equus asinus. Taxonomy (NCBI): domain Eukaryota; kingdom Metazoa; phylum Chordata; class Mammalia; order Perissodactyla; family Equidae; genus Equus; species Equus asinus. Next base: position 48,203,136 of record NC_091812.1, read on the forward strand.
AGGTATTAAGTCCTCTTTGAAAGTTTGGTGGAATTCACCAGGGAAGCCATCTGGTCCTGGACTTTTGTTTTTGGGGATGTTTTGATTACTATTTCAATCTCTTTACTTGTGATTTTCCTATTCAGATTATCTATTTCTTCTTCATTCAGCCTTGGGAGGTTGTAAGAGTCTCAGAATTTATCCATTTCTTCTAGATTGTTCAATTTGTTGACATATAGCTTTTCATAGTGTTCTCTTATAATCATTTGTATTTCTGTGGTATCCATTGTAATTTCTCCTCTTTCATTTCTAATTTTATTTACCTGAGCTTTCTCTCTTTTTTTCTTTCTGAGTCTGGCTAGGGGTTTGTCACTTTTGTTTATCTTCTCAAAGAACCAGCTCTTTGTTTCATTGATCCTTTCTACTGTCTTTTTTGTTTCAATTGTGTTTATTTCTGCTCTGATTTTTATTATTTCCCTCCTTCTGCTGACTTTGGGCTTTTTTGTTCTTCTTTTTCTAATTCAGTTAAATGTAGTTTGCTTATGTGGGGTTTTTCTTGTTTGTTAAGGTGGGCCTGTATTGTGATGAGTTTCTCTCTTAGAACTGCTTTTGCTGCCTCCCATATGAGTTGGTATGGTATGTTTTCATTTTCATTTGTCTCCAGATATTTTTTTATTTCTCCTTTAATTTCTTCAGTGATCCATTGGTTGTTCAGTAGCATGTTGTTTAGTCTCCACATCTTTGTCCCTTTCTCAGCTCTTTTCTTGTAGTTAATTTCTAGTTTCATAGCGTTGTGGTTGGAAAAGATGCTCGTTATTATTTCAGTCTTCTTAATTTTGTTGAGGCTTGCCTTGTTTCCCAACATATGGTCTATCCTTGAGAATGTTCCATGTGCACTTGAGAAGAATGTGTATTCTGTTGTTTTTGGGTGGAGATATATATATATATATAATAATATATGTCTATTAAGTCCATCTGGTCCAGCATTTCATTTAGTTCCACTGTTTCCTTGTTGACTTTTTGTCTGGATGATCTATCCATTGATGTGAGTGGAGTGTTGAGGTCCCCTACTCTTATTGTGTTGTTGTTAATATCTCCTTTTAGGTTTGTTAATAGTTGCTTTATGTACTTTGGTGCTCCTGTCTTGGGTGCATAGATATTTATAAGTGTTGTGTCTTGTTGGTGGAGTGTCCCTTTTATAACTATATACTGCCCCTCTTCGTCTCTCTTTACCTATCTTATCTTGAAGTCTACTTTGTCTGATATAAGTATTGCAACACTTGCTTTCTTTTGTATGCCATTAGCTTGGAGTATTGTCATCCATCTGTTTACTTTGAGTCTGTGTTTGTTGTTGGAGCTGAGATGTGTTTCCTAGAGGCAGCATATTCTTGGGTCTTGTTCTTTAAACCATCTTGCCACTCTGTGTCTTTTTATTGGAGAGGTCAGTCCATTTACATTTAGAGTGATTATTGATATATGAGGGCTTAATGCTGCCATTTTAACAGACAAAACCATTTGTTTTCCAGTTCTCCTGCATTTCCTTTGTTTCTCGTCCTGTGTATTTTGGACTACCAATTTGGTTAGGTAGTTTTTTAGGCTGGATTTCTTAGTTTTCTCCTTATTTATTATTTGTGACTCTGATTACTTTTTTGTTTAATGGTTACCATGAGGTTTGTATGCAAAATCTCGTAGATGAGATAGTCTGTTTTCTGTTGACCTCTTATTTCCTTACAGTAAGCCGATTCAGTCTCTTTCCCCTTCCCCTCCTACATTGCTTTTTGTCACATCTTATTCCATCTTGTGTTGTGAGTTTGTGGTTAAAATGACAACATCATCTTTGTTTTTGGTGTTTTCCTTCCCTCCTTCCCTTTTTTTCTTTTTTTTTTTTTAAAGATTTTTTATTTTTCCTTTTTCTCCCCAAAGCCCCCTGGTACATAGTTGTATATGTTTAGTTGTGGGTCCTTCTAGTTGTGGCATGTGGGATGCTGCCTCAGCATGGCTTGATGAGCGGTGCCATGTCCGCGCCCAGGATCCAAACTGGCGAAATCCTGGTCCGCTGAAGTGGAGTGCATAAACTTAACCACTCAGCCACAGGCCTGACCCCTCCTTCCCTTTATTTCTAATGTTTTACATAAGTATTTGCTAACCTGTTCTGCTGCATAGCTCCAATTTTCTGATTTTTTTTATCTCCTTATTCAGGTCTTTGTAACCCCTTTCTTCATTTTTTTTTTTTCAAGTATGAGGGCCTTCTTGAGGATTTCTTGTAGGGTTGGTCTTGTGGCGATGAACTCCCTTAGCTTTTGTTTATCTGGGAACGTTTTTATTTCTCCATTGTATCTAAAGGGTACTTTTGCTGGATAGAGTATTCTTGGATGAAAGTGTTTGTCTTTCAAAAATTTGAATATATCATTCTACTCTCTCCTGGCTTGTAAGGTTTCTGCTGAGAAATCTGCTGAAAGCCTGATAGGGTTTCCCTTGTAAGTTATTTTCTTCTGCCTTGCTGCCCTGAGTTTTTTTTTTTTTGTCATTGACTTTTGCCAGCTTCACTACTGTATGTCTTACAGAAGGTCTTTTTGCAGTGATAAAATTAGGAGATCTGGTGGCCTCCTTCATGTGAATTTCCATCTCCTTCCCCAGGTTTGGGAAGTTCTCCGGTATTATTTCTTTGAACAAGCTTTCTACTCCATTCTCCTTCTCTTCTCCCTCTTGAATACCTATAATCCTCATGTTGCATTTCCTAATTGAGTCGGATAATTCTCAGAGACTTTCTTCATTTCTTTTTTCTTCTTAGTTCTTTCTCCTCCTGCATCTGAAGCATTTCTAAATTTTTGTCCTCGATCATTCTGATTTGTTCCTCAATGATATCTGCTCTACCATTCAGGGAATCTATATTCTGCTTTATCTCAGCCATTGTGTTTTTCATCACCAATGTTTCCGCTTGGTTCTTCTTTATAGTTTCATCTCTTTTGTGAAGTAGCTCCTGAACTCATTGAATTATCTATCTGTATCCTCTTTCAACTCATTTTTAAATGATAGCTATTTTGAATTCTCTGTCATTTAGGTTATAGATTGCTGTGTATTCAGGATTAATTTCTGGGTACTTTTCATTTTTCTTCTGGTCTGGAGATTTAATATAATTTTTCATACTGCTGGAGGTCGTATATTTGTGCTTCTGCATTGTGGCAGTATTTGATTGCCACTTCCACCTTTCGCCACTAGGTGTGGGTCAAGGGCTGCATATTCTGAGCCTGCTATGAACCAAGGGGACAGCTCCAAGTTGCTGCACTGTGGCGGGAGGGAGAGGAGCACTTTCTTCTCCTGTGCGATCTTGGGGGCTTCTCGCTCTGCCCTTGCTATCTGGTCTCCTGGGGAGTTGGCTTGATGCAGACACCCCCGTGATAGCTAGTCCTCTCTGTGAGGGGCTTTTCTCTGGGCTGTGAGGAACTTCAGGGATCTATGGTGTTCCCTTGGAGGGCCACCACTCCCTCCCCGCTTTCCTCCTTGTGGCTGTGTGTAATCCCCGGGTCACTGTCCTTCCGTGAGGAAGAGAAGTATTCTCTTACCTTGATCCAGGGGGGTGGCTCCAGCTCCTCCACTTCAGGGGTTTGGCTGCAGCTCCTCCACCTTCCTACGTGTGGCTGCACGGGTCTCTCAGATGTCTTTTGTGTTGTGTGGATGTCCTCTGTTGGAATATGTACGTCTTTTTCATTATATCTTTTGGGGGAGAGTTTACTTGGAGAGCTCACTCTGCCATGATGCTGACCTCATCCTCCACTGAGGCCATAAATCAGCTTCCTTTTTTTTCAAAGTTAAAATCAGCTTGCCTAGCTCCAGAAAAAAACCTTGTTTTTGTTTTTTAGTGGTATTTTATTACATTTTAAATTTACTTAGAAAGAATTGACATCTTTGTGATATTAAGTTGGCCTATTGAAGTTTGAAGTGTTCTCTTGGTTCTTTCAACTGTGTTTAAAACTTTTCCTCAAATAGATTTTGCACATTTTGGGCTACATTTATTCCTAAGTGTGCTACTTTTTTATTATGGAATTGGAAATGGGCTTTTTTCTTCCATTATCTTATTTTTTGGTGTTTATTTGTATATATACAAATTTTGATTCTTAAAATTGTCATAAAATCTACATAAAATTTACTATTTTAAAAAAGTGTAAAATAAAGTGGTATTAAGTACATTCACAGTGTTGTACAACCATCACCATTTTATCTAGTTCCAGAACTTTTTCGTTATTCCAGACAAAAACTCTGTAGCCATTAAGCAGTAGCTCCCCATTCCTCCTTTCCTCTAGCCTCTGGCAACCACAAATCTGTTTTCTGACTCTATAAATTTGCCTACTGTGTACATTTCATATAAGTGGAATTATATATATATAGCCTTTTATGTCTGTATTCTTTCTCTTAGTATCTGTTTTCAAGGTTCATCCATGTTGTAACATGTGTCAGTGCTTCATTCCTTTTTATAGCTGAATAATACTCTATTGTATGGACATACCACATTTTGTTTATCCATTCATCCCCTGAGAGGCATTTGTATTTTTTTCACCTTTTGGTTATTGTCAGTAATGCCGCTAAGAACAAAAGGCTATTGATTTTTGCATGTTAATGTTATATTCTCTAACTTAATTGAACTTTTTTTACTGTTTGAGTTATTTAGTTATATCATTGGTTTTCTTGGGATTTCTAGATTTAGTTACAAATAGAGGTAGTTTTACTTCTTCTTTGCCAATTCATATGTCTCAAATTGCTTTTTGTTGCCTAACTGCATTGGCTAATAACACCACAAGTACAATGTTAAATACTAGTACTTGCCTTGCTCCTAAACTTGGTAAGAGTACCTTAGGTATTTCTTGATTTTTAAGATGCTGACCTTAGAATGTCTCTCTTTCTATCTCTACCTATATCTGCACAAACACACACATGCACACATATACATTTATATACATCAAAGGTAGTTTTACATTTGAGAATTACATACTGTTACAATATTGATACATAACCTGCTAAAGTTAGAACAAAGAATACTAAAGATGGGTCTCATTTAACAGAATCTAACATCTTATTAAGAAAATAATAAATCATGATCAAGTAGATTTGCTTCTAGAAATGCAAGGATGGTTCAATATTAGGAAATCCATTATTATATTTTGACATTTTAATAGAAACAAAAGAATAAAAATAATTTGATTATCTCTCAGAAAAGGCCTTTAACAAAATCTAACCCACATTCCTGACAAAAACACTTAATAAATAAGAATCAAGGGATACTTCCTTATGTAAGAATACATACACATGTAAATATATACAAAATATAATATATTTTGATATTTTACTATAAGCATATTGGAAATTGATAGGTGAGTTTTAGGCAGGAGCAATATAATCTGACATGAAGGTAGCATTGCAACACCAGCATGAATACTAGTGGTGATGATAGCTAGAACTAGGGTGGTAGCAGTAGAGATGGATCTGGATGTATTTTGTAGGTAAACCAAACTGTGCTTGCTGATGGCTTTGATTTAGGAATGCAGAGGATAGAGTGAAAGAAAGAGGAGTTAAGACTGACTATAAAGTTTTTGACTGAAACAACTGGCTGGATGTTGGTGCTATCTACTTATATAAAAAGGACTATTCTGAACATGGTTAGGGGAAAGTCAACAGTATTGGATTGGTATTTTAGCTTGAGATGGCTATGAGATATCTAAGTGGAGATGCTTAGCGGGCAGTCAGATCTGTGATTCTGGATTTCAGTGGAGATGCCAGGGATGCAGAAATGTAATTGTTAAGAAATTAACAAAACTCTCATTAGGTATTAATATTAGTGAGGTTTTGCTTTTTGTTAAACTACTGTTTGTCAATAAGAGCTTTAAAAACTTAAATGTTTAATTTCATTAGTTTTAAATCTTTAATTAAAATAGCCCACTCTGCTAATCCTAGTTATCTAGTTGAATATTGGCCTGGTTGAATTTAAAAAAAATAAGCCTTGATACTTGATATCTTGTTTATAATTACTTAAACCAAGAATGATTTAAGACAACAGATGGTTGTTAGATAACTAAACGATCTTTGAAGGTTTTTTTTTGTTTATAAACAGACTCCACGTGTATTCTTAGCCCTATTTTTGTTCTTTTCGCAATTTGTGAATGGCTTCTCTTTCTTACAATACAAATTATACGAAGAGTCTCATGAAATCATCTCTAGTGGTAATAATTAATATTAATCAGAACTTTTTAATATATAATTACTACAAATGATCAAAATTTGGCAGCCATAAAATGACACAAGAATCTTCAAAAATTGCTTTATTACATCGCTGCTACTTCTAGTAGGTAGCCTAAAATGAACACTAATTGTGTAAGTCCAGAATCTCAGTTCTGTTTTTCAAAAATTCCAGTGTGTTCCTGTTTTCTCTGCAGAGAGAGAAGTGGATTTTTTTTGTAATGTATTTTAGATTTTTATCCATTTCTAGCCATGTTTTGATTACTCTCTCATCCTTACCCCAGGCCTGCCTGTTTCTGGCTGCCTCTCTAAAATGCCTTTAGCTTTAACCTGATGGTCTTTGGAAGTGGACCAGCTGTATGCAGTAGAAGAGATTGAGATCTATCATGTGCTAGAATTAAATCTTCTCTGTAATGGGCTTACTTTGCTTTGAGCTCTCCTTCAACAATCCATTTGATTTTGACCAATGACTTTGAAATACTTAAAATATCACTAGCAAATATATCTTTTCACTGTTTTTTTTGTTATTCAAAAAAGGTAATTTTTGTTGAAAATCCACTTCTGCTTGAGCCTTTGAGATTTGTAAATACGTAAATAGGCAGCCACCTAGAACCTGATCAGGTCATTTTTATTTCCACTGCCTAACTATGACCAGTGTGCCTCTTTTATCCTAGATTTTCTATAATTTTCCTTTAATTGAACTGGTGGAATTGATTTTGGAGAGAATATAGAAGTAGCCTTTGTAATTTCCTTTTACTCCTCTCATTCTGCCCCGACTCCTTGCAACTCTGCTGCTCCTCTTGGCAGTCTTTATTAATGTTTCCAATTCTCCCGTCCATTTACTAAAGCTTAGTGACTCTTCCAGGATTTTACGGCTTCTCATAGCTTTCTGGATGAAGTTTAAATTCCTTAGCTTACTCATCTATTATCTACCTACTTCTCAAATTCCATCAGTCTCCTCTTTTCTTCATGTATTCTGAACTATTTGTACTTCTTTGGAAGACATTATTCTGTTTTCTGGCTCTTACTTTTCCACAAGCTAGTTTCCCTGCTTTCTCTAGCTATGCCCAAAGTGTCAGTGTTCCCTTTTCTTCAAGGTGGCCTCCCTTAGAAGGGTCTCTCCAAGGGTTTCTTCCAAGCAGTCGCCTGGCTAGTGCTTCTCAGAGTTTCTTGCTCCTCTCAGCTGCTCCTGGTGGGATTCTGCTTCCTTTGCTAGTGGTGTTCACGCGGAGCTCTGGAACACAGTCCCGTTGACAGGATGCTGCTGCCACAGCCTGGCTGTCACTGGAGAGGTGGTGAGGGGTAAGCCACAGTTCCTTTATTTCTCCATTCCTTTATTTCCTGTAGTACTACCACAGGTATGGCTGGATCAGACTTGAGGAGAGTTGGAGTATATAAAGGGTATTAAAGTATAGTATAGAAACGTTTAAAACTGTGTCTAAAATATACTTTTTCCCTGCCCAAGGGAAAGCATTTAAGAAGTTGAATCCTCGGAGAGTGGCTTTTCAATACTTTGTTACTCTTTTGTACTCAGGACTGTACCTCTGAGTCCTCCTTCTGCTCACTATCCACCTTTGGGAAACCTCATCCCCTAGCCTTAGGATTGATTTTGGCCAGGAGTTACTTTCCTCAGCAGTGTATTTATACAACTTTGACTTTTTTTGGCGTCTGCCTATCAGTATTGTCCGTGGTAGGCTTCGACACCCAAATCTTGCAGAGTAGTCAAGAGTTTATATGATTTGCTCCAAGTCTGATCAGTTTTGAGTCTTCCTGCCAATGTAAATTTCAGAAATGCCTTTGATTCTTCTTCTTGTTCAGTGGGTCACTCTTGCATCAGACACGGACTCACCATAAACCTCTCTCAAAGATCAACATTAAATTTAAGACAGATTACAGTCTGAACCAATGATACAAAGAGAAATATTTTCCTTAGTGCCCCTAAAAGGATTCTCTCATAATGAACACAACACTTCACTTTGCCATACATATACAGAACACAATTTCTCTCTGTCTCCAGCTGACCCCCTTATTCAAATTGAACTCCCTTGGCCTGCTTTTAAAAAGAAGGGTCCATGACCAAGTCAGGGCAGCTCGCCTGGCTAAATAAAGATCCAAAAGAAGCTGTTAAATCACGTTAGATTAAATTATGATAGGGTAGCTATTGGCTAGTTTCCTTATTGGTAGAGTAGGGTTTTTTTTCTTTATTCTTTCTACTGCATACCACAGTCCCACTTGTCCTTTGTCATGTCCCTCCAAAAGACTGTCAACGTCATTTTGTGTAAACACCCTTTTGTGCACCTCTGGCAATCTGGCATACCTCTATCATAGCTTTATACCACAATAATTGATTTACTTGTCTATTTTCCTAGCACAAGGAATTTAGTGAGTAATCAATAAATGTTCATTGAATGATAAAGGAATCAGTAAAGGAAAGTGAACTTGTTATCTTCTAAAATTTACTCTGCCTCAGCAGTTCCTTAATGATTAGGCATAAGATTTCATGGAGAACTGGATTGTTTTCTAGTGATGAAAATATGGTGTCTGCAGTAAAAATTTCTTTGTGTTTCAAATTAAGTTTTGGACTGTAAGTGCCTTGATTAGGAAAAAAGGACCAGAGAGGTGCTGAGGCCCAGCTCACAAATAGTATTTCCTGCCACTGCTGGAGCTGTACCTTGTACAGCCTTCTGTCTGGGGGAAGTAAGAAAGAAATCCAAGAAGAGTGTATGCTCTGAAAGTCAGTCCCCTCTCGTCTAGTTAATTTCAGACAGCCAAGTGCTGTGTGTTGTATCATTGATTTAACCCTTTGCTTATTTTGGCAAAAAGTAAGGTCTTTTTACATATAGGAAAGCCTCTATTGGTGGTGTAACTTCTGTTTAAAGTGGAAATACAAGTTGGTGAGGAATGGAAGAAGAGAAATTACAAGGAATGGAAGAGGAGAAATTTTTTTCTTAATGTGTGTGTTTATGCATGAGGTACAGGAAATTCATGAAGTACTTTTAAATTTATGTGTTCTACTTTATGTAAAGCTTCTATGTAACAGGATTTAAAAATCAATGTGCACATTCAGATCCAAGCTGGCCCACTGTCGCTCTATTACATGTATTTTTTGGATGTTTTAGAACATGCATCTTCTGAAGAAAAAAGTAGTTGTCAGTAAAAGTTTGTTTACTTTCTATAAAGAGGAATTAATAAAATGCTTATTTGTTTCATGATCTGATACATTATTTGACTTCTCTTTTTATAGAAATTTCAAGAAATTGCTGAAAAAAATATGGAAAAATTGAATCGTATTGAAAAGTCACATGAACAGTTGGTTCTTGAAAATTCACACTTCAAAAACGTGTTATCACAGACTCAAAGGGAGCAAACATCCTTGCTGGCGGCTTGTGCATTGATGGCTGGTGCCTTGTATCCTCTCTATAGACGATCATGTGCCTTATCTACACAGAGAGATTTTCTCCAAGAGCAGGTCAACACCTTTGAGTTGTTCAAGTTGGAAGTCAGAACTCTAGCCCAGGCTTTGTCATCTGTAGAGGAAAAGAAGCAAGAGGAAGCTAAGGTGAAGAAAAAACCATTCAAAGGATTGATACGTGTCTTCCGGAAAGCTGTTATTGCAATTTTGGCAGCAAACAGACTCAGGATTTTGGGCCAATCGTGTGCCTCTCTTTTTACATGGTTGGAAAGTTTCAAAGAAGGCATAGGCATGTTAGTGTGTACAGGAGAGCCCAAAGACAAGCATAAATTTCCAAGTAAGATAATTTGTGCTTTTAAAAATCTAAGTTGAGTATAAGTGACATATAATGTGAATATGTTTGGCCATTATGGAAAAAATTTAAAAAAATCGTTTATGATGTCAAATCATGCAACATAGTCCCATACGTATGTAGATATGTATGTGTGTATGGATAAATGTATATTTATGTATAAATTAGGTTTTGATATTTTATTATAAAAATTAAAATATAGAGTAGTAAATATATATGATTTCAAGTTTGTCTAGCTTTCTTTATGTTTGAATGCTCTTTTCATAGTAAAGTGTGGAGTTTACACAGTAGTTTTTCCATTAAGCCAATCCAGAGATTCTGCCCTATTTAAAATTAATCAGCAGTATAATTTATTTTGACTTTTTATAAATGAGTATAAAATGATCAGAGTTAAAAATCTATTGAAGAATGGAATGCAAATGAGACACATATAAACTTTCCAGCTAATTTTTTTTTTTTAATGCTTGACTATTCTGAGGAAACAATGATTTCAATTCTTAACTTTAAAAAGTAGGCTATTAAGTACTATAAGTAGAACTAAAGAAAATTTTCTTTTCTTTTTTTTAAAATATCAGTTAACAGTTATATATATACGTAAATAAATAACGTTGATCAAATCTAACATTTCTTGTAGACTTTTCTGCACCAGGCAAAGCTCTGCCTGCAAATTTTGATCTATTTCTTAAATAGCTAAACACTGAATTTGAAACATGGATTTCCATCAATGTTTGTAGTGTTGCATAATGGTTTTTCCTCATTTTTGCAGAACATCAAAAGGAGCAGTTACGTTGTGTGCAAGCGCTCAGCTGGCTCACCAGTTCTGACCTTCTAGCTGCAATCATCACTTCCATGGCTGAGTTACAGGACATTATCAGTAAAACAGGTGTGATTCTCTCTTTTATGTCCTTGCAAATACATTTAAAAGTAAATGTCGAGAAATGCTTTATGGTACAAATTCTAATAAACCATCTAGGAAGAAAATGTATTTGTTCTCATCTTTCTTTTATTCAGGTTCAGAGAGATTGTTAAATAGATATTTAATGAGTAGAGAATTAATGTAAATTTTGATGGGTAATTTTGTCTTTATGGGGAAATTATTTAGTGGCATTTCTTGGTTAATGTATCCACATTTTTTTTTTTTTTCCTTTGTGATCTGATTTTCCTGTGGAAAGCTCATGGTTTGCTTTTTTTTTTTTAAGTAATACTGGTAATATTCTTTCGATGTTTTAGTCTTCTTTTTTTTCTATTTCTGGCTGTAAATTTTAGAAGTTTAAGTAATAACTGAACCAGTAGAAAACTTTTCTCTCTCATTTGGTGAAGTGTTTTTAATTTTTCTAATTAATTTTAAATAGAGTTAGTTGAATGGTCTGCTCTTTTCCACCATATGTGGAACCACCTATAATCAGTGATTTCCAAAGGTCTAAAATTCAAGTTTATTTTTTCATGGCTCAGATTGCATGATATGTTTATGTGAAAGGTTCAATGAAAACTAATTTCTCTACACTAAAAGAATAACGTACAGTTGCCTACTGGTTAAGCTATGTCATTGGACTAATTATGGTTATTTCAGACATATTAATAGTAAAAATAGTGTAATGGACTTTTTAATAGTTGCCTGCTTAATGAAATATTGTAAGCATTAATGAAATAATAATTAGGATGTAATTTAATTCTTTAGACAACTCTGCCATGTAAATATAGATCATTTATTATGATTTCAAATATCTAAACCTAGCCTCTTATAGTAGAAAACTTATGATTCAAAGATTATTTTTAGGTTGTGGCCATTGATGTTGGTAAGCAATGTGCATATTTCATGTATTGGCAAAAACTCAACGTACTGGGTTTGGAGTCTGAAATAAAAGTCTAAATAAATGTATTGTAAGGATGTTGGTATTATAACTTGAAAGCAAAACTGTTACGTTCTTAAAAGAACTTAATAAAAGGTTTTGGATTTATTTTAATGAACAGATGGTTTGTGTTAGCCATATTCTTTGTAGGACGTCGACACTTAAAAGTAGATTCATTTCTTAAGCTATAATCTTGTTTATTATTACTTTAATATATTTTTTTCCTTATTATTGTGCTATCTATACTTTAGGAGATAAAAGAAAAATATGTGGCTTGATCTGGACCTCTGGAAAATGCACACAACGGTTATAGAACAAAAACAACAACTCATGAACAACTTTAGGCAGAATGTAATCAAGGGCTGGATGAGGAAGTACAGGCTTTAAAAGTAAAAAACCATAGAAGGTGCAGCTCAGTGTGGGCTTGTGAGAAGTGAGAAGGCTTCAGGGAGGAACTAATGATGTAGTTGGGCCTAGAATGATAGTACGCTAGAGAGGAGAGATGGTATTCAGATGAAGGGCATAGCTTAAGCCGAGATGGAAAGGTAGGAATAAGTGTAGAATGGGAGGAAGGGACGTTAAAGAGATGAGAATGGAAGTCCATGCCTAGCAGCCCTGGCTTGTAGATAGTGATTACTCAAATGTATTTTCTATTATAAACATATTGGGGAGTAGTGGGAGATGGTGGATCATTGGCATGGGATCAGATTGTAGAGGTTTTATAAAACGAGGCAGTGATTCCCCCTGAGCACATTTTCCCAAAGTGGTTCCTTGAAACACATTTAAGTTAAAATATTGACACAATTATTATTGAGACTGTGATAAAAATATGTATAGGTAAGACCTATCAAGTAGAAGGTAGCCCAAGAGTGGTGACTGTAAGTGCTTGCCTTCCTCCAGGAACAGAGCTGTCTTTAATGTTAGACCTGGTTGTACCTCCAGTAGTGTGAGGAAATAGCAAGTTCAGGGAAACTTATTTTTAGGAAGCCTCTAAATTTTGTTGGCTAAAAACACTACTTAGGGAAGAAAAAGTGATTGTTGCTTAGAGGGGAAGAATAATTAATTTATCGAAGTCCTGAAGAGTATTAGAAAGGATATGGTCTGGACAGATAATTGAGTATTATTGCACTAGTACAGAAATGATCAGCGTAGACCTTCTGCAGAGATGACTAGCTGGGCTTATAGAATAATTCTTTCAAAACGTGATGAAGGGTTAATATACTATCTTTTCCGGGCAATGTGTTTTCATTTTAAAGTGTATCCTAGAAGAAGAAGTTTCAGATATTTTAGCTGAAAAGATGGGAAAATGTTTTCAGACAGTTAAAGTATATGAGTGGTTATCAACAGATAATAATGAGCGTAATAAATATAAAGCCATAACAGCTTATGTAGTCATGTTAAGTTTATAACTTAAGTGTATGAATAATCTAAATAGGCAAGCATTATGGTATAGCAGAAAGAGCATTAGCTTTGAACAAAGCAGATTTGATTTTGTATCCAGCTTTGCTAGTTACAAAAGTTGTGTGAAATTGAGCCATTTATTTAATTTTACTGGGCCTCAGACTCTTTGCCTGTAAATGAAGATGGCATTATCTTCCTGGTGGTTAGGAGGATTTAATGAGATAACACTTATTGAATATTTTGTGCAATATCTGGCATATAGTGGGTGCTAAAAAAATTTTTGTTCAGTTACTGTCCATCTCGCCATGAAAGTAGTGTATAACATTAGTGAAGACACACAGGCACACACATCTACCTGTATACATTTTTGGACTACTAATGATTAATTTCCTGTTGTAAAGTTGCTAAAGTGGTGTACAGTGGAGGCGACACACTGTAGGGTCAGGCAGAGATTCTGCCTGACTGAATGCTGGTTCTGACACTAGCCATGTGACATGGGCAAGAAGTTTAAACTCTCTGTGCCTCAGTTTCTTTATTTGTAAAAGGGGAATAGAAGTATTACCTACCTCAGAGTTGTTGAGAGGACTAAATGAGTTAATTTGTAAAGTGCTTAGCATAGTCTTGTTTACTAGTTTGCTTACTTAGTTCAAATATTGGTCATTATTAAGATTAATTACACTAGCTGAATAGTAACAAAGAAATTTCATAAAAATTGAGTAAACCAAATGAAAATACATTCGTTTATCTCAAAATTTCAAGACAATTTACACATCACATACAACTCTAACTTTTTTAAAATGTAGTTTTGTTATAAATTAGTATATAAAGATCAAGAAGAAATTTCTTTCTCTCAATACAATGATGTATGTTTGGGGCCATCACAGGTCTGCTTTCTTTGTAACTAACAGAAGACCCCACTTAAAGTAGCTTAATTGTATAGAGTTTTTCCTCCCAAATAATAGGAAGTTTGGAGGTAGGTAGAAATCCAGGCTGTGTCTTTCTGCTCAGTCATCCTCAGAATCTTCGTGTTTGTGTGCCTTAGTTTTGAGCTGGCATCTGTACTTTCAGGCATCAGGATGGTGTTTGGGCAGGAAGGCAAAGGGAAGGACAAAATGTGAAGGCATTCATACCTTGCTGGCAGGAGTGAAGAATGACGTAGATGCTTTGCAGAACAGTCTGGTGGTTCCTCAAAATATTAAACATACAGTCATCATATGTTCCAGTAATTCTCCTCCTAAGTATATATCCAAGAGAGATGAAAGCATACATAAGTACAAAAACTTGCACGTGAATGTTCATTGCAGCATTATGCATAATAGCCAAAAAGTAGAAACAAACCCAAATGTCCATCAACTGATGAATGGATAGATATCTAAACAATAGAACATTACTGAGTCATAAAAAGGGATGAAGCACTGATACATGCTACAACGTGGATGAACCTTGAAAACATTCTGCCAAGTTAAAGAAGCTAGTCACAAAAGATCACCTATCTTGTGATTCCACTTATTTGAAATATCCAGATTAGGCAAATCTAGAGACAGAAAGTAGATTAGAGGTTGCCTAAAGCTGGGGAGGGGCTTGGGATTATGGAAAGTGACTGCTAATGAATATGGTTAGGATTGTTGTGTGACTCTATGAATACATTAAAAATCATTGATTTTACTCTTTAAATGAGTAAATTTTATGTGGATTATGTCTCAAGAAAGCTTTTAAAAATGTGAAGGCACTTGGCTGCTAAATATATCCCTTTTTATCCGGAAGGCAAGAGCTCTGGCCCCCTCTCCGCAGGCTTCTGCTCTTGTTTCATGGGCCTGGATGGATCACATGTTTATCCCTAGCTGGCCAGCTGGAAGTTAGCAAAAGAGAAGGAAGAGTTTGTGGATGGAATGAATCAGCTAATCAATGATGTCTGCGATAGAGAGGATACATTTTTTTAGAAACAAATTTCCTCCACCTCTATTGCCTCCATTATAAAAGAAAACTGGTCAATTCAGAAAACTTGAAAAAAAATCGGAGAACAATAATAACAAAAACAAAAATATTTTCCCATCATATAGGAAGAGTTACTATTAACATTTGTATATGCTCTTCCAAACTATTTTATCCCTCTTTCTCTCTTTCTATCCATTCCCCTACCTTTCGCTTCCTTCCTTCTTTCCTTCTTGCCACCGACTCATCCATCCACTAACAGACTAACATGATATAAATGATATCATACGCCACACACTGTTTTATGTTTTCATTTAAAAATGTTTTGAAATAACCCCAACTTATAGAAAAGTTGCAAGTATAAACAGAAAACTGTTCTTTTGCTGAATGATTTGAGAGCAAGTTGCTGACGTGATGCTCTATTAACTCCCTTGTATTTTAGTGTGTATTTGAAACAAAGACATTCTTCTGCATAACTGGAACACAATGCTCAACATCAGGCAACCAGCATTGATTCATTACTACCAGTCAGACCCCATTTGACTTTCTCTAGTTGTCCTGACCATGTCTTTTTGAGCAAAAGGATCTGGTTTAGAATTACGTGTTGCATTTAGTCATGTTTCTTTAGTCTTCTTCATTATGGAAGAGCTCCTCAGTCTTTCCTTCACCATCATGACCATGAAGATTACAGGCCAATTATTTGTAGAAAATACCTCAATTTTGATTTGTTTGATGTTCCTTCATGATTAGATTCAGTTTATGCTTTTCTTGGCAAGAGTATCGCAGAAGTGGTGCTGTGCTCGCCTATGATACACAATCATGGCTTCAGTTTAAAAAGTCATTGTTTTTTAGGATTTTTCTCCATTTCTAGAGAGTGTATGTAATGTCTGGGTAATATTTATCAGTTGGGCATTCTGTAATTTATTTAACCAATTCACCATAGGATGTTTTCATCATAGGACAGGTATCAGGAATATCACTTCAGCTTTGATTTGTAATTGACTCATTGTCTCTGGAATCATCTAATATTATGAGCAGTATCTTAATTTTTTCAGCTGAGTGGAAAATTGAAATAGCAAAATCTTGGGAAAGTCTTTTTTAGGACATAATCTGAAAATTCTGAAATGAAAGAAGATATTTCTTAGAATTATACTTTTTCTTTTTTGTTCCTTCTTTCTATCTTTCTCTTCCTTTTTGAAGAACTTGCTGAAATTTAAACCATTTTACATGTCAGGACCACATATTGATGGCATCACTGTTACTTTCTTCCTTTTAACCCCTGGGAAAACTGGTACATGTATGCCAATACCAAGTAGTAGTTTCTACTATATTAAATAATAACTGTATTGCTTCTCATATTATCTTTGTTCTAAGGTAAAAAAAAAAAAGTAAATTACTGTTTTTAAAAATTACGTTCTTATCTTTTTAGAGTAAGTTCTGAATTATACACCTACTACTAACTATCTAAGAGAGAAATTTAAAAATTGTCTAGGAGAGAAAATTAAACATGTTGGATACATAGTGGAGTGTGGATTAAGAACCTGGACTCTAGGTTTGAATCTGGGTTTCATTGTTTACTCTGTGTGTGACAGTGGGAAAATTACTCAATTCCTTTCAGCCTCAATATCTTCATCTGTAAAATTTAACTAGGAAAAGTTTCTAGCTCATATGGTTATTAGGAGTAAATGTAACTTGCTTAGCCAGGTCCCTTGTATATGTAATTGTCCAATAAATGTCTGTTTTGTCTCCCTTTTGTGCACTGATTTTTCAATGGGACTAGTATGTTACTTTATACCTTTTCATGAAACTGGAAGTTCAGTAAAGGTAACTGGAATTCAGTGCTCAGAAAGTGCTGAAGGTGGTTGCCCTTGCTACCTTCTTAAACTTTGACGATGTCTTTATAGGCAGTGGGCAAAGAGTCCAGTTTCCATGTTGCCTCTGTAAACACTGGACAGGTGGCAACCTTCTTGCTTTCATTAAAGAGTTTGCCCACTTGAGATAAATGACCTCTTCCAGGTATCCAAATGGTGTGCCTGCAAGAGATCATTTACCTCAAACAGGGGAGAATGTTACTTCCACTGAAGCGCTGGGATATCAATCATTATGGGAATGGACTAAAGAACACTTTAGATAGCTGAACATTTTCATATGACTGGTCCAGATTGAATTTCTCAAGATAGAAACAAATGTGCTGATTTGCTTTGAAATATCTCTGAACAAATGCAGGAGTACATGGGTATTGGTAGAATGTTCATACATTTTGTTACATATTTCAATTATAATTGAAGCTTAATCATCTAGAAGATAGATGACCCAAATATACATGCCCCTGCTAGTACTGTGCAGAACCTTCTTTCATTGTATACTTTGAGTTAACTTTCTAAAGATCATTGCAACTCTTAGGCAAAATTCAGAAATCTGGGTTGTATTCAGCATAGCATTGGGATTTCATACTTAAGTTCAAAGCAGTAAGTAAAGATATTTGTATTAATAAGTTGTTATTTTATATATTTAGAAACTTTAAGACTTTATTGAATCCTAACAAGTAATAAAAAGAGCCTTGCTACTCCAAGTGTGGTCTGTGGACCAGCAGCATCAGCGTTTACCGGGAATGTGTTAGAAATGCGTAATCTCAGACTGTACTCTGGAGCTCCCCAGTCACAATCTGCATTTTAACAAGATGATTTATGTGCATGGTAAAGTTTGAGAAGAAGTCACTTAGAGGATTTTGTTATTTACATAATTTCACTCATATCTGAAACTGAAACAAGTACAATCTGACCATCTATCATTCCTGGTACTTCAGCTACGAGTGTCTGTTTTGAGGAACCACATTTAACTTATTCAATTTTCTTTTATTTTGTGATATTCTTTTTTATTATTATTAATTTTGCATTTTCCCATATTTTTCAGACATTTTATTATGAGAATTTTTAAGCATAAAGAAGAGTTGAAAGTACTTTACAGTGAACAGATGTTTTGGTTTTTAAATTAACATTTTTTCCCTATCATAATTTTTAAGAAAAATTTTTGAGTAGATAATTTATCCTTGGCAGTGTTCATGACTAAAAATTCCAGTGTCACAACTTTTATAGAATATTTGTTAATAATGTTAATTATTTATTAAAATAATGTACAAAATCAAAATTATTTTAAGAAACATAGATGAGGCTTTAACATACTTTGCAATTTGTATGTGGTTTTTAGGAAACTCTAAGAGCCTGAAACCTTTTCTTAGAAGGTCTCGTTGAATATCCAGATACTAACAAAGCAATATAATTACATTTTCAGGCTTTTGTAAAAGAACAAAAGAAAACATTCCCCCTCAAATCTATACTAAAATGTTATATGTGTACTTAGAAATATTTTTGCACTCCCACTTTGTTCCAGAAAAAAATTATAGCTTAACAGGTATTTCTTAAATATGGCTATAGGCTCTCTCTTGTAATCTCCCTATCCAAGAGTATGATTAATCTTTATGTGTCCTTATTTCCAGTTGTTCTGTATGTATTTCAATATGACTGGGTCATTCTATATACCATTTTTCATTCTTCGCTTTTTCTCATTTATGTTAAATAACTGTAATAATAGTACCATTTCATTGGCTGTTGTGAGGGTTAAATGAGTGATTGCATGTGAGCAGTGCTTGGTCTGTCACCTATCTTTGTCCTCAGAATCAGCAGCAGTATTGGTCTCCATTTCTTACTCTTTAGTTGGGTGTACAAGCCTCTTCTGGATCTGATTCTCATCTGTTTGTACGGTCTCACTTCCCACTGCTCTCATCAGTAAACCCGCAATTTAGCTAAACTGAGCTGCTTGTTTTTCCCCAGATGTGAGATGCTTTCTTATTTCTCCAAACATATGGAACAAACTATTTTTTGCTACTAAACCTTAAGAGGAATTTATTACATGGATTATCATATTAGAAATACTGAATAACATCACAGTTTCTGTCTTTAAAAGCTACTTCATAGAAGATGCAGAAGTTTTTTCTTGTCAGTGTTACTTATATTCATCTTCAGTAAGAACTGACAGCATAATATTATATTATAGTCCTCTGAGTAGTCCAGGGGTGCAGCTTTCTTATTATTTAAGTTGACTCGGGGCAGAGGCTCAAGGTTATAGGTTTATGATTGACTAGTATATTCCTTAGTCGGCCATGGTGGTCTGGTGGTTAAGATTTGGCACTCTCACTGCTGCAGCCGGCTTCGTTTTTGGTCAGGGAACTATATGTCCCATCTGTCACTTGTCACACTGTTGCAGCTGCATGTTGCTGTGATGCTGAAAGCTATGCCACCAGTATTTCAAATACCAGCGGGGCCACCCATGGTGGATACGTTTCAGTGGAGCTTCCAGACTAAGACAGACTAGGAAGAAGGACCTGGCCACCCACTTCTGAAAAAGCTGGCCATGAAAACCCTGTGAATAGCAGAGGAGCGTTGTCTGATACAGCGCTGGAAGGTGAGAGGAGCACACAAAGACCAGGCAGGGTTCTGCTCTGCTGTACACAGGGTCGCTAAAGGTCGGAATCGACTGGACGGCACTAACAATGAAATATGTTCCTTAGATAAGGGGTCTCTTAACCTGGGGTGGTGGTGACAGATCGTGATAATATTGCCAGCATAGTGAGTTTGTTACCGATAGAAATCACGGATATTTTCATATTGGAATACAGTTGTTGCAGCTGTCTTCAGATAAAGTTTATGCTCATCTTTACTAATCAGTAATCACGGGACCTGTCACATACATGGCGTGTAATCACAGTCTTCTGTGTGCACTCGGATGCTGATGTAAAGTAGCTGGCCAAGAATCCGGACAACTTTGCACCTAGTAGTGGGCGTCTATGTTCTTCACATCTGTGTTGCTCTCCAGTCTCCCCTAAATGCCACATTTTCTGTTATTTCTTTGAAAGAGCAACCTTCAAGCACCTGGAAACACTTCATAACTCTTTCAAAAGAGTTACTAAAGTTCCTTCTATCTTTGTAGCATCAAATTTGAACCATAGATTCACAATCCTTTTTCTTTTTTTTAATTAAGATAACGTTGGTTTATAACATTATATAAATTTCAGGTTTACATTATTATATTTTGACTCCTTTCTAGACTATGTCATATTTACCACCAGAAGTCTGGTTTATATCCATCACCGTACAACTGTCGTTTTTCTTTCTGATGTAAATTGTATTGAATGTGTTGACCTAGCAAAAGATCTCACTAACTTTAGGAGAAAAAAGTTACCACGATAGATTTTGAATTTAAAGGCCTCGGAGAATTCTGGTATTTTTTGAGAGAGCCTACCTCTACCTTGAAAGGGAACTGTAGAAGGTTTAATTACATTGCAGCAGTATCTATTTGTGAATGGGGATTTTCATCACTTTTGAATATTAAAAAAAACCCAATTTGATGGCCAAGATGAACATGGCATATATGATGCCTTTTTGTTTTGGTGAAGAAGATTGGGCCTGAGCTAACATCTGTTACCAGTCTTCTTCTTTTTGCTTGAGGAAGATTGTCCCTGAGCTAACATCTGTGGCAATCTTCCTCTATTTTGTATGTGGGACAGTGCCACAGCATGACTTGATGAGCGGTATGTAGGTCTGCGCCTGGGATCTGAACCCAGGAACCCCAGGCTACCAAGGCAGAGCATGTGAACTGAACCACTCCACCACCAGGCTGGCCCCAATGATGCCTTCTTAAAGATCACCTCATAGTTCAATGTTCTTGGTTTGGCCAAGCAACAGCTTTTGCTTTCTTTAAAATTATCTTTAAAGACAACTATGTCTTTAAAGAAAATTAACTTTAGTCTATATTTTAAATATATTGTCTTACATTTGACACATTACTAATCAAACAAAACAGTTTGATAACTGTGTTTAAATAAAATTTGGTTCCTTTGTAATCCTACATATTTTGATTTATGCATTTAAAGGTATTATTCTGCAAAGGAGATCCGTAGGTTCCACCAGACTACCAAAGGTGTCTACAGGACAAAAATGATCAAGAACTCTACTTTTAGATAATCTTTCCCCCAAATGTTATTCGTCTAAGTCAAGATACGTTTTTGGATAGTCTTACTATTGGGCATTTATATCTATAGTATTATTTATAAATAATACTGGTAGAAAGAAGAGCTATTGATTCTTAATCAGTGTTACAGGTTCCCTATCCCCATTGCCTCCACAGTGCCTTTATACATAGGAGCTCCTCTATGACTGGCTGTTTAATGATTGAATGAGGAAGGCCATGCACAGTGCTTTGTAAAAATAGTTTTGTTATTTCTGTAAAAGTGCCTGTGCTTGGGGGTGCCCAGGGTTTGCAGATTTGGATCCTGGGCATGAACCTATGCACTGCTCATCAAACCATGCTGTGGTGGCGTCCCATATACAAAATAGAGGGAGATGGGCACTCATGTTAGCTCAGGGCTGATCTTCCTCAGCAAAAAAAAGAAAAAAAGTGCCTATGCTTGGTGTAAAAACTTCACACACTACAGAAACCTTCATAGAAGAAATAAAAATCACCCAAAGGGCCATCCCCAATCATTCTTAACACTTTGATGATTTCTACAAATCTCTCATACATGTGTACACATGTGAACACACAAACACACAGTTTTACATGAGGAAATCATACGGTCATGCCTCATTGTAACTTTTTTCTTCTCAGTGGCTAATAAATGTCTTTCCATGTCAATAAAGTAGGGGTATATCATTAATTGTATTTGGTCACACACTATATTCCATTGTGTATATGTATCATAGTTTATTCCGTGAATTCCCTATTGATGGATGTTAGTGTTTTTTCTTATTTTTTCACTATTTTAAACAATACTGTAGTAAATTATGCTGTAATTAACATGTTTGTGCATAAAATCAGTTCACACTTCTACAATTATTTTCCTGGCTAAATTCCTGAGAAATGAATTTGCGTATTTTGCATTTGGACAGTATTGCCAAGTCTGTCTTTCATAGAAGACTTTACATTCCATTCCCAGGGATTGTATTGAGTGTTCTGGTTTCCTCGTAATGCCTTTGGCACACAAAGTTTTGACAGTCTTTTTCATCTTTATCAATTTGAAAGGCAAAAGAAACTGTATTGTTATTTGCACTTTTGATGGTTAGGTTGCATTTGTTTTCATTTGTTCTGTATCTGTCCATATTCTCTTACAAATTATCTCATTATGTTCATATATGTGGAGTTAGGTTTGTTTTTTATAGAATTATAGGAACTCCTTGTCTATCACACTTATTAACACCTTGTCATATATAATGTAAATAACTTTTCCAGTTTGTAGTTAAATTTCATGTATTTTAAGTTTTATATGATTAAAATTATTAATCATTCACTTTATGATTTTTCTTTTGGTGATTCACTTACAAAGGCTAGCCTTACCTCAGGTTGTATTGCTCGTATTTTGATCTAGTATTTTCAATTTTTACTTTAAATTTTGGATTTATCTGGAATTATTTTTAGTGTAAGTAGTGAGGAAATAATTAAGATTTATTTGTGTCCAATGAGCAGCTAGTCCCAATACTTTTTAATTTAGTCATCCATCTTTTCCCTCCTGAATTAAGATATGCCATTTCATTTATATTAAATTATTATAAGTACTTGGATCTATTTCCTGTCTCTCTAGTCTATTCCATTAGTCTCCCAGTCTCTTCTAATTCCGGTATCATACTGTTCTTTCATGAGTATATCTTGATGTTTTAAATATGGTTAAACAGGGGCCAGTCCCGTGGCCAAGTGGTTAAGTTCGTGCACTCCGCTTTGGCAGCCCAGGGTTTCGCTGGTTTGGATCCTGGGTGCGGACCTGGGACTGCTCATCGAAATACACTGAGGTGGCATCCCACATAGCAGAACTAGCAGGACCTACAACTAGAATATACAACTATGTACTGGGGGGCTTTAGGGAGAAGAAAAAAAAAAAGAAGGTTCGCAACAGACGTTAGCTCAGGGCCAATCTTTAAAAACAAATATGGCTAGACGAATTCTCTCATTACTTTTTTTAAATAGTATTTTGGGCTGTTTTCATTTAAAACTTTTTTCTTTTTTGAGGAAGATTAGCCCTGAGCTAACTGCTGCCAATCCTCCTCTTTTCACTGAGGAAGACTGGCCCTGAGCTAACATCCATGCCCATCTTCCTCTACTTTATATGTGGGATGCCTACCACAGCATGGTGTGGCAAGCAGTGCCATGTCCGCAACTGGGATCTCAACCGGTGAACCCCGGGCCACTGAGAAGCAGAACGTGCACACTTAACCACTGCGCCACCAGCTGACCCCTGAAATTTATTTTAGATAGAACACTGCTTTGAATCTTATCATAATGATTGGCTATCAGGGTTGAAACTGATATCCATTTTCACTCTTTCCGAATTATTAAC
The DNA here is from genome assembly GCF_041296235.1 of Equus asinus. Taxonomy (NCBI): domain Eukaryota; kingdom Metazoa; phylum Chordata; class Mammalia; order Perissodactyla; family Equidae; genus Equus; species Equus asinus. Next base: position 48,226,673 of record NC_091812.1, read on the forward strand.
TGTTTGGAGACACAAGCAATATTTTTGCTCAGAGGAATGCTTTAAGATTGTGATGTGTTGAGGTCACTTGAAAGGAGTTGCATGTAAAAGAGATAATAGTGAAAGATGTTCCTGGAAAAGTAATCAAGGATCAGACCATGTATGGCCTTATGAGCTGTGTTTTAAGGAGTTGGAGATTTGTTCCTAAACCTGAAGAGGCTCATTGAGGCTTCAAAGCAGGGGTTGTGACAAGATCCTATTGGTGTTTTAGAAGTCACTTTATCTACAGTGGAGGATGGATTGAAGAACAGCAAGACTGGAGAAGAGTAGGGAGACTCTTTCAAGAATATAAGTGAGATAAGGCCATGGTCACAGAGAAAACTGGGTAGATTGGGGAAGCATTAACGACAGGATGTGGGGAAGATGACAAGGGAGATGGAGATGTCAAGGACAACAAAATGTTTCCAAGTGTACAGAATTGAGTCAGAATTTAATGCAGTTAACATTATGCATGATTAACATTTTTAACATTGTTATTAACATTACTCATTATTATTACTGCTGATTATTATTATACTCATAACTAACATTATTAAATTGAATAATTACATATTTACATATATTAATTAAATAATTACTCACCATTCTCTTTTTTCATTAAAGGAGTGTTTCTCAATCTTTCTGAGAGTCAGGACTCCATTTTAGTAAGAAAATATATTGTGGACTGCTCTCTCCGCACATATAGTTGTTATTTTTAGTAGCAATTGACTTCTGTAATGCTTTAAAGAAGTTTTAATTTAAATCCTCACAACATCATGAGCATATATTATTCATGCTGTATATATATGTATATTTTTTTTTTTTGAGGAAGATTAGCCCTGAGCTAACATCAGCCTCCAATCCTCCTCTTTTTGCTGAGGAAGATTGACCCTGAGCTAAGATCTGTGCCTATCTTCCTCTATTTTATATGTGGGGTGCCGCCACTTCATGGCTTGATGAGTGGTGCTAAGTCCACACCTGCGATCTGAGCCGGCAAACCCTGGGCCACCGAAGCAGAGTGTGTGAACTTAACCACTACACCACCAGGCTGGCTGCATTCATGCTGTATATATTTTTAAGGCTAAATAAAGACCAAATGGCAATAATTACTTCAGTTAAAAATGGTGGAACTCTCACAATAACTTTTCAGCCTCCCCTCCCCGCTGCCCAAGATCTGTAGTCCACAGGTTTAGAACTAATGGTTGAAATAATTCTTTATGAATTTGTTTTTAAGATTTTAACCTTAGATGTGCAATATTGCCACTTCAATTGGAAAAAGTAATTGCAGAACATAGAGTCCTCTTCTTTCTTGAGACACATGCTATTAAATAGGGGAAAAGTAATTAACAAATGTATTTAACATAAATAAGAATTTGTTAACTGTAGCAAGTCAAACATTTTAAATAGTCTAGACAAGTTTAGACGTGAGGAATTTTAGTGACCTTATTTTTTTCTCTTATTTCTGTATCATTATACAAATAATTCTACAACTGTGTCACTAAAGAATTTTTTTGTTTCTTCCTTTCCTGAATATTGAATTAATTGTACTCTATACTGTATAATGTGAAGTTGTAAAAACACTTCTTACTCCTCAAAGCATAAATTATTTAGTGCTCTTTCTGTAATTCATTGAAAGTAGCGATCAGGAACTTAGAGTGTGTACCTTTTTCCTACTTCTTAAAAATTCAGAAGAATGCCTTGTGGAATTGTATTGTCACTTAATTTCACCTTTCAGAGTGGTTAGTGTATACCCAACACATTTCTGTGATATTGTAAAAAAACCACTATTCATTAAAATTTAATTTTAGTTGACTTTTGCTTCTAAAGGCTCTTTGTGAAAATTTTATTACTTTTATATTCCTGAAAATTTCCTCAATGAGCTTTTATCAAATTTATTTAAAAAGAATAACTTTTGACATACATTAAAAGTTAATATTAATAATTTCTCTTTGTATTATTGAATGCACTCTTGTATTCAGCATTGTTGCAGCTGCTGTGGAAGTAAAAATAAATATAATTAATCCAACAAACATGTAAAAAATACTCATATATGCTAGGCTAGCACAATGAAGGTAAAAAGTTTACTAAGATGAAAAATGACACAGTTAAGGAGTTGCAAACTAGTTGGAGAAACAGGGAATACATATATTAGGTATTGGAATAATGTATTATATTGAATATTATATAGAAATAAGTAAATTTTCCTGTTTGTCATTTATTCAGCAGTGACCTATTAAATGCATACTGTAGTACAGTAATTGTTTAAACTCAGTGTTCTGCATTATATGTTGACTGTATATAATGCTAAATTCTTTTTCATTCATGATTTACTTTAAGAATATGATTGTTAACATAGGAACTGTGTATTTTAGTTATACTTCGTATACCTTCTGTGCATGGGATTCTCAGTATTTATGAGAGGCATACAGAATTAAACTTATATTACCTTATATTCTTAGAAGTCAGTTCATCAATAACTGACAGAAATAAATCCAAATGGAGGATAGTATGCTTTTATCCAATTAACAATTTGTATTTTATGTATAACTTTTAAGCAATGTGGTTTTCAAATTCTGACTGCTGCATAAATTTAAAGATTTATTTTTCTTTTTATACATTGAAGAATAAAAGAAATAAAATAAGGCTCAAATTTTGAACACAGGGCCTCTGTGAGATGGTTCTTTATGACACAGAAAACCATTGATTGATCACCTTCTCAGTCAATGTTGCTCTTTAGTGTTGAAACATATGTAGTCCTAGAATTATAAAACATTTTTCTATTTGATAAAACTGGCCAAATATGCTTTTTTGTGCTTATGATGTAAAGATAAGATTTAAATTAACTCCAGCATCAGAGGCTCTTGAAATGTAGAATGGTATACTACTGAATTTACATAATCTCTTCATGCTTGTCATTTTACATGGATAGTATCATAGACAAGTAATGACAGATTAAGACCTGCCTAGCAGAGGGAAAACTAAATTACACGACTTTTATTAAGGCATAAATAAACCTATTAACCGTTATCTGGAATACCAATTAGTAGAAAGAGCACTGACAATTTTATTTATCAACATTAAACACAATTATTAATTACAGACCTGATGAATCTAGCAGTAAGCATGCCATGTTGGATATGCTGGGACCTTAAGTCCATTATATGAGAGAGATGATTACCAAAATCCTGTGGGGAAATAAGTAATTGTAGCTGTAAAATTTTAATTGCCTTGGAATAAGGCAAATTATATTTTCCTGTCTGAGAATATAAATAGTATGACATTAAGGTAACAAGCTTTGGTAGTTGTAAATAGAAAATGAATTTATGTTGGGTTTTAAAACAAAGAAAAGGGTGATGATAAATTTTTAGTGTCATGGTGTTCAGTGTGAAAGACATACCATAAGTAAATTTTGTAGATTTCTTTAGATAAATGTATTGTTTAGTAAGTGAATTATGTTTTTCATAGTGAAAATTTATGTGGGAGGGGACTTTTTGAATGAATTCCCAGAGGTAAATGGGAATTATATAATTGAGAAAATATTTTCATTGTGTTGTGATTGGCAGTGTTGTGAAATGAACAAGAGACAATTCACATTTTTCTGTGTCTTTTTGTCTTTTTTTGAAGATCCAAATTCCAGAATTTGTGGACATTTACTTGTAGGTGCAGCCAAGAATTCTTTTGCAAAACTCATGGATAAAATTAGTCTGGCGATGGAGAGTATACCTTTGCATAGTAGCTGGAGTATTACATATGTAGAAAAAGACTCCTTGGTTCAGAGGCTGGCCCGAGGACTTCATAAAGTAAACACACTGGCCCTGAAATACGGTCTTCGTGGCTATGTGCCCATTTTGGTATGTATACAATTTCAGTAAATAGTGACTTTTGGATTTGAAAATTTAATTCTGAATCAGATGTTTATAGTTTAAATTAGTTGTACCTCAATGTTTCTAGATTCCTTTAGATTTCATGTAATCTTTTCATATAATCAATAAAAGCACTTCCAAATTTGCTGTTAGTGTCCTCCAGTTGATTCCAACTCCTAGCGACCCTGTGTACAGCAGAGTGAAACCCTGGTCTTTTTGCGCCATCCTCTCACCTTCCAGCGCTGTATCAGACAACGCTCCACTGGTATTCATAGGGTTTTTGTGGCTGATTTTTTCGGAAGTGGGTGGCCAGGTCCTTCTTCCTAGTCTGTCTTAGTCTGGAAGCTCCACTGAAAACTATCCACCATGGGTGACCCTGCTGGTTTGAAATACCCGTGGCAGAGCTTTTAGCATCACAGCAACACGCACCTGCTACAATATGACAACCGACAGATGGGTGGAGTGGTTCCCTGACGGGGAAACAAACCCAGGCGGTGGTGGTGAGAGCCCTGAATCTTAACTACTAGACCACGAGGGCTGGCTGCTTCCAAATAAGTGTCCAAAATATCAAAATACAGAAGTTCTGGCATGAGTTATGAATTTACTATTCTCTATAAGTATAGTGCAACAGAATTCTATGAGACATAAACAGTTGTCAATTACATTTTCTTGCCATCTAGATTATTTATTTTCTTTAGTTGTTCATTTCATATGAGCCAAATTATTGGTCACATAAAAAATACAGCTTTCACCTCTAAGTTTCAGTAGCAGATGGTATTGTTCTCTGTATAACGTAAGTTACATTTAATTTGGCAAAATGGTCATTGCTATTGACTTCTTAGTAAATCTGTAGTTACTGCTTGTAAAATTGCTTTTGTTTGACAACAGAAAAGCACGGCATCATTACAGAAGCAAATATTTGGATTTACACAAAGACTGCACGCAGCAGAAGTTGAGCGCCGCTCACTGCGCTTGGAGGTCACGGAATTCAAACGAAATGTGAATGAAATGAAAAAGGAGCTTGACAAAGCCCAGGGGCTCCAAATGCAATTAAATGAATTTAAACAGACTGTAAGTATGTATGATTTAAAAAACGGTGGCTTTGGTGAGCTCTGCTCTGACAGTATGTGCATATTTGTATGCATATATACATGTACACATATACACCCTATCAGAGAACAAATGTGTATTTGTTTTCCTTAACTTTTTATGTTTGCTTTTTCAAATAATTCAAAATCCCCTTAATAGGATTTCTTTTTCTTTAGAAAACTTCTAAAATGCCCCAACAATGTTGTATTATATACTTCAAAATTGCTAAGAGACTAGATCTTTCTCACCACAAGAAAGAAATAATAATTATGTGATGTGATAGAAGTATTAGTCAATGCTGCAGTGGTAATTACTTTGCAATATATAAGTGCATCAAATCAACACATTGTACACTTTAAACTTAGTGTTATATGTCAATTTTTTCTCAATTGGAAAAAAAGAGTTATACCAGATGCTTAAAGAAGTGTAGCTTCTAATAAAGGTCATATATGACAAACCCACAGCTAATATCATTCTCAATGGAGAAAAACTGAAAGCTATCCCTCTAAGAACAGGAACCAGACAAGGATGCCCACTTTCACCACTCTTATTTAACATAGTATTGGAAGTCCTAGCCAGAGCAATCAGGCAAGAAAAAGAAATAAAAGAGATCCAAACTGGAAAAGAAGAAGTGAAACTGTCACTATTTGCAGATGACGTGATTTTATATACAGAAAACCCTAAAGAATCCACTAAAAAACTTTTAGTATTAATAAATGAATACAGTCAAGTCACAGGATACAAAATCAATGTACGAAAATCAGTTGCGTTTCTATACACTAACAATGAAGTAGCAGAAAGAAATTAAGAATACAATCCCATTTACAATTGCGACCAAGAGAATAAGATACCTAGGAATAAACTTAACCAAAGAGATGAAAGATCTGTACACTGAAAACTATAAAACATTGTTGAAAGAAATTGAAGAAGACACAAAGAAATGGAAAGATATTCTGTGCTCTTGGATTGGAAGAATTAACATAGTTAAAATGTCCATACTTCCTAAAGCAATCTGTAGATTCAGTGCATTCCCTCTCAAAGTTCCAACAACATTTTTCACAGAAATAGAGCAAAGAATCCTAAAATTTATATGGAACAACAAAAGACCCCGAATAGCCAAAGGAATCCTGAGGAAAAAGAACAAAGCTGGAGGTATCATACTCCCTGTAGTATATTCAAAATATACTACAAAGCTATAGTAACCAAAACAGCATGGTACTGGCACAAAAATAGACACACAGATCAGTGGAACAGAGCTGAGAACCCAGAAATAAACCCACACATATATGGACAGCTAATTTTTGACAAGGGAGCCAAGAGCATACAATGGAGAAAGGAGAGTCTCTTCGATAAATGGTGTTGGGAAAACTGGACAGCCACGTGCAAAAGATGAAAGTAGACCATTATCTTACACCATGCACAAAAATCAACTCAAAGTGGATTGAAGACTTGAATGTTAGACCTGAAACCATGAAACTTCTAGAAGAAAACATAGGCAGCACGCTCTTTGACATAGGTCTTAGCAGCATATTTTCAAGTACCATGTCTGACCAGGTGAGGGAAACAAAGGAAAAAATAAACAAATGGGACTACGTGAAACTAAAAAGCTTTTGGTCAGCAAAGGAAACCATCAACAAATTGAAAATACAACCTAACAATGGGGAGAAGATATTTGCAAACCATGTATCAGATAAGGGGTTAATATCCAAAATGTACAAAGAACTCACACGTCTCAACAACAAAGAAACCAACAACCCAGTTAAAAAATGAGCAAAAGATCTGAACAGAGATTTCTCCAAAGAAGATATACAGATGGCCAACAGGTACATGAAAACATGTTTAACATCATTAACTATTAAGGAAATGCAAATCAAAACTACAATGAGATGTCACTTCACTTCAGTCTTGTTATAAATTAACAAGACAGGAAACAACAAGTGTTGGAGAGGATGTGGGGAGAAGGGAACCCTTGTACACTGCTGCTGGGAGTGTAAACTGGTGCAGCTACTATGGAAAACTGTATGGAGTATCCTCAGAAAATTAAGAATAGATCTACCATGGGGGCTGGCCCCGTGGCCGAGTGGTTAAGTTCGCGTGCTCTGCTGCAGGCGGCCCAGTGTTTCGTTGGTTCGAATCCTGGGCGCGGACATGGCACTGCTCATCAGACCACGCTGAGGCAGCATCCCACGTACCACAACTAGAAGAACCCACAACGAAGAATATACAGCTATGTACCGGGGGGCTTTGGGGAGAAAAAGGAAATAATAAAAAAATCTTTAAAAAAAAAAAAAAAAAAAGAATAGATCTACCATATGATCCAGCTATCCCACTGCTGGGTATTTATCCAAAGAACCTGAAAACACTAATGCATAAAGATACATGCACCCCTATTATGTTCATTGCAGCATTATTCACAATAACTAAGGCTTGGAGGCAACCTAGGTGCCTAAGAAGGGATGAATGGATAAAGAAGATGTGGTATTTATACACCATGGAATACTACTCAGCCATAAGAAATGATGAAATCCGGCCATTTGTGACAACATGGATGGACTTTGAGGGTATTATGCTGAGTGAAATAAGTCAGAGGGAGAAAGTAAAATACCGTATGGTCTCACTCATAAGTAGAAGATAAAAACAATGACAAACACATAGCAGCAGAGATTGGAGTGATGGTTACCAGGCGGGGTAGGGGGAAAGGAGGAGGATAAAGGGATGATTAGGCGCATGTGTGTGGTGATGGATTATAATTGGTCTTTGGGTGGTGAACATGATGTAATCTGCACAGGATTCGAAATATATTATGATGTTCACCTGAAGGTTATATAATATTATAATCCAATGTTACTGCTATAAAAATAAAAATTAAAAAAAAAAAGTGCAGCTTCTGTGCCAGCAAAACTTGTGGCCCTGTTAAAATGTGTACTGTGACTGAAAGTGTAGAAAAAGTGTAAGTTTTAGTTAGGATAGCTTAACTGCTATAGCACATAAACCTCCAAATGTATAGTAAAAATTAATAAATAAGTAAAATGCCCCCAATTGAGGAGCCTGCTGTTTGGAGTTGGGGGTGGAATTTCCCCTCTTCTCTTTTTACATTGAATATTTTGAGTAAGTTGGATTATTTAGTGTGAAATGAAATTGTTTTTCCTAAGAAGTGTTCAATTTGTCTAACTTCCATCAAGGATTTATATATATTATTTAAAAAAGCAGAAGATAGCTGAGAAAAGAAAGTCTATATGCCAAATAACATTAGATCAAGATCAAAATTGTAAATATATGAAGCACAATAAAATGGAGATACCCACATATTTTATTTGCACCCAGGTTAGTTATTAACATTGCTGTTCTTAATGTGGATGTAATAATATAGAGTTAAAAGATTACCCTGAAACTTCAAAGCTGCATAAAACTGATGACAGCTAATATAAATATGAGTACTTATATTCATAAGTTGCTCACATCTAGCAACAAGCTCCTTTTAGTGCTCCTTTCTTTAGGAAACCTAAGTTTTGCAGGTTTAACTTCAGTTTAAATGTACTTTTAAATGGTTAATTTGGAATTTGTAGTTTTAACATTTGTGAAACCAGAGGCAGCTGCAGATAGCAGTTATTAATCCTGTATCATATAAATTGCTAATGTTAGTTATTATTTGAAATAGCTGTACCTTCGAAGGGCAAAAAGTTCCTATAAATTTCACAAGTCAGATAATTGTGAATTACCCTTCTGACTGAAGATAGTAAGAGCTTTCTTGTCAGTGAGTGTCTAAAGACACCACAGTTTTTTCCTCACTTTCTTAGTTTTTTTGTTCAGAGAAGGTAAAATTTAGGAGTTGCTTCAGCATTTTTTTTATGATTATGAAAGTAATATGTGATAGCCATAAATAAAAACATAAGAAAGCATTTAGAAGAAAGCTCAGATCACTCTAATCTTACCACCAGAACCAATAGCTGTTTAAGTGTGGATGAATTTTGTCCCCACATTTTTCTTTGTGTGTATGTGCATGTGCATGACCTTATGCATGCATATTTGGAATGATTTTGCAGGTACAATTTGCAAAAATATATGTATAAATATATATATTTACTTAAAATACTGTATTTTCCTGTGTCATTTATTATTAATTTCGTTATAGACTATTGAATACTATTCTATCATATGAATGTATCAGAATTCATTTGACTTTTCCACTATTCATAGGTATTAATTTTTTTCCTTTTTTTGCCATTGTACTTAAATCATATAGAGCTGATTATACTTTTATTTATTTATTTAGTTTTTGGTGTGGAAGATTGGCCCTGTGCTAACATCTGTACCAGTCTTCCTCTATTTTGTATGTGGGATGCTGCCACAGCATGGCTTCATGAGCACCATTTGGGTCTGCGTCCAGGATCTGAACCTGCTAACCCTGGGCCGCCAAAATGGAGTGTGTGAACTTAACTACTGTGCCACTGGGCCAGCTCCTCAATTGTATATAGTAATTAAATTTGGGATCTTGAGGTGGTCTGCCAAAATGGAAAGAGACAGCCATTGATGCAATTTGAGGTTTAGAATATAGTCAACTATATTTAGGTTTGTATAGTAGTGACTCTCCTGAAAATTGGAAGATTATGTATGTTGTTCCCTGGAATATGTATGAAGAATTCTAGGTATTCTACACAATGTGAATTCCTAGTTCATAGTTAAGTATTAGAAAAACAGGCTAACGTCTTTGATTAGTTTGGAAGCAGTCAGGACTTGGTTTCTATAATCTAGAGAGAAGATTGGCATTTGAAGAAAAGTTGCTGGAAGGTGACAGAATCTTCTGGTAAGGACTTTGGTTGAATAACCGGCTTACAGCAAAAGCTGAGAGTATGTTCCAGGAAATTTTTAGTGTGAATTACTTCCACTAAAGTTTAGAAATAAAAATAAGATTAATTTAGGTAATAATTGAGAAAATGAGATATGTCATTTTTTGTATTTTGACTTAAAATTGTAAGGTATACAATTATAAAGTGATGATTTCTAACATTTAATGACTGTATTGACCATGTGTTAGGCATTGACCCTAAGCAGTTTAGGATGTTGATTCATTTAGTCCTCTCATATTAATAATGGGTTGATACTATGATTATCCTTATTTTATAGATGAGGAATATGGAACACAGAGCAGCTAAGTAACTTGTTCAAAGTCACACATTTAGTAAATGGAAATGACAGGATTTGAACCTGGGTAGTTGGTCTCCAAAACTCATTCTTTTAGCCACTTCACTGTAGTGATTAATGTTCATATCTAGCTGTGTTAATAAAGGATTGTTTTATTAAAAACAAAATAGATGGAAAATGATGCTATTTTCTTCTAAAAAAATTGGGGAATGTGCCTGCAACCGTCATCTGTCACTGATTTCAGGCTAAGTATGTAGGAGGGAAATAAAGTAGCTTTTTTATAATTGGTCTAAAATTGTAACATAAAGGGAACACCCTGCCTGCCAAAAGCTATTCAGTACTTTCATTGTTCTGCAATACCATGTTCATCTACTGACAGTTGTTCTTTACCAGCTAATTCCCATGACCTTTTGTTGGTTTATTAGCTCCTTACAACTGCTTTCACATACCACTTCTTTATTAATTTCCATTGTTACACTTGTTTGATCCGATTTACTTGTAGAAGAGTGAACAGAATTGTGCCAGTCTCTGGGAGGGATAAATGGACAAAAGAGAGGCTAAAATCAACTAAGTTTTTAGGTAAAGGAGAAATTTTGTAGGAGTGGGAAAGTCTTGCAAAATGATGAGGATCATGATTTATAGAGGTCAAGTGGATTGCAAAGGACAGAATGGTCTGATGGCAAGCAGTGGAAGTTTAAAAAACATAACAAATAAAAGGTAGAAGAAGTACAAAAATATCTGTTTACCAGAGCCGGATGAGTGCTATTGTGTCAGGGAATAGAAGGATGTTAAGACTTGAGATGGAGCTGGAGTGCTGAGAGGAGGCTGTCAGAGTTGATGGTTAGAAAGTGGAGTGTTTAGTTGTAATAGGACAATATGGAGAGTGAGGCAACTGTTAAGAGGAGTAAAAAGATATGTTTCCTAAAATCAAACACTGTCCAAGTATCAGTCATGTATTAGACACACCTTTACTAGATGACTCTCAGGAAATGAGACAACTTTCCCCGTGTGACTTGTGATCATTTTTATTACTTTGTATTAACCTAGGTAAATCCTTAGGCATCTATTTTTATGCTACACCGTCGCTATTGTTCATTTGTTACTTTTAAAATTTAATCAGTGTTGAGGAATGCATTATATACACCTTCAAAAAGGCAAATAATAGTAAAATACAGTTGCTTTTAGGAGGTAGCAGGCAAGGTAGCTGGTGCCAAAGTAAAACTCAGTGCTAATATATTGTGATATAGAAAGATCCATGTAATAAACTTATTCTCAAACTTGGTTCCAGCAACAGTTTTTCTCTCTACATGAACTGCATGCTTGCTGTTGTTGGCCCGTGAGGAAACTATAACTAAACACATTTGTCTCATTTGTCAGAAAGTTCAGAGAGAAAGTCCACATTCAACTGCAGTAATTTACATATTCCAGATGTCTAGAATCAATAGGATGTTTATTCAGCTCTTCCCTCCTCCTAGATTTTTAAAAATTTTAAATCAGTTTGCTTTATATTTATGGTTAATTATATTGATCCACCTCAAATTCTTTTCAACAATGGGAAATTTATCAGCCTTAAATAGATACATGCACACTTAGCGTGATGAAGTGACCTGCATGGTTCCTGGTGGTTTTCCATATATATTTCTCAGATTACCTACCTTTTGTCAAACTTTCCTGTTCTTTGTACTTCAAGATCAAGATGTCTCTTGTTTGTTGTAATTAATTTTCATTTGCTTAAATGTTTTGAACAGGAGCTAATACAAGTGTATCCTGCCCTGGATTCTATACCCCTTAAGCGATGGCCAGTCTAGAACTATCCTTAGTTATTCCAGAGTGGAGTGCTCGGCTCTCCAAAGCAGCCAGGATATTGTAGAAACTGTGTTGTATATTATACTGCACAATTTTATTGGTATGTTTATAGATGAATATTCTTTCATTCAACAACTGTCTACTGAACACCTACTGAGAGCCAGGTGCTCTTCTGTGTGTTGGGTGAGCAAGCTGAACGAGGTCCCTACCCAGTGGAGCTCACATCCTTAAATATTTGGTTGGTAGCAGGGAGTGGACAGGAAATAAAAAAAGTGAACAGCTATATGAGATGAATTTAGATGGTGACAACGGCTGTGAAGAAAATAAAAGCAGGAGGTATGATAATGTGAGAGGTGGTGGAGCCAGGGAAGTATGGTTTGGTAAGGCCTCTCCAAGGAGGGGATGTTGGACCTGGGAGACCCAGAGTGGTAATGTACACTGAACGCAGACTTTCAGGTGATCATTTAAAAGCTAGGGACTTGTTGAAGGCTTTAATTCCCACAATCCTAATCTTTATAAAAAGTGCTCACGTACAAACATTTAAACTGAACGTTATGGAATTATTTAGAACTGGAAGTAAGTTTCCTAAGATTTTATTTGATTAAAAATGATAACTTTTGGAGTATGGCTGTTGTGCTTTTAAAAACCAGAGTGATGTTTTTTATCTTGACTTATGAAATTAGAAAAAAACCAAATTGTATTTTTTGTCATGTATCAGACATTAAGAAATGTTTGTATTACACTCCTTATGTTAGCAAATATAGTTCTGAATATTAAATGGTACAACAATGCAGCCAGCTTGTAATTAAATTTTTTTTCCTTTTTTCAGAAATTGATCACCCATGAGAAGTTTGAAAGTGCATGTGAAGAGCTGAATAATGCGTTACTTCGGGAGCAGCAGGCACAAATGCTGTTGAATGAACAGGCACAACAGCTACAGGAGTTGAATTATAGACTTGAATTGCATTCCAGTGAGGAAGCTGACAAAAACCAAACTCTTGGAGAAGCTGTTAAGGTCGGAAAACATCCTTCACGTAATGGTTCATGTCCTCGAGGTGTGGGTCTTTGGAAGGAATTGTGTATGTCTGCTGAATAGGGAATAGATCCCAAGATATGAAATTTTATTCTATAAGAGCTTATAAAGGATGGAATGAAACATGATTCTGGGACCTCGGTTCCAAGCATGCGTTCACATGTATTGAAAATGTAAAAGTAGACTTTACATGCTAATTGAAAGCAAAGTGGAAATTTTTCCAATAATAATTTTCTTCTTTGTTTCATTTATCTTCCTTGTTTCTTCCTCTCTTGGTTCTTTTCTTTTTCTTGTTTGATGCCCTCTGGACATTGAAACTCCACGAATCTTTTGGATTTTGAAAGATTTTGAGTGTTAGTCTCTCTGATTCTTATATAAGCGCATGTTTGTGGAGGAGGCAAGTTTGGTTAGGAAGAATTGTTCTCCCTGTTATATATTTGTGGGAAAGCTATTTAGAAGGGAAAGGAGAAATTACAATAAAATAGTTGTCATTTAGAAAATTTCATTCATGGATTTAGCACTATGGTATCTTTTGGAAATGTTGACTATAAAATATAATAGAATTCTAGTTTATGATTATAATACTTGTGGAGTTTTCACTAGTGGGGTGGTACACACTAGAATGGAACAGCTTATTCCAGGATAACCAAAATGATAAAACAAAGCCTCTATATTCGTTGTCATACCTGATACTGTAAGCAACTCAGAGCTATATAATTTATTATACAAATATTATATATTTATTCTAATAGCTAAGTACTGATACTAATTCTACTAATAAAATAGTCAAAATTTATTGAGAGCTTCCTGTTTGTCAGGCACCATGCTAAATACTCTATAAACAATTATTTCATATAATCCTCACACAAACTCTATGGGGTTATTCCCATTTTGTAGAGGAAAAAACTGAGCTACACAAAGGTTACAGAAGTTACACAACCATTAATAAGTGGTAGACCTAAGGAGTCAGATTTCATATCTGCCTTCCCAACTTCCACATTCTATGGGCCATTGATTGACAGCATACGCATGCCAGGCTCCATGCTGCAGTGTCTACGTGAAATACCTTACTTCACTCTTAAACTACCTACTACTATTATTCCCATTGGTTTTTAATAAACTTGAGAGAGTTCAGTTGATTTGCTCAGGGTCTCCTGGCCTGTAAATATTGAAAATGGGATTTAGTTTTTGGGAAAAATTAGAATATATTGAAAACTAAAAGAAGAAAATACAGATGAATTTAAAGAAGGAAATATATATGAAGAAGAAAAAACTCGCAGGATACTATTAACATTTTAAAGTATATTTTTCCTAATATATGTTTTAAGTTGAACCATTTGAAATTGCTGTTTTTATAAGTAAAAAAACAGACAAATGCAAGCTGTTTCATATGGCTCAACCTAACATATATCATTTTTCTTACGTAAGTGAGAGCATACTAATATACTGTTTTGTGACTTATTTGTATTGATCCTAGTTGTAAACATTTTTACTTACCAACTGATATGATTCTATGATATCAGTGTTTTTTCTTTTCTCCTTGTTTCTTTTACACAAGTAGTAAATATTCATTGTGGAAAAATAAGGAAATATTGATGAATAAAAGTTAAAATTTAAATAATCCCAAATCATATCACCAGTTATATCTACTGTCAAAATTTTGATATATATTATTTCAGACTTTACATTTTGCAAATACAGAAATATAACCTAGTATAGGTTAATAAGAATACAACCATACTATTATATGTTAGTTTCTAATTTCCTTTTTTAAAACATCATGTGAAGAATTTCTTTCCATGCTAATAAATATAGCAGTGTCATCATCTTTAATGGCTGATGGAATTCTTTGAATATAGATAATTTATTAACCTAATTTCTTATTATTGTTGATTTAGATTCATTTCAGTTTCTTTTTCTTTCTTTCTTTTTCTTTTTTGCTATTGTAAGTAATTCTAAGACGAGCAACCCTGTAGCTTAATCTTTATGCACATATCTGTGATTATTTCCTCAGGATAAATTCCTAGATGAGGAATTACTACATTAAAAGCCATGTAAGTTTTAAAGTGTGAATGTTATCAAGTGGGCTACAGCAAATTTTTACCACTTACGTTCTCTCCTAAAATGTACAAGAGTTTCATTTTTTACCCCAACTGGCTATTACTATTTAAAAAGTTTTTGCCAGTTTGATCAATATGTTGATATTATCCTAATTTGTATTTCTTGTGATTACTAGTCAAGGTGAACATTTTTATAAATACGTTGGTCCTTGAACAACATTTTTGTGCTTCCCGTTCCATTAATAGATGAGGTGTACTTTGGAAAAGCCCATAACTGTGTCATATTGGAGTCTTTTCTTTTCGTAATAGCTTGTAGTTTGTGTTTAGGTGTAGTGTCTTCCAGCAGATAAAAAACTGCTCATATTAATTTCTTTAAAATGCCAGTAGCTTAAATATTGTTGTCAGGAGTGGAGAACTGTTTAATTACCGTCTCTTAATTAGAACTAGCAGGTGGTAATGTGAAAATGCTCTCTTGTGGGAGGCAGCATGGTTCAGTGTAGAAAGCACTGGCCTTGGAACACGTGATTCCAAATTCAAATCCCAGTTCTGCCACTTGGGCAAATAACTTAACCTTTCTGAGCCTCAGTTTCCTCTTCTGCAAAATTAGGGATGATGATACTTAAGTTGCAGAACTTTTGTGAGAATTAATTGAGAGTGTTTGAAAAGCAAGTATATGCTTCATAAATATTCTTGTGTGTTTTTCAATAATACTTAAGCAAATAGTTTTTTTAATGTGTCCTGTGTGTAACTTCTTTTAAAAAACTGTATTGCTGCTACTTCTTTATAAAAACAAAATAAGATCATGAATAGAAGATATGGAAAATACAGAAGAGAAAACAAGTTACTGATATCATCTGAAAATAATCGCTCTTAACATTTTGAGATTTTGTTTTTAATCGTTCTTCTATAGGTAATACTTTTAATAAATCATACTTTTGACTTGATGATAGGAATGGTCTTCTCATTATGATGCAGCTAGATTTTGGATAAGACACTTCCTGTATTACAGCAGTGCATTAAAGAGTAAAGGAAATCTCTAAGGACAAAAATGTAGCAAACACCACCAACAAATCCAAGTGAGCAAAAATCATGTTTAGCACTGTGAACAGAAGCTGGGCTTACCATGCAGGCAAATAGCAAAACCAGTGCTGGAAGTAGGAGACTAAAGTTTGGGCTCTACCAGCAGATCGGGCCTCGTACCTGAGATTCGCGCTTTAAGGAATTGCCTAGTAACTTGAATGGCATAATCTCGTGTCAGTAGTGGCTAGAAGCTAATGTAAAATTTTCTCTGGAAGAAAGCCTGCCTAATTTAGTTCCTTCAGGAGCCCCTACAGACTAAGATCAACCAAGAAACTGACACATGAATAAACAGAGAGATACGTTAATCTTATATTCAACCACATTGCTAAACTCTCTTGTCAATTCGAATAGTACTTTATCTGTACTTTCTAGGGTTTTCTGCGCAGACCATCATATTACTTGCTCTGTAGCGACAGTTTTGTTTTTCCTTTCCAAAGCTTAATCCTTCAATTTTTTTTCCTACCTTATTGCACTGGCTAGGATACAGTGAGTAGAAGTAGAGACAGGAGGCATCCTCATCTTGTTCTCAATCTTAAAGAGAATCTTTCTAACATTTCTCCATTAAGAACCAACTTTCCTACAGGTTTTTTTTTTTTTTAAGATTTTATTTTTTTTCTTTTTCTCCCCAAAGGCCCCCAGTACATAGTTGTATATTCTTCGTTGTGGGTCCTTCTAGTTGTGGCATGTGGGACGCTGCCTCAGCGTGGTTTGATGAGCAGTGTCATGTCTGCACCCAGGATTCAAACCAACAAAACACTGGGCCTCCTGCAGCGGAGCACGCGAACTTAACCACTCAACCACGGGGCCAGCCCCCTCCTACAGGTTTTAAGTTGATAATCCTTACTGGCTTAAGGGAGTTATCTTCCTAGATTACGCATAATTTCAAAAATCATGAATGGATGTTGGATATTATCAAATACATTTTTATGCATCTGTTGAGGTAATCCTATGATTTTTCTCTCTTATTCTGTTAGCAAGTTGAAATCTATCAGGGATTTGCAAACTATGGCTGACAGCCTGTGTTGGTATGGCATGTGAGCTAAGAATGTTTTTTACATGTTTAAAGGATCGTAGAAACAAAACAAACAAAACCAAGGAAGAATACGTGACACACTGTATGTGGCACACAAAGCCAAAGTATTTCCTATCTAAAGTTTGCTGACCCCTGAATTATATTATTCAGTATTCTAATGTTAAGCCAGGCTTGCATTTCTGAAATAAACCCAATTTGGTTGTGATGATTTTTCTTTTTGAATGCATTGCTTCACTCAGTTTGTTAATTTTTCACTTAGGACTTTTAAATCTATGTTCCTAATTGTGATTGTTTTGTAATTTATCTCTCTCATACTGTCCTTGTCATTTTTTGGTGTCAAGGTTTTGCTTAATGTGGAAAGGCTTCCCTTCTCATTTCAAAAACAGGAAGTGGAAACTAGATAGAATATAACAAATGAATTGTGGGGTATATAGCCAAGCTTAAAAGAAAGCAAGCAAAATGCTTGGATACTAGAAATAGATACTAGATACTAGAAATAAAGACGATATCCAAAACCAAATGGTGAGAGGAGCTCAAGTCTAAATAGCTCCTTGGAGTGTATAAACCTAGCTGGAGGCTAGAGTTGATAATCATAATATTAGGGAAATCTAGGCCTCAAGCCCTCTGGATTAGAAAAGAGCTACCTGTGTGAAGGTAGTCTGGAAGGGTTGTCCTACTGTGAAATGGGGCCTAGAAAGCCCCTGCTTACTAGCTACAGGGTAATTTGATATTTACTCTGGACTTTGAGTAGGAAAAAATTCACAAAGAAATTGGAACCCCAAGCCTGTGCCACAAATGAATGTAAGGTCTTAGTTTACCTGTATGTCCAAGGACTGTTCAGCTAAGAAATTGTCTTCAGAATGGACCAACCCTTGTAGAACCAGTGTGACCTTGTAGAAGGAAACTTGGAATATAGCTTCTATAGCTCAGAGAACACTCAAAAGAATTTTATTGAAAATTCCAGATTACAAACTATGTAAAGAAATGAATTGCATATCAAATGAGAAAATGTACACTTTTGAGGGTAGGAATATTCAAAGTGTTGAAACATACTTTAAAAGATAATTTAAGTGTTTTTAAATATTCTAAGAGATAAGATTTGAATAGAAATAATAAGACAAGAAATGAAAATATAAATGAAAGACAAGAAATTGAAATTAAAAACTCAACGAATGGTTTGAACGTTGGATAGACTGGTGAAAACTTATTGGTGAATTGGAAGTCAGCTGAAGATATCACCCAGAATGCTCTGCAGAGGGACCAAGTGATGGATGACAGGAAGTTAATAGAGAAGAAAAAGAGAATGAGATAGATTTAATAAAAGAATGAAAGTAGGATAAGATAGAATGAAATAGGTTTAATAAATTTTCAAAAACAGAAAATTAGGGCAAGTCAAGATTTTGAGCAAGAATGACTGAGAATTTTATAGATTTTAAGAAAGAGTAACTTCTCAGATTAAAGGAACCCACTGTGAGCGGGATAAATAAAAATGAATAAGTACCGAGAAACATAATAATGAAGCTGTAGAATAACAAAGGCAAAGAGAAAATCTTAAAAGCTGTGGAAGAAAAGGATTACTTAGAAAAGAATGACAATTAGATCCTAAGAGTAATGACTTAATTTGTAAAATGACTTTATTGAGATATCATTATAACAATGTAATGTATACTTTAAATATGTATGGCTCAGTGCATTTTGACACATGTATGCATACGTGTAACCACTACCACAGTCAAGATTTAGGATATTTCCTTTATCCCCTAAATTTCCCTTGTACTCTTTTCCATTCAGTTCCCTTTTCTACCCTCACCCTGCTCTAGCCTGGCAATCACTCTAGATGAGATTTGCTTTTCCTAGAGTTACACATAAATGGAATCATACAAGATGTATTCTTTGTGAGTGACTTCTTTCTTTTGGTGTAACGTTTTTGAGATTCATCTATGTTGTTTCCTTATATTGTTGAGGAGTTTTCCATTATATGGATATGCAGCAATTTGTTTATCCAGTCATCTGTCGATGGACATCTGGGTTGTTTCCATTTAGGTCTAGTATGAATAAAGGTGCTAAGAGCATTCTTGTACAAGTCCTTATGCAGATACATGTTTTGATTACTCGTGGGTAAGATCTAGGAGTAAAATTGTTGGGTACCATGGTAAGAGTAAATCAATTTTTAAGAAACTGCCAAAGTCTTTTTCCAAAGGGGCTGCACGAGTTTACGTTTCCACCAGCGCTGGAGTGTGAGTTCCGTTTACGTCATATCCTGGCAAATACCGGGCACTGTCAGTCTTTTTAGTTTTATCTGTTCTAGTGGTTATGTGGTGGTATCTTTTTTGATTTTAATTTGCATTTCACTGATAACTAATGATGTTACGCATTTATTAGTGTACTTATTATTAGTCATTCGTATGTATTCTTTGTGAAATATCTGCTGAAATAATTTGGCATTTTAAACTTTGGGTTGTTGGGTTTTTTATTCAGTTGTAAGAATTCTATCTTCTCTGTAAAAGTCCTTTTCAGAATAATATTGAGAATGTTATCTTCCAGTCTGTGATTTACCTTTTTCCTTTTCTTAACAGTATCTTTCAAGTGGAAGTTTTAAATTTTGAACAGTTCACATTACAACTTTTAAATGTTGTGTGCATTTTTGTATTTTATCTAAGAAATGTTTGCATACTCTGATGTCAAAAAGATTTTCCCTATGTTTTCTTTTAGAAAATTTATTACTTAGCTTTTACCTTTAGATCTGTCATTCATTTTGAGTTAATTTTTATATATGGTTTGATGTAAGTGTTGAGGGTTTTTTTCCATATAGATATTTAGTTGTTCCAGTGCCATTTGTTGAAAAGATCGTTTCTCTCTTCAGTTACCTTGGCCTCTATATTGGCCCCTGTGTTGCGTGTGTATGTGTGTATTTACTTATTTACTTCTGGACTTTATTTCTGTTTCAGTCATCTATATGTCCTCCTTTATGCTAATTATACATTGTTTTAATGACTGTGCCTTTATAGGAAGTCTTATAATTCCTATTTTTGAGGTAATTTAAGTCTTCTACTTTGTTTTTTTTTTTTAAATTGTTTTGGCTATTTTAGTTTCATTGCATTTTCATACAAATTTTAGAATCAGCTTGTCAATTTCATGTAAGACATTAAATTTATTGGTATAAAGTTGCTTATAATATTTCATTATTATTTTTTAAATGTTTGTAGGATCTGTTGTGATAATTAATCCCTCTTTCATTCCTGATACTGGTAATTTGTGTTCTCTCTCTCTTTTTGTTTTCCTCTAGTTAGGAGTTTATCAATTTTGTTGTTCATTTCAAAGAACAACTTTTGGCTTTCACTTACACTATTGTTTGTTTTCTATGATATTTATTTCTGTTCTTATATTTATTATTTCCATTCTTCTATATGCTTTGGATTAGATTTTCTTTTCTTTTTCTGTCTATTAAGGGATAAGCTTATTAGATCAGAGATCAGCAAAGTATCACCCACAGGTCAAGTTGAGCCCACCATCAGTATATAAAGTTTGACTGGACAACTACCATGCCCATTTATTTACATATTTACTAGGGCTGCTTTCATACTACAATGGCAGAGTTTAGCAGTTGCAACAGAGAGCATATGGCCCGCAATGCCTAAAATATTTACTATCCAGCCCTTTAGAGGTATTCAGTACTTTTTAAAACTTTTTAAAATCCCTACTATTGGCTAATTAGGTATTCATCTTTGTTTTATTTTTTACGGGTTGTTCTATTGTTTGCAATTTGCTTCTTTTACTTGTCACAGCCTATCTTCAAATAGTGTTATATCACTGTATGTATAATGTAAGAATCTTACAGCAATATACTTTGATTTCTTCTCTCTCATTCTCTTTACTGCCATTGTCATAGATTTTTACTTTTACACATGTTATAAACCCCACAATACGTTGTTAGTATTTTTGCTTTAAACAGTAAATAAGACTTTTAGAGAAATGGAAAAAAATAAGGAAACATTTGTCTTTTATCGTTGCCCACATATTTACCATATTTAGCCATATTTCCTTTATATAAGACTTATGTTTCCATCTAGTATCATTTTTCTTCTTCTTGAAGAACTTCCGTTAGCATTTCTTATAGTGCATGTCTTTATTTTTGAAAAGTATTCAGTACTTAGCCATGTGGGTAACTACACTTTGAGAACCACTGGTGTAAGATTCTTGAGAAGCCTGGAAAATGTAAGAGCCAAGGTACAAGTGGAGGAATTGGTTTTAGATAGGAGGGATGCCTCCCTTATTGTATATGTAGAAAAAGAGCGGGTTCGATGAGGGGAGATACTGGTAAATGTTCTCAATGATGCTTCTTTTTTTGTGAAGCAGGCAAACATATGCCTTGAATGAGGAGGGTATTTAGAGGAGGAAGGCAGTTGGAGAGTAGAGAAGATTTGAAATAGTCAAATAGTCATTGTAGAGGGTAGGGAGACCTATTCAGCAGTAGAAATATAGCCAGAGTGCTAGGCAGAAATATAATTGGAGTGCTCTTTTGAGAATGATCATTAATTTGTGGTAATAATAGTTGGCTTTAAGGCATTTGGCTGCTTAGATGTATGCAGTGAAAAATGGGTTCATGTAGTTATTGAAGAATTGGAGTTTTGGTGGATGTATTAGTCAGGAAGGCAGAAGGGTAAGGGATGATAGAGTGCAAACAAGAGTATTATTAAATTAATTGGCCATTGGGTCTAACCTAGATTAAAAGGGAAATGAAGAAGGGAGACGGCTAATGGACTGGGAGATCAATGAATGGTCATAGAATTTATAGTTAAACAATAAACCTGAAAGAATATTTGTTTGTTATCAGACAGCAGGGTGGCTCAATTAGTGGTTTTGGATGCAGAACAAGTTCATGGGGTAACAGGGTGCAGAGTTGGAGTATGGAGTAGAGGCGATGAAGAGGTCAGGGAAATGGACAGGTCAGATTTTTAAATGGGTTACCCATAGCATGGTGGAGTGGATATCGGAGTGAGAATTAGTGGTTTTGGATGCAGAACAAGTTCGTGGGGTAACAGGGTGCAGAGTTGGAGTATGAAGTAGGGGCGATGAAGAGGTAAGGAAAATGGAGAGGTCAGATTTTTAAATGGGTTACCCATAGCATGGTGGAGTGGATATTGGAGTGAGACAAAAACTGTGAATCAGAGGGACCAGCCCAGTGGCATAGTGGCTAAGTTCATGTGCTCCACTTCGGCAGCCTGGGCTTCACTGGTTTGAATCCTGGGTGTGGACCTGTGGACCTATGCACCGCTCATCAACCCATGCTGTGACAGCTGTCCCACATATAAAATGGAGGAAGATGGGCACAGATGTTAGCTCAGGGCCAGTCTTCCTCAGCAAAAAGAGGAGGATTGGTGGCAGATATTAGCTCAGGGCTAATTTTCCTCAAAAAACAAAACAAAACTGTGAACCAGATACATGTGTCTGAGAATCAGCATAAATATATTTGTCATGAGCAATATTTCCAATGTATATAATGGAGTCCAGTGCCTAGATATTATCTGCACTATCCAGTGTGGTAGTCACATGTGGCTATTTAAATTTAAATTAATTAAAAATTCAGTTTCTCAGTCACACTGTCTATATTTCGAGTGCTCAGTAGCCTTGTAGCTAGTGACTGCCATGTTGGCAGCACAGGTACGGAAAATGTCTGTCATCCCAGAAAGTTCTACTGGACAGTGCTGGTGTAAAGGACAGGTATCATGTGAAGCAGCTAGGCCTGTAGTAGACCCATTAGTCATGGAATCTGAAACTTAGCTGCAGTATTCTTTTAGTCAGGCAGAAACCCTTCAGAGCCAAAGGGCTTAGGAAAGAGAGGCTCTTTCTGATGCTGCTCTTGAGTGAATGGAACTGCTAGTTTAATAGTTACAAAGTTCTCTAAGAACTCTTAAGTTAGTGAAGGGAACATACTTTGAAGGCAGGAACTATAATTAGTTAGACAGTACACCTCTTTGTTATTGGGAAGTATAGACAAATGAATATAGAAAATATTGTATGAAAAAAAGTAGAATTAGTCAAGGATTTGTTTGTTTTTCATTTTTTTCCACACCCCCTAGTCCATTCTTGAGATATTTTATATTGTTGACCTGGTCTATAGTATCTTTAGTGCTGCTGAACCTCTGAAGCACTTCTTTTAGGCAACATTTCTTTATTTAATATGGCGTAGTTCATAAGACAATGAAAGCTAAATATCCAATGTATTTTATTTTTTCCTTGACTTTAAGTAAGCTTGAATTTAAATTTAGTAACAATTTATACTAACCATTTTGTCTTGGATCCTGCCTTACATATTTTGATGTTCAGGAGATCTCAGATTCTGTTGAGTGGTAGACACTCCATGTTAACGGAGTAGGTGAAAGAATGATTGAAATAAACAGAGTTACTTTAGTGAAGGAGTGAACCTGTGGGTAAAATGCTTATGGGAGCTAATACAGAATTTGTACCTTAAATTGGGTTGCTGCTATAACCAATACCTAAAGTATGAGGCACTGGCGTAGAGATCAGGCAGTTTGTGGTGAGGAAACTGATATCAGAGGTGGAAAGATGGAAATTCATGTTAAGCCATGGCAAAACATTTAATAAAATATACTCATGATGATTTAGGAGGCAACCTTCCCCTTTAGTTCTAGGGGAAGTGGTTGGAAAGAATTGATGATAATGTGTGTTGGCTTTGACATTCTGCTTTGAACAAGGTACTGCATGTCAGAGATGAATCCAGGAAAGAATGTTAGCTCATGAGAATAAATAAAAGGGAAGAGAGAGAGTCTAGAAATCTGGGGTCTAGAAGGAGCCCAGTATGATTCAGTCCCATGGCAAAGAACAAATTAGAGGTATGGCTTTCTTATTCTCACCCGTTATCTTGTATGGCCTCAGGGTAACCACCATTAACTTCGAGTACCCACGCTATCCCTGCGCACATGGGTGTATGGAGACAAGGAAACCAGTAGTGGGGGTAACCTCCAAGAAAGAATCTTGGTGTACTTATTGGCACACGGCACTGACTGGAAGCAAACAGATTAAAAGCCTACCAACTTTTTGAGGCAATTGTGTTGCCAAGAAACCACACGTTTGCACTCAAGTAGCCTTATACTCTTTAAGTCTTAAACAACAAGTCCTAAATGACCTATCCATTTATCATTTTAATTGATGCACAGAATTCCATACATCAATAAGTTATTGTTTATTTAGTTATTCATCTGCTGATGAGCAGTAGGTTTGTGTCAACTTTTAAATTATTGTAGATTGGAGTAAGGAGGCTGAATTCTTGACAGGGTAGAGCTAATTTTGGTGTCTACCTGAAACTTAATAATTTTTCGTTGAATTTAGTCGAACCATAGAGTTACTGTTTGCATTTACATAAACAGTGAAATAACAAGTGGTCAAGATAATTAAATTTTAGAGTAGGGACCTGTGGTTTGCATTTTCAATAACTGGAAGCCTTTGGGAATGCCATGGTATTGGCATTTGTGGTATTCCTCTTGGCACTTGTGGTATTCCTTTGGAAAGGGATAATTTTCCTAGCGTTAATCAGTTACAGATAAATATTGAAAAACAAAGCATCTTAAAAGGCTCAATCTCCTCAAATATTTCTGCTATCTGTAGCTGGTACCAGCCTAAGACTGGGCTCATCTTCTGACAATCCTTTCCGTTGTCCCCCAGTGAGTTGGTCTGTCCTAGTTAGCCGACACATTGTAATTTGATGATGCACTTCTTTGAGAATATATTTGATGTTTGCATAATATGTTAAAAATAAAATAAACCATGGGCTCATAGATAATATGCTGATGGGGGGGACAGTATAGGAGTAAATTAGACTCCTATAAATAAAAAATTAGGAAATGATACTAATTTATGAATTGCTAGCAAACAATGGGAACATTACAGAAACTGAATGACATAATGACTTCCCTGAACTGACATTGCTTATATGAAAAGAGATTTTTTTATTTTGCTCTCTCCCTAGTAAGTTTGACATTAAGAATGACTGAATCACTTAGGATTAGAATAAAGCTATAACTATATTTCCTTATTTTGTCTTGGTAAAGGGTAGTTATCTATTCCTTATAACTTTCAGTTACATCTGAAACACACTAGATGTGTTTATTATTTATGGAAAGTTTTAGTATATTTTTATATTTATAGGATCATTTAATAAAGCAAAGAATCTTTCTGTGAAGTTAAAAAAATAACCTCCTATTTATCTTTCTTAAAAAATAAATTCTGGTTATCTAATTAATTAATACATATATTTGAGCCTTTAATGTGTGGAAAGTACAGTACTTGGCTTTGTGGAGAATATATTGAATTTAATTGAAAAGAATACCTACATCTTAATGGTTGGTGAGATTTTTGATATGACAATGGATGAGACCTTCTGAAACTGTTATAAAATCTTGAATTCTCTAAATTGTCACAATTCTGTAATTCTGTCCATGAAAAAATTATAGACATTGGCTGAGAGAGAATGGCTTAGGGAAAAAAATAAAGATTTATTTACAACCAATCTCCCAAATAGTTACTTTGTCTACCTCTGATCCATCTCTTATTCTTATGCCCCCTTTCATCATCATTTTCTGTCATCTGCTTATTTCTGCTATCTTGTCTTCCATCCCATCAGCCTGTAGCAGCCTCATAGGCTCTCAAAGACTCATGCATCTTCCTTGCTCCTTGTATCTTTCCTTACCTGCTTGCAGCTGCTTTCACTTTATCAGCTCATGTCTCAATTTTAATAGAAAGTGAATTCTGTGTTTTATTATTTTCCATTCTCAAAACTTAGTTACACTTAGACTATGGATGAGAAAGAAGAAATAAGAAGAAAAAAGAGTATATTTTTCAAATTTCAAATGGAATAATTTGCAGAGATATTTTAGAGTTGTAGTGATTATGGCGAAGGGTCATATTTTATGAATATTTACCTTCTTTTTATTTAAAAAATGCCCTAACCTTTATATTATTAATAAAATTATTTGCCATACTCTGAGTGTTTAAATTGTGAATGTTGCAAGGAAGTCATTTATTTACGTAATTTTGGACAAATAACCATATTTTCTTTTCTTTATTTTTTACTTGAGGTGACATTGGTTTATAACATCATATTTTCTGTAGTAAACTTTTAAACAAAAGAGCCCAAAATTAATTTAGTTTAAAAAATTTAAACATTTTTTAGTTGATAAACCCTGATAATAATAATAATTAACATCTATCACATAACCCATTTTCATAAAGTAGGATTATTAACGTCATTACTTAATTTAAAAGTCTTATCATTTTTTACTTTAATCCCATATATTTTTTATCTTCCTAATGACTTATACCATTGAGACCCATAGGGTAGTCAATTATATTTCAAGGTCAGAGAAAAAAGAAGTAAGAAGACAACAACTGTCAGATAATTTTTTAAAAATAATAGTTTAACAGAGAAGATTCAAGCTGGAAGATGCATAAAAAGTTGTTATTCCCATTTTTGTTAGACTGAACAATGGAAAAATATGCAATAAAATACCTTCTCTGCTTAAACTTAATATGACAAGTTTTGTTCAAAGTGCAGATTCTCATATATAATTTTAAGACACTTTTTCCATGTTTAAATTTGTCCTCAATGAATAGTAATTTGAGATTAAAATTATCATTTATTTTAATTGAGTATTTACCTTTAGTTAGATCATGTTTTGAATACTACTTAAAATATTTTGCATCATAGAGTTCAACTTTGTATAAAATTTTTTACAAATGTTACCTTAATTTGTTTTTTCTGATTAAACATGTTCACAGTAAGAAAAACTTTAGAAACACAGAAAAAACAAAACTAATTTGTATGTAATCCCATTATCACCCATATAAACCTTTATTAATATTTTGGCGAATAAAACTGGAGATATGCTGTATATGTAGTTTTGTGTTCTGTTTTTTGGCAGAGTGACATTATTTACATTTACATTTATATTTATGTCATGCAAGCATCTACTAGAATATGGGCCATGGGTATGCAAAAGTGAGAACAGAGAGACTGGTTATAGGGTAACAGTATAATCTAGACCAGAGATGATGGTGGCTTAGAATGGGATGGTAGGAATGAAAAGTGGTGAGATTCTGATTTATTTGCATTTTGAAGGTAAAAATTACAGAATTTCTAATGGATTGGATGTGAAGTGTCAAATGAATGAATCAAGGATGATCCTCAGCAACTGGACGAATAGGATTGACATTTATTGAGCAATTAAGATTATTTTAAAAACTTATTTTAATGAGCCATATAATATTCCATTTTATGAATGTGCTGAAATGTATTTAACTATTTTCCTGTTGTTAGATATTCAGACTGTGTCCATTTTTCACTATTAAAAATTAAGATGAGTATCTTATAATTAAGTCTTTGATGACGTACCTGATTATATTCTCAAGATAGAGCTCAAGAAGCAGATTTATTGAGTCAAAAGATATAGGTACTTTAAAGTAGTGTGTATGTGTTTAAGGCTATGACTGTTTTTTCAGATCTGATGTTTACGTCTGGTGTATACATCTGAAAGGGTATATAAGAACACTTGCCTGACCCCATTGTCATCAACATTGCATATCATTAGATATTATCTTTAACACACCAATAACAACAAATCAAAACCAAGAACCTTTGCCAGTGTGACAGATAAGGAAGGATATATTTTGTTTTGCTCTGAGCATAAAAAGCAACAATGAATTTTCTCCCACACAGATGTTTTTGTTCAAATAATTTTATGTAAACTTAATTTGCTATTTGTAGTGTAGTTTTAAAAAGAGGAAGAACTAACATTTCTGAGCATATACTTTTGTTAGACACATTGTAAGACACTTGATATTATTTTATTTAAGTTACAACATGTTAAGTAATGTATTACTTACATTGTATAGATGAAGAAACAAAAATAGTTGCAAAGAACTTGACAATACACGTGATGAAGTTGCTTTGACATAAAAGCCAAATGCATTTGTTAATAATGCTTAAAAGGCTTCCCTTTGGGCCCTTAATAGCTTTGAAGAGTGTTACTGTTGAAAAATTGTGTTATTAATTTGTCACAGCAGGAAGTTTTCATATTTTATATTTAAGAAAAATAAAATGCTTCATACCTATTTAAAGGGAAAGTTGACAAATGCTACATGTTTTCTTTGTGTATTATAATATAAGATATAATATAAATATATTATAATATAATATAAATATAAGAATATTTTCATAACAGAATAAACACTTATTTGCCTTTTAACAAAAATCATTCTTAGGTTAGTTTTAAAACAGACATTATTACTTCTAGACTTGAAAATATGCATATTCCTATTACCTGTCATGTTGCCCTCTTAAAGAAAACTCAATAGCAATGAATCTCATTTTCCCCTCTCAAGCCATTTGTCCATATTCTGCATTAGGCTACATGGTAGAAAAAATTCTGTTCTTAGCTTTACAAGAAGAAATTGTACAATTTGTTTTCCAAATTTCCATTTTATTAAATAGAAAAATGACATACCGGCTCTTCAGTTTCCAATCATGTTCATATGTATATATAGCTATATATACACATATTCGGTTATATGTATAACACACTGTACAATTATATAGTTTATATGATTATAGACTTTATATAAATAAATTACATATATTTTATTTATACATTTGTTATAACATGCAAAATGCAATTTATATACAGCATAATTTTATATGTAATTATGTTCTTCTATTTACATA
This sequence comes from Equus asinus, assembly GCF_041296235.1. NCBI lineage: Eukaryota > Metazoa > Chordata > Mammalia > Perissodactyla > Equidae > Equus > Equus asinus. Next base: position 48,255,534 of record NC_091812.1, read on the forward strand.
TTAATTTTATGTGTAAACATCTAAATTATATGTATGCATTTCTGAATGTATGTTTGTATTTTGGAGTGCATATTGTTAGGAACCTATTCTATGACATGTTGTAGGTGTGGTCTTTGTCATTTGCATGTTCAGTCTTCTATTGGCTCTTTGTCCTTAGGTGGCTTCAAACAGTTAGTGGTCTGCTGCCCCCAGGTGGTGGCAAGTGCTTTCATTCACGTGATCTTAGGGTTTGAATTTTCAAAGCTTGTGCTTTAGAACTGTGAATTTCACAGGTTTTCTTTTTTTGTAATTAAGAAAAATCTATTAGAATAGCTGAACGGAGCAAAGTTCATGCAGGAAGCTGACTGATTTCTATCAGGTAACCTCTTTAAGAAACATCTGTGTGCAATTAGATATCTTTCTTAAGTCTGTCCTTAGACTCCTCATCACACCTTGGTTAGAATGGTCCCTTCTAATTTACTCTGACAGCCTCTAGTCGTCAGATCATTGTCTGAATCCCAACGTGGCTGACAGTACTATTATGAGAAAGTCTTTATCTAAGCGGTCACTGCTGTTAAAATGTTAGCTTGCCTCTTGAATTCTCAGACTTGGATGGCGGTAATCTTTTGCTATACATAGGGAAGTAATATTAACGAAAAATTGGAAGGAGTTTGCTTTCCTCCTGCTTTGTCTAACTGTCTCATGTCTCTCTTCTGATGGCATGGAAGCAGAAAATAAAGCGAATCACCCCAGCTTTTCTTCTTCCTCCATCTATGACTGCATCTCAGATGAGAATACTTTTCTAGTTCACACTATTAGAAATAGAACGTATTGATTTGCCTTGTGCTTGCAGAATTCTTATTGCTATAGCCTCCTGCCTTAAAAACAGCAATCATTTGATTGATAATTCAAAGTACAGACAAGGAGAGATGAGACCAGGCAAGGTAGATCGGTCATCCTGGCATTAGTTCAGAGAGTGTTTCTTTGATGATGTGGGCAGAGTGGGCGTGTGGCTATCACACCTGTGGATTCTCATGAGGATTTTGAATCATGCTAATAATGTAACCATTATGAATTAGATGCTTTATGTACATTTTCTGCAATCTTCACAATTACCTGGAAAGATAAGATATAATAATACATAGATATAAATTATAAATAATGAATTAGGGATCAAAGTTATTAATACATTTACCCAAAGTCACATATTTGTAGGTTTTAGAGTCAGGATTTGAACTCAGGTTCTGCCCAACATCATAGCCCACTCCATTTCCAATACAGCATTTTCTTTCAGAGTTTGGGGCATTTTATTTTCTCTCTCTGAGGGATTTTTTAAAAAAGAAAATTGGTTAAAATATCTCAAAATGGAAATTGGAATAATTCTAGCAGTGTCTTAATCTGCAGCCATTTAGCTTTCAAATGCTTTTCTTCAAGCGAGTGTTTGTAATTTAGACTACTTCGAGTTCAGTTCAGAGTTGGTGGCAGGTGAGTACCCAAATGAGGTTGATGCCAAGCCTGGGGAGGATTAACATCTTGGCTTTGTGAAATAATATTTGATAGACACTTCAAAATTCAATCTCATTTCCTCCTGTGTTTTTTCATCTTCTCTCTTTCTGGAACTCCTGTTAGTCTGTCAGAAGTTGAAAATCCTGCCTTGATCCTCTATGGTTCTTAGATTTTCTCTGATATTTTCTGTCTTTTTGTTTTAGATTCTAGTAAAGTCTGCAAGTTTCTCAAATTTTTTAACTACTTTATATTGGTACTCATACTTTTAATTTCTAAGAATTTCTAAGAATTCTCTGGTTCTCTTTTGATAACATCCTTTTTTTAAAAAATAGTTTCTGTGTATTCTTAAGCTGTAGTTTTTTATTGTGTGTTTAACAGACAATAAACAATTATTTAAGTTTTCTTTCCTTCTTCTGAGGTCTCTGTATTTTTTGTGTGGTTCCACTGATCTCTTTCCTTCATGTTGGAGGCTGTGGGAGATTGTATTTTCCGAAAATGGCCACAACTGTATTTCTGGTCCCACAAATGCTTTTAGAATCTTGCCACTCTTACATCAAGAGGTGGAGTCTGTTTCCCTGTCTTTGAGTTGGGTGGGCTCTGTGACTGCCCCTATGAGTGGAATAAGGAAGAAGTGACTCTGCATGACTTTCAGGACCCTGTCGTGAAAGGGAACGCGGCTTCTCCCTCTTCCTTCCCCTCTTGCTCTCGACTCCCTCTGCACTCTCAGTGTGCTCTTTTGGAATCCAGCCATCATTCTCTGAAGAGGCCCAGGTCACACGGTGCACTGTGGATGGCTGTTTTCAGCTGCAGGCCCCAGCGTCCCCTGCCAGACGGGTGTGAATGAGCCTGCAGCTGACTTCACACTCCAGCCTTCAGCTGAGGCTCCAGTCATCAAGGAGCAGAGACCAGCAGTCCCTGCTGTGCCTTGTTTTGTTTCCTGATCCACAGAATCCACTAACCTAATAAATAGTAGTTTTATACCACTACATTTTGGAGTAATTTGTCATGTAGTCCTAGTAACTGGAAGCAAGGCTTTCCTCAAATTCATGGTTAGATTTGTTTGGTCATTCACATTGAAGAATGAAGAAAAAGAACAGCTGATTTGGAGTGTTTTGTTTAGAGACAAGACTTGGTGACTGGTTGTCTTTCCTTTAGAGTGAATGGGCTATGAGCTGGCTGTTACGCTGGGTGACGCCCAAATGAATACACTGGTCTTTGTTCTGTGGCACTGCCACTAGGCACCTAGCTGCCTGGTGCTCCCTTAGAGAACTCACCCAATTCTTGTTTGGTTTTAGCCTGTTTTATGGAATACACTTTTCTCTTTTTCTCCCTTGCAGGTAAACGTCTGTTTCCAGTGGGTTCTGCATGGTTGGGGGAGGAGCATGTGGGGGTTGGTCATTCTGAGTGTAGACGTTCAAGTATTGTGCCTTGTGTTTTCCCGTCCTGACCCTCTTCTGGGGTGTAGAGCACCACTCCTCTTTTCTGTACGCGTCTTCCACGTGCACGCTAGGCCGAAGGCTGAACCTGCTTCTGCTGCACTTCCTTTACCAGCAGTTTCTGGCTTTCATATACAGTTCTTGAAATCTTTCTTCTGTTGGTGGCCCTTCTCCCTTTATTCTTGTTGTTGTTTGTTGATACTTTTTCCTGACGTGGAGTTTTGGTAAGGAGAGGAAGTTCATCTTGAACTGGACTTTGGGCCTTTTTGAATCTGTTGCCTGACTGTTTACTTTTATAGAAATCTTTCATGTCATTCAAGTTTGAAAATGTGCTCCACATATACCTAGGAATATGCCATACCTTTCTTTGTAATCATTAAAAGTTTACATTTATCTGATATTATCAACTCCTTATTCCTAATTTTGTATCTATGTGCTTTTAATCTGATTGAGCTAATTGGGTGAGGGTGTCCTAAGTTTTGTCTTTTTTTATGTTGAGTAGGTCCCTTAGGTTCAAAGATCTTGTGATGTTTGAACCTATAGTTTGTTGTGGCTGAGTAAGCTTTTCTGCTTCTAAGTGTCCTTTCTTTGTGCCTGAGCAATTAATGTTAGAATTCTTCATACCTGACCTGCTCTCCTCTGGGCCAGAATGAGGGAAACGGATTAATCTTGTTATTTCTTACGACCCATTTAAAAAAAATCTGAGATGAGGACCTTTCTTTCTTATAAGTCTTCAATGGTAGGGCTTCATAACAGAGTAAATTTAGAGAGAATAGGAACAGAGAGGAATAAAGATGAATCAATAGTTTATCTTGTAAGATTAATACTATTTCTAACATTGAGAAATAGGGTGAGGGATCAGTTTGAGGAATGCAGGAAAGATTATGATTTCAGTTTTTGGTTTTATTTAATTTGAGACGATCACATATCTGAGTGAAGAAATGTATAGTTAGTAGTTGTAGTAAAGAGTCAAAGATGTAAGGAGTAGATGAAATATCTTGAAGATGTGAAAGAAATAGCAGATAAATTTAGGAAAGATCTAAATTTGAAAGGCAGTAAGGAAAAGAGGAGGTAGAGAAAAACAGGACCTAGAAAAGTCTATGTGATGAATTTCATTGAAAGCATGTTAAAAGATATCAAATGCCCAGAAATATTGTGTAGTAAGCTTGAATATATGTTGAAAACTTTATTTAAAATATTTCTTCATATGCACAGATTTATATGTAGAAACTCTTTAAAAGAAGATAGTTTTCAAAGAAAAGATTTATTCAGCAAATAGCTGTTCCTGTCCTCAAGTACATCTCAGTTAACTGGGGAAGAACAGTTATGCGCACACTTACGTGTAATGCAGAGTAGAGAGGCCATCATAGAGAGAGGGTACTACGGAGACTGAATGCTATTATGTGTAAAAATTGTAGCTTGTCAGAGAATTGTTGTTTCACATTAAAACTATTTTTTCTCTGTAACATTATTTCACTCTTTTCTAAGAACACCTCAGAAAATTAGCTTCTGTTGATTTGAAAAAATAATCAACAGGGTTTGTATACCTTTAGTTCATAAGTGAAGCTTTCTCCTTGACTGGCATATGGAAGAGGCTGGGAACTGGACACTAGCATGTTGAGTCCTGCCTCTGCTGGGAGAGTAGTGAAACCACAGGCAAGATTTCACATGGCAAAGGATAGCAAGCATTTAATTTATTGAGGGATTACTGTTTCTGGTTGTCTGCTGGAAACTTGAAACATATCGTCATGTTCATTTCTCACAACCACCTATGATATAGGCAGCATAATTTCCTTTTCTACAGAGTAGGAAAACAGGACTCGGGGATGTTAGTAATTTGACCAAGCTTCCTCAGCTAGTAAATATTAAAGTAGTAATTTACATTTAGATCTGTTGTCTCCAAAATTCTTACTCTTTTATTATATCTGGTGTATGGATGGGGAATGAAAGTAGTAGACATAGATTTTTACTTTTGGGGATTTAACAAGGACAAAAAGAAAAGATGATACATGGTAAGTTGAAAGATGATGATGGTCAGGTGAAGTTTAAAGAAATTGGGACCGCCTAAGTGTGTCTGAACTGAAAGCCGTGATTCCGAAAGCACAGGACGATGAGAGAGAATGAGCAGAAAGAAAGGAAGAGAGACAAAAGATCTGAAGATGTGAGATTGGCTAAACAGGGCACCATGAAAGTTAGTTACTAATTTTAAGGTCTAAAGCATCTAAAAATTAAATTGCTATCAGTTCTGCTTGCCATGTGTTTTTCTCTCTTACTGAGAAGATTCTGCAAAACTCACTATGCAAAAGATTCATATTATATATGTTAAAGATACGTGTAAACTGTGTAAAAACTATTTGTAAAGACTGTGTGTCATAATGGTAGCAAATATCAAAAGAAGCTCACTACCGAATGAGTGAGATTGAGGCAGTCTATGGAGATTATTAAGGATAATAAACTTCTCTGTTGTCTTTGCTGAAGGGGTTGGTGTTCCTCTAGACTTATTGAGATTTGAGTGGGTCGGTGGTCCTCAAGTAGTGATACAACTGGTGGTGCCCAGAAAATTCCTTGTGGGATTGCTGTTTGGGATGTTTTTATAATTTCATAAGTGACTCAGGCATTAAGTGAATATCTGGTTTAAACTAAATATCCTTACAAGAAAGTATCTTTATTATTGTTTTTTTCAACGGTGGTGAAAAGTTATGAGAGGTAGGACATGAAAGATCCACCAGATCTAGATGACCTGCTGAGATTTCCTTTAACTTTAAATGTCTCAGATATGCTATAACCAGAGTGTACATGGACAAACTCTATAGTATTATAATTCATGTATTCTTCTAGTGACAGAAGACAGCGGGGGCATTTATTTTCTACATTCTGTAGTACCGTTTGCTGCTTATTAGAAGGAAAGCATGTTAAAGAAGAGATTTCCCCCAAACAAAACAAATAAACCCCCACAACAACTACCTGGTCTTCAATCAATTCTAATATGATAAAGTCCATAATAAAAGGAAGTGCAGACGTTGAGAGTTACATGTTTCCATTTAATGCAATTCTCTTTCTCATGTGAAACCATGTCCCAAAGTCTTTGACTATAATGTCAAAAACTTTTTCTCTGAAATACTGATTCTCTGCTTATTATTGGGAGTAGAAAGTGAAGCCATTGGATATTGGAGGGCAATCAAGAAGCTACTGGTACTGTGCATATTTGCAGTTCTATAGAGATAGATTTCAAACACTGTTTAAGAATTGTGTAGAATCTTAAGTATTTAGAAATTGAACATGGAGATCCTGTTAAAGAATTTCTTTAAAGTTGAGTGATTCATTATATTATAAATGAGTTCCTTTCAGCCATTTAGCAATTTTGGCTCTTTTCCCCCTCTTTTCTTAAGGCCATATCTTAATTTTTATGATCACAAAACTGTACTTTGCAAGTACTTTTTAAAAATGTTAGCAACTTCAAAGATCAAATGAAAATGAAACTAGAAAAGTTAGATCTTGTAAAAGAAGAGAGCTATACTAGAAATTTTTTTAGTGTCTAAAGAATTATAACCACACTTGACACTTTCTTAATCTTCTCTTTCTATTAACTTATGAAACCTGGAACTGGAGGCTTAATGGTATTATTTCTTCATTGTAATTATACTAATAAACATCTCTGTCCATGACCTTGGAATTTATAGTGCAGCAGGAAAGATTTACTGACTTATGCTTTGGAAGAAAAATGAGATTATTACTTAAGTAGATGCATGTTAAGCACATGCAATTGCATACCATTTATTCCAGTTCGTTTGAGCTGTAACTTGTCTTTAGATTTTCTTTCAAAAAATAGAGAGGGTTCTTGTTAAATCCGGATTCCTGAGAGATCTTTGTTATATTATTAAGGCAACTACAAAGTAACTACTTTACCTTGAAATGTGCAAAAGGAATCAATAGGCCTACAAAACTGCCTTTTAAAAAAATGTTTGAAATCATGTTTTTCCTGGTAGCCTGAATATCAATGTGTATGACTTTTCCGGGTTTCTTTCTTTCTCTGGTTTTGTTGCACTATTAAAGTCCCTTATAGTTAAAAGGTGTTTGAGTATTTTGGCTTTGATTTCTTTTCTGTCCCCTGCCCTGCCCTCCTGTTTGTTTGTCTTGCTTTTTGTAAAGAAGTACTACTTACAAGGAATTTTCCGTTGGGTGCCTTTACTTTTCGTCTTAATCAACTTTCCCCCGTGGTTTCTGTTTCCTTTCCACTCAAGTTTAAGTCTATAAAGATTTTTAGTTTTAAACTTTTGATTGTGAAACACAATAGAAAGGCCAAATAAGTCTACAGTGAGCATTCACATGTGAATCTACTTCTCAATGATGTACAAGTCCAATCTCTTTCTCTTCTAATTTGACTTTATTCAGCTGCGGTTGGCATTTGATCTCTCGGCACTCCATGCTTAAATGAAGCTGCATTTTAGTCTGAAATATACATTTCAGTCTGAAAACCAGAATTTTCAAGTGATGTAAACTAATTGTAATTTCGTAAGTGATATTTTTACATTTATATTATGCCACATAAAATATGTAATGACTGAAGTTAATTTTTGCCATTGTTAAATGAGAGTCTTTAGTTTCTTTAAATAATTTCCCATGTGGTTAATTGAATTGGTAATACACTAAAAATACTTTATGTAATATAAATATGCAATTTTATAATCTTATGACTTGTATTTGCTCAGTGGTTTGTTTTGTTACTGACTTCAGAGGGATTCTCTGTGATCATATAAACCTCTGTGTGCACTGTGGCTTCAGGGACTGTGTAAGTTTTGTTAGCATCTGTCCTTGCGTTAGATATTATTTTCTCAGCACTCTGCTAAGTAATTTGAAAGTAATCTCACCTAATCTTTAAAGTAATTTTGGAGATAAATATTATTGTCTATAATTTGTAGATGAAGAAACCAAGGCACAGAGAATTTAATTTGCCCCGGGTTGTGGGGCTGGCAATTGGTAGAATAGGAAACTGAACCCAGAGATTTTTATTGATGAGGATAATAGTAAGACTTTCTCTATTAGAAAAAAATTATTCCCCCGAATGCACTGATGTGAAAAATGACCCAAACTGTATACTTTAATTACAAATATTCCATGGTTAACTATGAAAATACTTTTATTTGCTGTTTCAATGGGCCCATTTTTAAATTAGTAAAGAGTATAATATAAGTTAAAGGGCTAACCAAAATTTATTTACTCTCTGAATGTGCTTGTTTTAGTTTTCATTCATGAGACTTAGTGATGATTTTGTTTCTGAAATATTAATTTGTGATCAATTATAGTAACCAGCATTAGGATATTACATTTGTAACCGAATGAGCATAAATTTAAATGCCTCAGACTTTGGAGGTAATTATCTAATCATATGATTATATTTCTGACGTGATTAGGTGGCAGTATTTAATTCCTTTTAGAGGTAATTTTACCCCTATGTGGAACTATGTAGTCTAAATCATGATATCTTTCTGTTTATAGGAAACATTTAATTAACATGCTCAAGTTATATTTGGAAGTTTAGTAATATTTCACTGCTACATCACTAACTTAACGTGCTATCAGAAAAGACCAGTGTTTGCTTATCTTAATAAACTGCATTTTATGTTAGTATTTTCACAATTAAAGGGTTACCTAATGAATATGACTTTATAGTGCTTTGATCTAATGGAATGCTGGCAAGTATTATTTTCTATGTTTTAATTCCAGAAAACTATATAACGTGGTATTAACCTCTATAAAATTAGAATGCCTGAAACTGTAAAGGATAAAGCACATTTGTCAGTTTTGTCTTCTACAGCAAAAACCTGGCCAAATTCCAAAACATAGTTAGGGAGGTATATGCGCCTTACAAGGATTGTCTTTAAGAGTACCAACAAGGAAAATCACAATGATAGATGAAACAGGAAATACCTTGATAGTGGTTTTATCTTATTTCAGGAGTAAAGTTAGAGTATCAAAGTGGACCACAATCATCAAGAGCGCTTCTGTGATGGAAATAGAATTCATCTGTTTTTCTGATCTAAGTCGTGTGACATAGAGTCCTTGTGGAATTTAGAAAATCATTTATTTGTAAAAAATGTGGATTTAGGGCTTCTATGCCGTGTCATGGCTAAAAGACTTAAAAAGATGCAGCTTTAATTACAGAGGGGGTTTGACAAAACCCCCTAAATCAGATGGCTGTGTATTATGATGTGACTATCAGCTGAAGAAATACTAAGGTCCTTATTGCTTATTCTTTGAAAGGAAGACAAATCATTGAAACTTTCTTTCCAAGGCATTGGATAAATGATATTGATTAAATTTAACTATATGTGTGTGTGTGTGTAGTTATATAAAATTTTCATCATTTGATAAGAGATTATAAAACTGAGTAATTTCTTATTGTTGTTTAGTAAAGCACATTTAAGAAAATCAATTTCAATTACTATTGTTATGATATCCTGTATATAAATTTAAACTAAGATTTTGTGATGAAAGTTAATCTTATGAAGTTGCATTTTTTGATTGCATAAAGTTTATACGTATTATGCTGAAAATAATGGAAAAATACTAATAAGAAAAAAGAAAAGAGTATTTCTGTTGCCATTTTGGTGTATAACTTTCAAAATTTTAAATGTATACATTTATGTATTTACATGCATATTAGTAATGTATATCATATATGTATTTAAGAATATGAGATATCATGTTCTACAGTATTATAATGCCCCTTTTCAGATTTATAAATATGTATGGCCATTTTTAAATGTCAGTAAGAATAATTTATTTTCAATAAGGGAAAGAAAAAGAACAAAGAATTTCTTAGATATATTTTCTCATTAGATCTTTTAGAGTGGAAAATATTAAATTAAAACATGATAATACCAAACATAAGTTAGAGAAGGCTTTGGAAGAACATGTTATTTATGAATTATAGTTGTACAGATAAATTTGTTTTGATTTGTAGTGTACAAACTCAACACTTTCCTGTAAGGTAGCAATATACTTTTATCATATCTTTATACTGACTAAAAGTCAAATGACTTGCTGTAGTTTTTAATATTTAAATTCATTTCTTCTACTGATGGTCCAGTATTAAATCAGGTTGGAAACTGATTTTCTAAAGTATCCACTGATGATTTCATAACTGTACAAATTCTAGAGTAACTTGCCGTATGTGGGAATAGAACTGTATCAGTCAGGAAAGCTTGTGTAATGTTGTTAACAAGTGATTCCAGAATTTCTTTCAGTGGCCTTACTCGGGTGACTTCTCACCTGTTATACCCGTCATGGATCAGCTGGGCTTCTGCTTCCTGGGTTCCTCATTCTATGAATAAGGCTAATAGAGCAGCTCTTATCTTGGATCCTGTTGATCTTGTGGTAGATGTCTGCATGTATGGCATTGCTGGTCTTGTGTCTGCTAGGAAGTGACATTTTTTACTTCTGCCCGAATTTCATCAGCCAAAGAAAGTCATTTGAGTCAAGCTGGACATCAGTGGGACAGGAGAGTGTACTTTCCCCTCAGGGAGGTGAAACAAATGCAATCCACTATAATAACTATGTTTTTTTTTTTTTTACTTTACAAAATACAGAAAAGATAAAGAATCTGTTTTCTAGCTAACCATATTGACCAAATTTGGTATAACTTTACATTCTAACATATGTGGCTCTTTTCCTCTGGTTTGTTAGCAGAATTGTAAATAGTGAGCCGTAATGTCTAGTTGGCACTTTTGTCTCTTGCCCTAGAGTTTTTATTAGTATAAAAATAAGAAGATTATTCAGTGTGTTATGCTGTTTTTCTTTGAATAAATGTGAGTGTTCTAGACTGTCTAGACTCGGTTAACCACATTTTGGTAAAGCATTTTCTAGGCTCCAGAAGCCACATGCCTGACATTTCTAGGAGTCACCATAGATGGTGATCTTGCTCACTTAGAAGGCGGAATAGCTGTGTGTTTTTCTTCAGGTAAATGGGTTGGTTACAGACAGATCAGAAATGTAAACCATGCTAATTTTACGGGAAGCGCTTTGTAATCCAAATAGCACTATTTATTCAGTATGTATGTATACACACACACTTGGGTACATGCACTCACACGTACACATCCTCACAAAGGAAAATTTCGTTTGAAGCAAAGCTATAAAATAACGTGTTTTGCTATATCAAGTTACTTCCTTGGAATATATACATTTTCAACTGTTAGTACCTGAACAAAGAAGTTTTGCTAAGCACAGTTTCTCAAGAAATTGCACTGAGGCTTGGGCCCAGCCCTCTGCTTTTTCCTAGTACTTTGTTTGAACTTGCTAACTGTTGCTGAAACTGTGCTTGTTTTAGATGTGAGCCTTTGTCTTTGTTTTAATAACCTATTTAGTCCTCAGCTTCAGTCTCTTTTTCTATGATTCATAGGCATGAAGCGGGATTAAAAATGATATATTTCGCTCAGATATGTTAAAAAAATAACTTTCACGGTTCATTTATCACATAATGGGAGAGCTGGTACCAACCCATTTAGTTATTTAGAAACCTCACTTAATGGTTATTGTCAGTGGTGACCTTGTTCTAAACATTTTTTCTTCAAAATAGCCCAAGATAATAACCAATTCGTTATTGGTAAAATCTAAAAAAAAAAATTTTAAACTATAGACCAAATAATGTAGTTCTCCTTAGAAAATAATCACTAAGTTTAATTATTAACTCACTTTTTGGTGCCCCTAAAATAATATGTTCTTTTCATCATATATTTCTACTGTGACTCAGAGTTTATGACTCTCTGTCATATGATTCAAATAACTTGTGGGAATTCATATCGTTATTAGTAGAAATAGAAAATATATGGCTAGGATGCTGAATTTATATAAAGTAAATATTTAATATGTACTCTCTGAGTAATGTAGAAGTGAATTTGATAGAATGCTCTTTAGCATACTAAGGAAAACTATCTGTTACAAGCCAGTTCTTTTTAAAATCCTCTTTTATCTAGTATATCACTGAATCTTTATCCTCAAAAGTGAAATCTTATTAAACTCTCGTTAGAGTCCATCTGAAGATGTGAATGAGCTGTTGCAGTCTGGCCAGAATGATCTCTTGTGTTTATCCTAATTTGGCAGCTATGGTTTGTAGATGTGATCCCTGAGACAGAGATCAGAGAATGCTGCTCCACGGCAGCTTCCTTCAGCAGCTTCCCATGGCTTTCTATGATAATAGCTGACAACGTTTTAGCCATGGAACCCTTATTTGAACAAAATCTTATACAAAAGCTCATAGAAAACATTAAAGCAAATTCTGGTTGAAAGATGAATGGGGGTTGGGAGTCCACTATTTCAAATGTTTCCCCTAAGATGTCTGGATGCATCTCTCTGGAGCACTGTATAAATGTCATTTGTGAAAAAGTCTAGTTTTCTGACCATATCTGGCCTATATGTAACTTTCTGGTCTTTTCTCCTGCCATTCTCAATAGTGCCTTATCCTTCAGCCATACCTTACCTCTTGTATTTCTCAGAACACGCCATTTTATTCTGCTGAGAATGCTCTTCACAACACTGAACACCCAGATTTAATACTAGCTGCTTTTAAAACCTCTTCTCATCTTTCTAGATAGGAAGTCATTTCCGATAGGAGTATATTCTTTGTATTTATTTATTTATATGTCAGACTGCCTGCTTTTGAACTCTGGCTCTGTGTAGTCCTGGTCAAGTTGCTTGAACTCTGTGCCTTAGTTTCCTCATTTGTGAAATGGAAATCATGGTAGTACTAACTCACAGAGTTGTTATGAAGACTGCTCGTATTCATGTTTGGCGTAAGTACTCAGGAAGTGTTAGCTATTATTGTTATTGTTATTATTTATGGCTTTGGCATGGAGAGGCATACAATAAATGTATGTTGAATGAACAAAGAAATACCGTAGAGTCACCTCCTGTGTTGAGGTTAGGTTTTAGAATCAGTGTATAAGGCAAAAATCTTGCATAGGCAAAAATATCTTTAAGAATCCCTTAGGGAAATCTAACAGGGGATACTTGATAGTAGAAAAATGATTGAGTTATTTTGTTTTTTTTAACTCCTTTCAGTCTACCCAATTCAATGAACTGTTTCTATTTGTTTTTATTCCTTTACAATGTCTCTTCTGGAAGGGCAAATTAGAGATGACATATTCTAAACAAATCCAAAACAGCCAGATTTTCTTCTGTGTTGGAATATGTTGCCATTTCTTCAGTTGGGCACCAAATGAAGAAGTTGCTTTATGTTCGGGGCCAAGTTGAATGACAGTACATTTTTTATTCAGGGGACTCCGTCTCACTGTTGCCTCCCTGTTAGAGTCCTGGCCGGATCAGGTGCGTGGGAGGCGAGGGCAGCTAGGTGAAGCAGCAGGTGTTGCTGTGGTTGCGCTTTGCTTCGTCCCTGTTTCCTCTCACAGGCTTGCTGCAGGTAAACGTTTATGACCCGGAGTGGCACCAGAGCTACTGTATTTGAATCGTTGACCTCTCTTTCAGTTCCCTTCCTGTCCCCATCTCCTCTCTTTCATCCCTTTCAGAGTGAGTGTAATGAACTTCTTTTAAATCAAATGCACCTCTACTTTCTTATCTGTGATTAATGAATTTTGTACTAATTACTAATTCTTCTGTTACTATAACATTATAATATAATCTGTGCATTTCTGGGATTAAATTAGTCACATAGATGACTTTTTCCGTAGCAGCTGAAATCTCCTTAACAGGGGGAGTTAGCTACAAATGCTCATGTTATAGAGCTTGATACACTGTTGTGATAGCATGGAGATCCTGTAATAAATATTTAAAATGTTGATGTTACACTAGGCAGCCAGATTGCAAGATATGCAGGGAAAATTCAATGCTATTGTTGCTAACTTATAAAAGAAAGAGATGCAGAGATCTCCAATGCTCTTTGAAAGGTTAAAAAAAAGCAGCAACACAATGTGGTATTGAGCTATATAAAATTCCATACTATAGTGGAGTGCTATAAAATTCATCCTTATTTTGTAAACATTTATTTTTTATTTCATTATACATTTTATAAGTGATGACAGTGATCCTACTTTCACACAAGGAATCTTCAGTTGTGTATGCTTTGATTTTTTATTTTTTTTTGAGGAAGATTAGCCCTGAGCTAACATCTGCCAATCCTCCTCTTTTTGCTGACGAAGACTGGCCCTGAGCTAACGTCTATGCCCATCTTCCTCTACTTTATACGTGGGACGCCTGCCACAGCATGGTTTGCCAAGCGGTGTGTAGGTCTGCACCCCAGATCCGAACCTGCAAACTCCGGGCCACCGAAGCGGAACGTGCGAACTTAACCGCTGCCCTACCAAGCTGGCCCCTATGCTTTGATTTTTCATTGAAAGTACTTCATTATATTACACTAAAGTCCTTGTTGGAGTTCATTTCACTATAAATGGAAAGCAGCCATTTAAATAGATTGCAATACTTTACTGAGCACTTGATAAATAGGTGAAGTACTGGTTTTACACTTCCATGGGGATTTCCCAGTTAGTGGATTTTATGGAAAATCTGGTGAGATGGTTACTAATATCATAGTAGTGATAAAGAAAAAAGGTTTAGATTCAGAAGACTTGGGCTCACATTTTGGCATAAACCCACTTAGTAGTTTCATGACCTTGGGAAAGTGACTTAACTTCTCTGATTCTTAGTTTCCTTGGGTAAAAATAGGACTGATGATGGATCTACCTCACTGGACTATGAGAAATCAAAGGAGTTAATGTGGCTGCTGTAAAATGCTTGTATGATGATGATGATGTGGTTCACTTGTCCCTCAGCTATTTTTTTCTCCCAGGATTTGGGGGAAATAAGTCATAATAGTGAACATTTATTGAATACTTACAGGGACAGGCATTGTTCAGGAACAGACCTAGTGCCTTCATACAAAGGTGAGACGCTTCAGGTAGTGAATGTTCGTAAACGTTTGCTGTTCAGAACTTTCCCCTTGTGAATATACCTCTAACACTGAGATAGAAATCAGTGGTAAGACACTTGAATACACAAAGATTCATCCAATGAATTAACTTTTAAGAAAAGACTCAGACTTTGTTTCATTTACATTTAACTTTAAAAGAACCTAAGTTTATTTTTCTAATTTAAATTTGACCTTCAGATTCTCTTAAATAATTGAGTTTTACTCAGCCAATATTTGACTTACTTTTATTAATATTATTTAATAAACAGCATATTCTAGATAAATGGTCATTTAAATTCTGTAATGCAGTGAAAATATTAATGTGAGAGTATTTTAATTATTATTTAGAATTACCTACCCTATTATTCAATTACATCACAAAAAGAATTTTTGAAATTGAAAAATTCTTCCAACAATTCTTTTTATTTAAATGTCAGGAACCCACCTATATGAAGCCCTATATAAATTATTCATAATCTTTCAAATTATTCTTAGACAGTTGTTTTAGGTAATTCTCAGATGATTTTAAAACAGCATTTAATTCTAAATGTTATTTTTCTACAACCTAATTCATAACTTGACTCACTTAAAATATTACCAGGGAATTCAGCAACTTTTTGGATCTTGTTAAGCCTAGGATTGTCAGCTGTGTGAAGTGTTTGGAACCTGATGGGTAGTCTGTAGCTGATAAGGTCCAACAGAAGAACCTATGTGTATTCTCTCCCCGTGTATTTCTTAGAGATTCATTGAGAGAAGGTAGAGGTCATAAAAGAACTGATTTTGTTATAACAACATCATGATGGTTGTCACCTGCATCTAGTTTCTGTCTCATAAGGTCTGTAGTGCAGCTAAATGCAGTTTGTTTTACACTCCGAGAAAACGTTACTGCCACATTACTGCTTACATGCCCTGTGTCACAATAAATCTAGCTACCACTTGTCTGTTCTGTACTTTTCTGAGTGTACTTTCCAGTTGAGAGAGCGCTCACGATTCTATTTATTATCCTCTTTTTTGTCATTTAAAATGTTCTTTAACTATTTCTCTCCCACATTACCTCATTATGTTCTGACACTTTTAGTCTGCCAGAATTTTGTAGTATATATTTGAGGCTTAGAACAAACAGCATTCAGTATCTTTTGAACACTTTTATGAGGTTCCTTTTCTTTCCGTTATGTTTTACTGTTGATCACTTTCAGCTAGTTGACTGGGAAGGATTAACTTTTTCATTTTATATTAATGAAATTTAGGAGGACGTTTTCAAAGGAATATGTGAGAATATGGTACCAATAATCATAAAGCATTTTACAACAAAATCTTACAGCATACTTTGAAATTTTAAAGGTGAATTTTCATCGCTCCTTTGCTCCATATTTTGATAATCATCTACCATATGGCCTATTTATAAAAATAACTTATTTTATACTTGTTTTTGTTAATTTTCTTTTACATTTTTCAAGCGGATAGAAATAGGTATTTTAAAAAGTATATATATTTTTATATATATTATGTACATGTATTAATGATGATGTAGAAATAATACAGAAACTCATAAGTAGCCACATATAGGTGGGGATTTAAACAAGACTGTGTAATGACGCTACATGTAGAAGTGTAAGTATTGCGTTAGTTATGCATATTAAATTTATGTAGCCTTTTACGATTTATAGGATACTTTCACATCTGTTGTCTTACTAGACATGTGGATTCTAACTAGAACTGTCATTGATTCAACCCCAAAAGTGGGTGACTTATTTGATCTTCAACGTCAGTTTATAAATACGTCACCTACCTTCTGCCTGGGATTCTTGTGAGAAAATAATGAAAGATGTGTCCCTAAGGAAGATGACTTAAAATTGCAGAACTTTTCTTTCAAATTATCCATATAAAATACAGAAGACTAAGACTGAAATTTTCCTATAGAAATTTTACCACATACCAGGATCTTTTACTGTTGTATATTTATTGTAAATTCTCTAATTGCTTCTCTCGCAGATTTTCAAGCTTTATTGTAAAATCTCTTATTCTTTAGTTTCATCCCTGACTTGTATGCCCATTGTAGACTTGCTGGTTGTATCATTTTAACTTTATACTTTCTGTGGCAACCTGCACAGTTTGATCCACTCAGCAGTTACTCAGTTCTTGATTAATATAGCGTTCTAGTTGTCACATTATAATAGTAGGGCTGAAGACAGTGCTGTTTCCTTTTCCGACATTAGTTTTCATGCCCTGAGATGTTTTACCCAATTTATCACAATCTAGGAATGTTTATTCAGAAGTTACAGGCAGACAGCAGTAAATTAAAAAAAAAAGTTAGAGATTTTTTTTCCTGACCTAGGAAATGTAGCTTAGTTCTTTATAACACTTGTGTTGTTGTCTTGCCTTTCATTTTGTATGGCTAACTTTTACACCAAATTGAATTAGCCATTAGCTTTTAGTCTGCAGGAATGTGGATCCATACATATTTCCCATTAGACAAAAGAAAATCTATAAAAGCGATATCCCCTGGGGCTCAGTCTTCCTAGCTGGCCTAATGGTCTGAAGCACTGCTATACTGTACCCTCATGAGAAGGAACTGTGTGGGATGATGCCCGTAACATCCAGAAATATTAACTGGAGAGTTGTGCCCATTCTTTCAGATAACTTTAACTTTTGTGCTATACCACATTTATTTATTTATGTATGTGTTTATGGCGAAGAAGATTGGCTGTGAGCCAACATCTGTTGCCAATCTTCCTCTTTTTTTTCCCCCTGCCCAAAGCCCCAATACATAGTTGTATAGCCTAGTTGTAAGTTGTTCTGGTTCTTCTAGGTGGGACGCCACCCCAGCATGATGAGCAGTGCTAGGTCTGCGCCCAGAATCCAAACTGGGGAACCCTGGGCCACCGAAGCAGACTGTGAACTTCACCACTTGGCCACGGGGCCAGCCCTCTAAACCGTATTTATTAATCAAATATTCTGATTCAGGGAATTCATGTTACAAATTTTATATTTTTGAAACTATTACTGAACAAAATTATAAACTTTGTATATCTTGTGTAGTTTAAAATTAGGGTTTGGTGAATGAGACATTCAATATTTAGGTAGCCATATCGTTTTCATAAGTTTTGTGGTTTTTATTTTTAAAGAACTTCTTTTTCAAAATAGACCTCCACTGATGATGGTTGCACAACTCTGTGAATATACTAAAACCCACTGAACTGTATACTTTAAAAGGGTGAATTATGTAGTTTGTGAATTATATCTCAATAAAGCTGTTAGTTAAAAATATTTCCACTGCGCAAAGTTTTATCATAGGTGCAAACTAATAGAAGTTCAATTTATATTTACAATTCATTTTTAAAAATGTTAGCCTTAATAAACATTTAAAGCTTTAGATGTATGAAATTATGTGACTTAAAAAAAAATTTGTGTTCTTATTCAATAGTAATACATATTTATTATACACACTTCAGAAACTATAGATAAGAAAAAAGACATTTAAACATATATGTTTTTAATATTCATATCTGCCATGTATTCTATCCCTAAGCTTTCCCTCTACTTGGTATCCTTATTTTTCCTGCTAGCTTTCATGAGTAGTAAATACTTTTTGTGACCATCTTAAGAAAACAATCAAATGTAGAAATATCTTCTTATAAGAGTAGTTTAGTGAAAGCATTGACTTTTTTTCCTGGACTATGACAGTTTTACATGAAGGTGAGCAAAACATCATCTAAAAAGAAATACAATAAATATATTGCAGAATAGATTTTGAAATACAGTCAGTTTTGGATTTTGTTGTAAAATTTTGCTTTGAAACATTTTTGATTTAAAGTGAAAACTCAAGATCTTTGATAAATCATATTGTGGCATTGGTTCTTGTGTAGGTGGAATTTTTTTTGTCTTTTTAAAGACTCTCATTATCATATTTAGCACTAACTTTCTAACAGCTAAAATTGTTCACAACACAGTTTAAAGATAAATGCAGTATCAGGCTTTGAATATTTTTTTTTTGTAAATATTAAGACCTGAGTACAAAATGAGGGCTGTGTTGTGGATTAAGTGAAATATCTCAAGGCTGTGCTGTTCTGATAACTGAACCTGAAGTGACCTTTCTCAGACACAATTACAGAGCTGTATGTTTTTCCTTTAATTTCATCAGGGGTTTAATTAGTATACAAATAAAACTTCCCTTATCTTCCTTTCTACCTAATTGGCTTGTCTTCGCTTATATATGAAGTATGTGAAAGTGGGCTGTAATTAGGGTGACCGTGTTAACCTTTTTTCCTCAAATGTACTGTTGCCTAAAGGCCTCAAGGCCTAAAAACAGTGCTTTGGATTATTGCTTTGCAATCACTATGGCTGTCCCATAGGTTTTCTCATGAGCAGAAGGGCTTTGGGTGCTGCAGGTTCCCACTGCTTAACAGGATCTTCATTCTTCTCCCCACTAAATGTTTATTGATTATCTCGCTGTTCCAGGCTCAGCTTCCAACAACTTAATATCAGGTGACAGTCAGGAGAGTTCTCCAAGTAATTAGAGTTGAGCATTGGGGGAACAATTAGGAGCAGAGTTATTAAACTTGATTTATCCTATTCTCTCCTGAACAGTTTCTTGGATATCAGAACATCACACTTTCACAATCTACCCTCGTTGAGAAATTAGTGGCTAACCTGCTGCTTATCATTGTTGCCTTGCTGCCTAGAGGCACACCCTCTTGGTTTCAGTCATTCGGTTAGAAATATTAGAGTCCATAAAGTTTATCATGGGTTTTAATTAGATAAATCTGAACAGGAGAAAAGAAAAGCTGAACTAAAATTTTATATATCTGCTATATAATATATATTATGTATGGTGTAGGTACATATGTTTGTATATGATATATATGTGTACACATATGTAAATACATTTTTCTTTCTTTAAAGCTCAGTGTTAGGATTTCTAAAGATTCTATTTTTGTCATCAAAAACAAAAAAGGTGATTATTAGGGAAAAGACATATTATTGAATCACTTTCTATGTCTTGGTGTTTTGTACACATCTCCATGAACCTTAGGATCCATTGATGTATATAGACTCCATTGTGATGTCCCTCAACTCTTTGAAATGAAAATTCTGTGTCTATAAGTTATATGACAACAATTATCCTTTTTTCAAAAACTATATTATCTCCTAATTTTCTTTCTTTTTTTTTTTTTGATAAAGATCAGCCCTAAGCTAACATCTGCTGCCAATCCTCCTCTTTTTGCTGAGGAAGATTGGCCCTGAGCTAACATCCATGCCCATCTTCCTCTATTTTATATGCGGGACACCTACCACAGCATGGCATGCCAAGCGGTGCCATGTCCGCACCTGGGATCTGAACCCGTGAACCCTGGGCCATCAAAGCGGAACGTGCGCACTTAACTCCTGTGCCACCGGGCCAGCCCCCTATCTCCTAATTTTCAAACCAAGGAAGTGTAATCCATATCACTTTGTTTATACCACTTTTTGTTTATTTTCTGTAATTTCAGTCTTAAAATAGGCTATTCTGCTACTCTCTGAAATAGTGCAGGCTTTAGAAGAGGTTGGTGGCTCCCTCCCATTGCCCCTGAGAGATGAAGATAAAAGCCAGAGGAAACAGGAAGATTTAGATCATCGTAAAAATTCTAATGCTGTGAGTTTTATCTTCTTTGAAAGGGTATCGTAGGATTCCTGAAAAGTCAGTTGTGTTTTACAATGATTCCAAGGTCATGTGTTCTCTCAGATTGGTGAGCTGCAATCTGGACAAGGCTGGAGACAATATCTTGAACACTCCTCACAAATATAAACCTCTAGTCATAAGAGTTACTGAGCAAGAGAATTTGAATGGATTGGCACAAATCTATCATTTCTGTTGGAAAAAGAATTCAAGCTTTATGTGTAACTGGTGGTGGATCATTAGTTTTATCTTCACATTTGAAAAATAGCATTTTTCACTCCCTGAAAGATGTCAGACATACTGCCTTTAAAAGGATTCAAATGAGTTTTACTTTTTTAAATAAAGAAATCTTGTGACACTTCAATGCCTTTAAATATCTTAACATTGGCACAGAATAAGTAGGTTTAGCATGGCTTTTAAAAATCTATTCTTTGTTGTCTTTTTAAAGTTGGTTTGAATAAGAGACTGTTTCCATCATGGGATGTTCTTGATGTTCTGTTAATAATAAAGATTTAAAATAAAATATGATATCTAATAAGTAGTCACAATTTGCTTATTTTTAATTTTTTGACTTGTGTTTGATAGCAACTTGACTGTTTGAAAAGTGAAATACTCAATTTAAAAACTTTTAACATTTTTATATACCTGATTTGACTGATGATTTCTTTCAGTTTACTAGCGCTTAGACTGAATTAATTGTTTTAGCTCTATGCAGGCAGCTTGAGTTTTTTATACTACCTGTTGTGAATGCATTAACAGAATACTATTAGAAGAATTTGAAATCCTCGCATTTTGGTTATTTTTTACTGGATATTTGAAGCATCGTTGTGTTAATGTGTGGCTAAACTCTGAGCAAGAAGAAAAAATATTATGTGTATGCAATCAATTATTTAGTTCACTGTCTAAGAAATTTAATGGAAAAACTGTTTGATAAGCTCATATTGTAGAAACTTCATAGGCAAAGGGATGAGGCTTTTAGTGCTAAGGGATCCTCTGGTCCCTATACTGTTTTACATCCTAGAATTTTAAATGAGGTCTAGAAAATATTCCTTTAAATTGTGAGTTTCTGATTCTAAGACCTTTAGCCCTAAAGTTCCAAGATAAAGTTGTACACGTGGATCTTGAGATTTTTGTGCTAGGTGAATATTTCAGATTAAAGCAAATAGCAAATATCAATCAACAGATTTTATACTTCTGTGACCGGGAAAATATTTATGGGATATAAATAATTCCAAATGCAAGTATTATTCAAAACTTTCTCTGTTGAAACATGTTAATCACATTTGTATTGCTATCCTTGACGTGAGAGTTATTTATGGGAAGTAAGTGAATTTTATTTTAGAGTCTGATTTGTTTGTTCACCGATACATCTAAAGCCACCTAACTATTATAGATATATTTA
Organism: Equus asinus; assembly: GCF_041296235.1. Taxonomy (NCBI): domain Eukaryota; kingdom Metazoa; phylum Chordata; class Mammalia; order Perissodactyla; family Equidae; genus Equus; species Equus asinus. The sequence continues at coordinate 48,277,433 of NC_091812.1, forward strand.
TAAAGAAAGCAGTGGTGCTATTAAGTCTTGGATTCCCCATTCTCTTGTAGGTATTGCAATCCACCTTCGTCTCAATCACATACACACTTTGGGCATATGATTGTTCTTGTTTTAAATAGATTCTAAATTTCATATGCTTTCACCCCTGAAATCTTTGTTTTTTTCATCATTAAAAGAAAATGCAACTTGAGATTTTTATAATCAGATGTTTTTACAAAGAATAAAATTTATTTGCCTGGCAGTATGTTAAAAAATAAAATAGAATTGTATTTTGTAGCTAAACATTTTTCAAAATCTTAGCAGTTCTGTCATTTCTAATTAGTAAGTATGTAAAATTTTTGCAGAAAATTTGTTAAACCTTGATGTGTAATGACCCAAGTGTACTTCTCAGTCAGTCTGTGTCCTTCTTTGTTTAATAGCCTATGGCACAAATTGAAGTTAATTATCAGGGCTGACAAGTAACTCTGTTTTCTGTCTGCTTGCAGAGCCTCTCCGAGGCAAAGATGGAGCTGAGAAGAAAAGATCAATCTCTGCGTCAGCTCAATAGACATCTTACCCAGCTGGAGCAGGACAAGCGTCGACTGGAGGAGAACATCCATGATGCAGAGAGTGCCCTCCGCATGGCAGCCAAGTGAGCATTTGGACCTTGGGGAGATCACTTAAAACAGACAAAAGATCAATTCTTACTTTCATGCTCCGGGTTTTAGCCCTGGATAATACAGTGTTAGAAAACAAAAGTACAGCTGTCTTTCTTTGAAATTCTCTGATATATCCTCAAAAAAGAAAACTCTTGACTCAATATACTAAATGTATATTTTATTGAGAGACTTCAGAAAACCATAAGTTTCTGTATAACCTTTATGTGTACTTTGGGCTCTGTTGTAGTGTTACATGTTTGAAACTATGTTTTCATTAATATGAAATGTAAGACTCTTTATTTGAAAGTTTTGCATAGTTTCTTCTATCATATATTGCTCATCCCCTTCTGTCCTACTGCCCTCCAAGTTTTGCTCTGTGTATATTATAGTATACTAATATTGCAAGTAACATTTCCATAAGGAAATGTTAGTATACAATCAACATGTGTATCATTGCATCTTTTTAAGTGCAATAAAAACATATTCATCATGGAAAATTCATTTCATTTTATAGCTGTGTATTCTAATATGTTAAACAGAAAAAATGTACAGTTTTCAGAGTGGGCAACGATGTAAATGTGATGAGAGTGTTTTTCCTTTTACCAGGTAATCAAGTTGACATACACTGTGAAGTTCAAATTGAACAGTTCTCTTGGGTATTTTTATTTGTGCCCCACATCAAATTTTATGGAATACTTTAAGACAGTCCTTTGTACAATAGCATGGCTTAAAGAAAATCTATTTATGGATTAAACAAACGCTTAATTTTAATAAACTCAGTGATTTCTAAATTTGGAACTCTGGATTCCTGTACTTTCAAAAACATGTATATTAATTAAAAATTTTTCTGAGACAAACTCTCTTTTTAAGCATAAAACATCATGAAATATGAATTTAGTCTGTAAAATAAATCACGGAACAGAGAATTTGCAATCTTAGGATATCCACAGCTTTGCCAGTGGGCTTGGAAAATCACTCATAGGTAATGAAAAGATGAGTTTATACAAGGCCAAAATACTGGCATGTTTCAATTGCCACCAGTAGTTTTTTTGAAAATTGTAAAGCTCTATAACATTGCACCACCATATAAGATATATGTAATTGTCATTTTTAAAAAATATAAGTGTGACTAAATCAGCTTTTCGTTGTCACTGTTTGGTCTTATTTTCCCAATGTCAAAGGAGAAGCTTAGCCTAGGTAATTTCTAGTGTGTCTTATAGCTCTGAAAATTCTGGGATTAATGAAAACAAGATTAGAAAACCTCCAGATTCATATTGTGTCTTCAAACCTTGCTACTAATTCAGGAATTTGGCATGTGTATGATCTGTGATCATGGACGCATGTTCTTATAACACTAAAGAAAGCTGATTTGAAATTTGGAGAGCTAATACATTATTTACAGTTCTCAATTTATAATTTACCATTAAACTTTTGTCTTCAGCATTTTCATTCACACTTTTTATTTCATTATTAAGGCTAAATTCAGTATACAAAGTGATAGAAGAAATTAGTAACTTTGCATAGTTCTAGTCAGGGTCATAGAGGATTTTTGTGCAATTTTTATAGCATAAAAAGTCTATGTAGAAAGGAAAATATTATTTTGCCTAATATGGTCATTTATAAATATATCACCACCACTAAGATTTTAAAAGTTTTGTTCATTATAAACCAAAAGAATAAAAGTTTAGCCTTTCCAGCACATTTTAAATCAATAATGTAATCATAATTTCTTTTTTTTCTTTCTTTTTCACTTTTTTTTAACTTTGAAGATATCCTTGAGATTTCCCGCCTCTAATTTATGGCAGGCATAACTGAAGATATGAGTTAAATATGAACATATACCAGTTAAATATGAAAATATGTTTAAGTTTTACACTTTTAGAAGGAGTACAATGATAACCAGCCTTTATTTTTCAATAATAGTGACTTATGCTAAAATGTGTAACAGTTGTAGTAAGGCTTGGGTTTTACTAACACCTAATTTTTTATTTTTTTATAGAGACAAAGAATGTGTTGCTAATCATATGAGAACAGTAGAAAATATGCTTCATAAGGTACTGTAATTTTTCTTACATATTGTTCAATTTATATTATGACACAGTTCTCCTAGTCATTATTTTTATCAACTGCAAAGTACTGTAATTCATTTTATACTTCTTTAAAAATAAATCAACAGAAAGATTCTTTTAAATGGCTGAAAATGTATTATACAATGCTGTATTGCATAGCTATTTTTCAGAATTCACTTTATGTACTTAATAAAACTATGAAAATAGTGGTTTCCCCAAACTGGTATAATTGCACTTGAATTATTTGTGGTCTTTGCTGCATGAACCAGAGGTCATTAAGATTCTTACATGTCTCATAATAATAAAATGTTTGACCACATCGTCTAACCTCTTACCACTCCTAAATCTACTATCCTATATATGTATATGGAGAGACATAATGTATTGTACTTGGCAGTACTCATATACCTTAACTAGACAGTAATGTTTTTCAAGTTGTAATTTACCTTCTTATAAGAATATATTCTTAAAATAGAAAGTTAATACATTTAATATGATTATATTATTCTCAAATTTAATTACTTCTGTATGATAAATTGACTTTTAATTTGTAGTGATGAGCACCATAACAAGGATAACATGCTATTACTAAAAACTTAATATATTAACTATGTTTTGTTAGCATTTCAGATTCAATGTTCTCACTATTTCATTATTTAAAAATAGAGAAATTTATTTGTGTGTTTCTGTTACTGTCTAATAGGCAATTTGTTGAAAATATAAATACCTAGTACTTTTAAGATATATGGGATTTATGAATGAATCATATTTAGAATAATTTTGTGAATCAAATTTGTTATATAATATAGTTTGTAAATCAATTAAAAATACCCTAAAAACTAACCTTTTTAAGGAGATATTAAATAAACATGAACAAACTAATATTTAATACATTTTAACATTTTAGAAACACCGGGCCTCTGTATTCTTTTAGATATTGAAAGTGATTAGCATTATTTCATAATGCCAAAAGCATTCTGAAAAAAAGATCTAATATTCTGAGTGCTATTTTTTTTAAGTAATATTTGTTTGAAACTATGATGTCTCCCCCTCTCCATTTAAAAAAGTGTAACTAGTCAATATAGTTTAAATATAGTCACATCAAATCTGTATATGCTAAAAATCTGAAATTTAAATTTGTAGGAAAAGAGACATCTTTCATTAGATTTTTTTGTACTTGGTAAGACTTTGGGTAGGAAAAATCAATTGTCATATATATGGCATACCTTTTTATATAGTTAACTTTTCCTTTGAAATCTCATTGTTTGTTCATCTTCCCAGCTGGAGGAAAAAAATGTGGGATAGCAGCTGTCTTGGACTTTGACATCAGAGAAAAACCATTATCAATATGAAATATAAATGTTGTACCTTATCCGTTCCTTATGAGAATGGCAAAATATATTTTTTAAATATAATAAAGACTGATTGCAACAGGACAATTATATTCATACAGCTCTTCAGTTACAGTTCATCTTTTGATTTGCGTGTCTTATGGAAAGACAGGTGCCCGCAGCACTGGCCTGCAGTCCTCTAGATCTGCTTTGCTTTCTGGCTTTTTTTGCCTTCAAATTTAATAGTTAATTATTTTGATTTATGTATTTGGAATTTTCTAATTATATAATGGTTTTTAAATTGTAAATTACTTTTCAAGCTTGAAGTGAAAATTTAGGAAAGGCTGATTGATTATTGGGCTAATTCCCTTTTCTGTGAAGTTTGGGTGAGAAGGAATTGATGATAAGGAAGTGGCCCAGGGAGTCCCTCTGAAGCTCTCAGTTGGTTCAGCCCACCTGTCCTCATGCGGGAGTTCACAGGTTTACTTTTCTGGCCACCTTGGGCCGTGCAGTGGCATTTCAGTGTCTTGGAGAAACTAACAGTAGTATAGAAGGAGGGTCTAGGCTCTTTCATGGTGCTGTAAAAATGGTGTGTTTACATCCAGACCCTTTAGCAAAGTTTACTGTACATAGTCAAATAGTATAGCTATTTATATTTCTCAAGCACATGTGTTTTCACATCAGTTGTTCTAGAATAAAACTATTTTTTACCTTCTGAGTTGAATTTTAATACTAACTTCTGACAATAATCAAATAGAAAAAACTTGTTTTCATGTTAACATTGTTTCTTTTCTAACATTTTAAAGAACTTAAACTGAATGTCTTTGTTTTTAGGAAAAAAATTACATTTTGTTAATGTTATTAGTTTTTAAATTTGACACGTTGCATTCAACTTTTCAAATCCTAAAACTGTATAATACAAAGCAGTTGACTAGATATTATATTTTAAGTCTCATTTGGGACTGATGCTAGTATTTAATAAGGAAGCCCAGTCATTTTCATTTAAAAGCATATATTTTTCAAAGAAGCAGAAGTTTTATTTTAATTGAATTTAAATATATATATTTTATTATGCCCATTTTTAATGTAAGTCAGAAGTTAACTTTTTATTAAGAAACTTTTTTGGGGCTAATTTCAGGTTATTGGGATTAAGAAAAATAAGAACAAGAGAAAACAAAATCGTCATCACAACTTTTCGTGAGGTGCATTTTTCATACAAACACTTCTCTATTTAGTTGAACTCTCAACTGCTTTTTCTATTTTGCAAAAACCATAACTATGGAACTTTTTAAAAAAATGACCATTTTAAACTGTACACTTCAGTGGTTTTCAATACGTTCACAATGTTGTGCAACCATCACAACTCCCTAATTCCAGAATATTTTCCTCACCCAAAAAGAAACCCAGTAGCCATTACACAGTAACTCTTTATACGTCCTTGTCCCATTTTGTGGGTTATCCTTTTACTTTCTTAATAGTGTCTTTTGATGCACAAAAATTTTTAACTTTGATGAAGTCCAATTTTTTTCTTCTGTTGCTTGTGTGTTTGGTCTTATTTCTAAGAATCCATTGCCAAATCCAAGATCATGAAGATTTTCCCCTATATTTTCTTCAAAGATTTTTATACTTTTAACTCATATTTAGGTCTTTGATCCGTATTAAGTTAATTTTTGTGTATGGTGTGATGTAAATATTTGACTTCATTCTTTCACATGGCTATCCATTTATCCCAGCACTATTTGTTCTTCCCCCATTCAATGATCTTGGCACCCTTGTTGCAAATCAATTGACTATAGATGTATGGGTTTATTTCTGGACTCTCAATTCTATTCCGTTGATCCATATGCCTGTCCTTACATCAGTACCACACTGTTTTGATCACTGTATCTTTGTAGTAAATTTTGAAATAGAGAAGTGTCAGTCTTCCAATTTTGTTATTTTTTCAAGATTGCTTTGGCATTTCAGGGTTCCTTATAATTCCATATGAATTTTAGGATCAGCTTGTCCATTTCTGAAGAAGAAAGCAATGGGAATTTTGATAGTTAGGCATTGCATTTATAGATCAACTGGGGAAGTATTACCATCGTAATATTAAGTCTTTTGATCCATGGGATGTCTTTACATTTAGATCTTCTTTAATTTCTTTCAACAATGTTTTGTAGTTTTCAGTGTACAGATTTTAAGACCTTCTTGTTTAAACTTATTCCTAAGTATTTTATTCTTTGTGATTTTCTTAATTTCATTTCCTGGTTCTTAATTGCTAGCATATAAAAATATAACTGATTTTTATATGTTGATCTTGTATTCTGCAACTTTGCTGAATTTATTAGGCCTTACAATTTTTTTGTGTATTCTTTGGGATTTTCTATATATAAGATCAGGTAAACTGCAAGTAAAGATAGTTTTACTTCTTTTTTTCTAATTTGGATGCCTTTTATTTCTTTTTCTTGTCTAATTGCCTGTGCAGGACTTTCAGTATAATGTTGAATTGATGTGATGACAGCAGGCATCCTTGTGTTGTTCTAATTGTAGAGGAAAATCTTTTGGTCTTGCACCGTTAAGTATCATGTTAGCTGTAGGTTTTTCATAGATGTGTTTTATCAAATTGAGAGAGTTCTCTTTTGTTCCTAGTTTTTTGAATTTTTCTTATGATGAAAGGGTGTTGGGTTTTGTCAGATGCTTTTTCTGTCTCAATTGAGATGATCATGTTTTTTTCCTTCATTCTATTAATGTGTACTGCATGGGTTGATTTACATATGTTGATCTATTCTTGCATTCTTGGTATAAATACCACTTGGTTATGGTGTATAATCTTTTGAATATGCCACTGGCTTTGGTTTGCTAGTTTTTTTTTTTTTTTGAGGATTTTTTCATTTATGTTTATAAGGGACATTGGTTTGTAGTTTTCTTGTGATATCTTTGTCTGGCTTTGGTATCACAGTAATAATAGCCTCATAGAATGAGTTAGGAAGTGTTCCCTCTATTTCAATTTTTTGGAGAGTTTGAGAAGTATTGGTGTTAATTGCTTAAACATTTGGTAGAATTCATCAGTGAAGCTATCTGGTCCTGGGCTTTTCTTTGTTGGAAGTTTTTTGATTGCTGATTCAGTTTCTTTCCTTGTAATAGACTTTTTCAGATTTTCTGGGTTTTTGAGGCAGTTTTGGTAGATGCATTTTTCTAGGAAATTGTCTATTTCGTGTAGGTTATCTGTTTTTTTGACATATGTATTCATTTTCTTAGAAATATTTTTATTTTTTTAAAGTCAGTAGTATGTCCCCATTTTTATTCCTGATTTTAGTAATTTATTAATCTTTTTTTCTTGGTAAGTCTAGTTGAGGTTTCTTGATTTTGTTGATCTTTTCAAGAAACCAAATTTGATTTTCTTGATTTACACTATTAGGTTTCTATTCTCTGTTTCATTTATTGCTACTCCAATCTTTATTATTTCCTTCCTTTTTCCTTTGGGTTTAGTTTGCTTTCCTTTTTCTACTTTCCTAAGATGGAACGTTAAGTTACTGATTTGAGACCTTTTTTCTGTTTTAATGTAGGCATTTACAGCTATAAATTTCCATCTGAGCACTGCTTTCATTGCATCTCATAAGTTTTGCTATGTTGCATTTTTGTTTTCATCTGTCTCATAGTATTTTCTAATTTCCTTGTGATTTCTTCTTTTACCTATTCATTGTTTAAGAGTGTGTTGTATAGTTTTCAAAATATTTGGGCATTTCCCAGCTATTGTTTCACTGTTGAGTTCTAATGTAATTCTGTATGGTTTGAATAGATACTTTGTTTGATTTCAGTTCTTTTAAATTTATTAAAGTTTGTTGTATGGTCCAGAATATGGCCTGTTTTGGTGAATGTTATTGTGCATTTGAAAAGAATGTGTATTCTGCTATTGTTAGGTTGAGTGTTCTACATATGTCTGTTATGTCTAACCGGTTTGCAGTGTTGTTCCAGTCTTCTAATTCCTTGGTTATCTTTTGTGTAGTTGTCTTATCCATTGATGAAGTGAGCTTTTTAGGTCTCCAACTATTACTGTTGAACTACTTTTCCCTTCAATGTTCTCAGTTTTTGCATCATATATTTTGGGATTCTGTTGTTAGGTGCAAATGTATCTGGAAATTGTTGTATCCTCTTGGTGGATTGACCCTTTTATAATTATATATCTTTCTTTGTCTTTTGTAAAAACTTTTGTCTTAAAGTCTGTTTTGTATGATATTAGTATAGCTATTCCAGCTCTCTTTTGGTTATTACTTGCATGGAATATCTTTTTTTTATCCTTTCACTTTCAACCTATCTATGTCTTTGTATCTAAGATAAATCTCTTGTAGACAGCATATAGTTGGATCATGTTTTTAAATCTATTCTGCCAATCTCTGACTTTTACTTGAGGAGTTCGATCAATTTACTTTTTTTTTTTTTTAAAGATTTTATTTTTTCCTTTTTCTCCCCAAAGCCCCCCGGGTACATAGTTGTGTATTCTTCGTTGTGGGTTCTTCTAGTTGTGGCACGTGGGACGCCGCCTCAGCGTGGTCTGACGACAGTGCCATGTCCCCGCCCAGGACTCGAACCAACGAAACACTGGGCCGCCTGCAGCGGAGCGCGCGAACTTAACCACTCGGCCACGGGGCCAGCCCCCGATCCATTTACATTTAATGTCATTAGTGATAGGAGGGACTTTTGCCATTTTCCTTTATTTCTATATGCATTATGTCTATATTGTTCCTCAATTCCTATGTTAGACCACTCCTCTTTTTTGTGTTAGATCTTTTCTAGTATAACATTTGATGCCCTTCTCCTTCGTTTTACCAAAAATTTTTAGTTATTTTATTAGTGGTTGCCTTTGAGATTACAATTAACATCTTAATTCACAACAATCTAGTTTGAGTTAATGCCAACTTCATTTCAACAGTGTACAAAAACTTTGCTCCTATATAACTCTGTCCCCCCGTTTATGTTGTTATTGTCACAGATTATATCTTTATACATTGTGTGTCCATCAACATAGTTTATAATTATTGTTTTATGTAGTTGTCTTTTAAATCATATAGGCAAAAGAGAGGGGTTACAAACCAAAAATACATAAATACTGGCCTTTATATTTACCTATGCAGTTACCTTTACTAGTGTTCTTTATTTCTTCATATGAATTTGAATTACTGTCTAGTATCCTTTCATTTCAGGCTGAAGCACGTCCTTTAGCATTTCTTCTAAGGCAAGTCTCGTGGTAATGAACACCTTTGGCTTTTGTTTATCTTTGAATGGCTTAGTTTCTCCTTCATTTTTGAAAAATATTTTTGTTGGATGTAGACATCTTGGTTGATAGTTTTTTTTTTCTTTCAGCACTTTGAATATATCAACTCCAAGATTTCTATTTGGTTCTTTTTTATACTGTCTATCTCTTTATATTTTCTCTTTTGGAAGACATCATTTGCATGGTTTCCTTTTTTTTTTAATATATGGTTTCCTTTAACTTTTTAAGACTATTTAAAATAATTGATTGTGTGGTAAGTCCAATGTCTAGACTTCCTCAGGGACAGTTCCTATTAATTTCTGGTTTTCTTGTATATAGGCCAGAATTTATTTCTTTGCATACTTGATAATTTTTGTTGAAAAAAGGATATTTTGAATATGACAGTGTGGTGACTTTGGAAACCACATTCTCCCCATCTCCAGTGTTGTTTCTGCTTACTCTAGAAGTTGTTGCTTGTTTAGTGACTTTTCTGAACTAATTTTATAAAGTCTGTATTCTTTGTCATGTGTGGCCACTGAAATCTCTGTTCTGTTAACTTAGTGGTCAGCTAGTATTTTGACAGAGATTTTCTTAAATACGAAGATTCACGTGTTTGTTTCTTGATTAAGTTTTTCCTGGTTGCTGTAAACTTTCAGTTAGTTTCTGGAGCTCTGAAAAAGTTGATTATGACAAATTTTGCCAGTTTATTTGCTGTTTTTGTGGAGGGACTGGTTTTTTGGAGCACCTTACTCTACCATTTTTGTTAATATCACTCACTAAAATCATATACTTTTATTTTCCTAATAACTTTACCAGTAGGCTTCTAATATTGCTGATAATACGGGCTCTCAGAAATTGAATTTTTAAAAAATCAAGAGCCTCTCTAAACATGCTTAAATATTTCTATTGTATGGAAAAAAAGTGAAATTACAATAATTATATTAAAATAATTTTCAGGATGGGGTAATAACTGGATGGATAGGATAATGTCTGGATTATTTAGGGTTAGGTATGAGAAAATTAAGTTAAGAAGCATTTATTGGGCACTAACCAAGTGCTTAGTGGAGAGATGTCTTTGTTTACTATATCTGGGGGTAAAAGTAGGTAGATTTGGATAAAATTTGAATGTAGAGAAGAATCTTAACATTTTTTATAGTAATTTTTTGTTATTGTTGAATTAACAGGATGACTGGATTCTTGAGGCTTGAGTCCTACAAGTTTGGAAGAATTAACTAAAGTGTTTCCTGTGTATGATCGTAGTGTAATAGGAACTTTAAAGGCACCTCTGAATGTTTATTGAGAATTGGTAAATGCCTTTTCAGTAAATCTTCCTAAAGATAATACAGAAAGTCACAATTCAGAAACCCTGAAAGACTCTAGAAGACCTTGCATCTATAAATCCTGTAAATTTATCAGGCTGAAATGACACTGGAACAGTAACGAGGAAGTTACAGGAGTTTTTCCTGACACCCTTTTGAATTTGTTTCTACAGTAAAGTTTCTTAAAACTGCTAATCCGTCAAATACAATATTTACTAGAAATGGTTGAGTTCTACAAATGCTTTTTGAGTATATATTATGTGCCAGGAACTGTACCTTCCTCTGGGGAGATATATATATATATATGTCTCATAGTCCCTTCCCTCAAGGTAGAGACAGATAATTCCAGTATACCATGGTAAATATGCATCCATAAGATGCAGTTCCATATCCATTTAGATAGAGTTACTCATCTATGAGGTGTGTTTAGAAAACCCAGGGGTTGGCTGGAGGTTTCTTATAAGAAAATTAATGCCTGGATGGGGTTTTGAAGTGTGAGGAAAGATGGGAAAGTCATTCTAGCAGAGAGAGTAGCTTGTGCAAGTTCATGGAAGCATGAACAGCCAGATAGCCTCAGTTCAGCGTTAAGTGCAGGGAGAGCGCAAGAGATGAGGCTGAATGAGGCAGGTGGAAGCCAGGTCAGGAAGAACTTTTTTGATGTTCTGAGAACCTTGAGTCTTTATCATGGAGGCAGTAGGGAGTTGACTAGGGTTTAAACTTTGGAGTGATCTGGTCAGATTTCCTTGTTGAATTTGGGCTCTGGAGGGCAGATTTGCAGACTGGATGCAGTAATGAAGGTTGTTTTAAGAGCCATGAACGTGTAGGCTGGATGAGGTTTGAAGCAGGATAGTGATGGTAGGTGGTATTAGAGGCAAGGATATGAAACCTATTTAGTAAAATGGCCTGTGAGGATGAGAAAAACAGGGCAGGACGATTCCCAGGATGGGCCAGTGTGATTAACTGATGTTGGGAATACAAAAAGAGGAGCAGACTTTTTTCTAGTAGAAGTAGGGAGACAATGATGAGTTTTGTTTTGGAAATACCAAGTTTAAGGTAATGTGGAATGATCAGCAGGATATGTGAGTCTGAACCTCAGGGGAAAAGTCAAGGCTAAAGATAAAGGTTTGAGATTGATTAACATAATACTCTCTGGCAAAGAAAGAAGGCGATATAGCAATTGACAGGAGAAACAAGACATTATAGATAAATGGGAGGCTAGGAAATGCATTTTGAGAGATTAATTATGCTACTAGACTTTGATATCCTTGAGGGATGGAATTCTGTCTCCTTAATTTTTATATCCTCAGCATCTATCAAAGTGCCTGGTACCCAGTAGGCATTTAATGAATGTTTGTTGAATGAGTCAAACTTTTACCATCACCCAGTCTCTAAACCTAACCAAAGACATTTCTAGATTCCAGTGGAAGTCTTGCTGATATTGTAGCCTGCTTTGTTTACTTGATCACTTAAAATAGCATGTGTATTTACTTTGCCTAATCAAGAGCTAGAGGAGAAAACCTAAATTCAATTATAAGAATGTTTCTAAGAAACAGAGATATGCTAACAAAGAATTTATAGGTAACACCTAGTTTGACTCCTGTGAAGTAGAAGGATGGTTACTTCTATTGTTAGAGTGGATTGTGGGATAGAATAGAGTTAATTATCTGACAGGTGAAGACTCTGCATAGCCAAATCTTTAAATATCATTTTATAATCTTATCTTAAAAATGGTTAACCGGAATATTTGATAACACGTAGTTATCTCTGATTTTTAGTTTTCAGTGCATTTTTAAGGAATACAAAGACCATAGAATAATTTTTAATTTATGAAACTGCTAGTATTTTAAAGGTTGAAACGTGATCTTTTGCCTCTAAAACCCAATTTTTAGTGACTCATTTATGACTCTCTAAATGTTACTTATATCTATGAATTTCGCTCCATTCTGAGTTTCTTGATCCTTAGTTCTGGAGATCAGCTGTGCAGGACATACAGGTGTTAGTACAGCTGGCTTGCTGATGACAACTCTGTCCATATAGCTGTCTTGTGTGTCATCATTCATATTGTTCAGTGTCATTCTGACCTAACCAAGCTAAAAATGGTACTCCAGCTCAGGAGGGATTTAAAAACCTTGACAAACTAAAGATAAGACACTGCAGAATTCATGTATATATGCTTCACAGTTTTTAGCTTAATCCCATCTAAATAATTTCAGTGTGCATTTGTCTTTATACTTTGAAATAATTTATCCTAGGAAAGAAAATATGTCTGTTTGGAGTACTGTAACAATTCATAAATACATTTCTCTATTTTCAAGTATGAGTTTTGTGTTTGTTTAAATAGCTCAAGGTCACAGTAATCTATTTGTGGGGTGCATTCTATAGTATATAACCTACACCACAGATTCATCATGCTGCCCAGTGCATTTATAAGATGTCCATGATTAAATCACCTTATTTTCCAGCTCGATAATTTGATTTGAGGGGTCCGTTTTTCAGATCCTTAATTGGGATGTGGCCAGCTTGATAATTTGATTCAAGAGATCAGTGTTTTGGTTCCATAACTGGGATGTAACTCTAACGTGTGGGGTGGTTTTGGTGGTGGTGGATTTTGCCCTCTTTTCTGATGACAGCAGCTGGCGGTCATTGGAGAGTTTTGGCTCTGCTCCAGAGTTGTAGGTTAAGTTAAATAACCTGCCAGCAAAAGAAGCTAGTTTCTCACTTCTGTCTTTTCAAATTATGAGTATCTGTGCTTGCTGCAGTGCCATTGGAGTGCCTGCTTCTGCTGAGGGAGTGCCCAGATCTCCTTCCCATAGGTATGGAGCACAGCAGGAACTGTTGCATATATTTGGGACATCGTAGTTTGGGGATCTTCCATGTGAGATTGTAACCGTGGTATAAGGATGATGGCTACACAGGTAACATGTCTCTCAGTGTAATAATTGTGTGTGTGTTGGAGGGGGGAAGGGTGGGGGAGAGAAAACATGAACAAATGAGAATGCCCTCAGGTCCAATGAAACTACTGAAGAGCATAAAGATGTTTAAGTAATAGTCTCCATTGCTTGTCACAAAACTACTTTTATGAAACTTAAATGTTTTTGTTAAGATTGCCAGACAAGGGACAAAGAAAAGGAAAAAAATTAGTGGTGTTTTTTTGTAGGGAAATAGAAGAAGTACCAAAATCTTAAACAGTTTCCTAACTATTAACTGTTCATTATAAATATCAAGAGATATTATTATTTGGTGCTAAGAACACTGGGCTCAGTACCCTCACGTTAGGGATGGCAGTAGCCATTTTGCAAGGTGGATGGCAGAATCAAGTGAGGTAGTGTGGAGAGTACTTTGAGAAGCATGAAGTATTTTTGGAAGTACTAATAGTATTATTACTAATAGAATTGGTAGTGTACTCTATCCATTTCATTAATTAAATAGTATCAAGGAACAAGTAAAGAAATAGGAAAATATCCATTTAGATATAACTATCCAATTCATGAATGTCATTTCCAATGTATTAATAAGCTTTAATCCCTGCTTCTGTCACTAGGCACGTACTAGAGTCTGGAACTGTCTAAATGTCTTTTTTATTATTTTCTCTTTCTGCTGCCTTGTAGCATTCATGAGTTTAGAATAACATTCTTATTTGACCATATATTTACTAAGAGCCTCTGTATGCATAGCATTTTTCTTGTTACTGGTGTTATTACAGAGTATACAGTTAGCTCTGGCTGATTCCCTCCTCTTTCTGTTTACAAAAGGCTCTCCTGGATGCCTCTTCTACTTATTTAACCAAATTTTCTGTTGATTAGATATTAGGATGGGTGACAGTAGTTGTGCCAGGAAAGTTAGACTCAGTCAAGTTGTATATTAGACTATATAAAACTTGAAAATACATCAGGACATAGTACACTTATTTCATGAAACATTTGCAAAAAGGAGCCAGAAAGTGTCTGTGAAATGGTACCCTGTGTTAGTAATAGGAGGTTGACTGACTAGAAATTGTCATACATTCTCTGGTGAGATGTGGTCATTTTTAAAGACTTTATAGATGGTGAAAAATATTATCTTTCCTTCTATACCTCCAAGGCAGGGGATGGCCAACATTTTCTGTAAAGGGCCAGATAGTAAATATTTTAGGCTTTGTGGACCATCTGGTCTCTGTCTCAACTACTCAGCTTTGTTGTTGTAGCAGGAAAGCAGCCAAATACAATACATAAATGAATGGGTGTGGCTGTGTTCCAATAAAACTTTATTTACAATAACAGGTGGTGGGCTGGATTTGGTCCCTGGGCTGTAGTGTGCCAATTACACACTGCTCTCTGGTGCATAGGTTGAAAAATAGTGCATAGGCTGCTCTAGTGTGTAGGATGAAAAATAGAGTAGAGAGAAAGGAAAGTAACAAGGAATCAATAGAAGTAGAAGGAGGTACAGAGAAGGGAGTAGGACAAAGGAAGGCAGGGAATGGAGGCAAAGTAAAACATAAACACAATGTTAAGAATGGAGGCTACAGGAAATATTGTGGAGGTCTGTGTTTGATGGGAATATCTCTGGTCAGAATGTTTATTTTGAATCAATGGAGGCCATAATAAATTGGAGTAAATACAATTTTAGGCTGATTAAGACTATGATGTATGGTCCTAATATCAGTTACTTTTCCTACATATTTCAGATTCGGGCATTGTATAGATCTCTTTACATGTGTTAAGTGTATCTGACTTTCTATCTGCAATCCTTACTACTTCTTCTTTGGTATCCTATTGGTAAAAACACGGCTAGTACTACATTTCATAAGGTTTTGTTTTTTTTTATTTGGAACCTTGGGTCCAGAGAGATTTATAGCTGTGCATGATAAAAGATGCAGGTTCACATTTTGAGAGTTGAGCAGTTTTTCTAAAAATAACTAATTTAATTTCATAGTTGATATATCTAGCAGAAATAGCCTTTTTGGTGTTACAGTAGAAATACAGAAAATTAGAAAATAGATTAGTGGCTTGTGAGGAAAGGCTAATCGGAGGAGTAGAAACAGTACACATGGATTTTATGAATTACTTAAATCTGGAACTAGATTGTTACAATAAAATAAATATATATTTTATAGCAATGTTTTGACTTCTTGAAAGTTTCATTTATTTTTCTTCATACATCTCTTGTTTCTTTTGACATATTTATTAGAAACATGTGCTTTCTGAAAGTATATAATATGAAAGGAAGAAAGTAAACTCTAAAAATCAGAATTTTAGAATGGAGTAATGTAGGCATGTTTTTCTTTGTTCTGTGTCAAAATATTATGAAATTGTACAGTTGTGTAGCATGTTATAAAATGTATGTAATTTAACAATTGAGATTTACATTGTGATATTCTATGAAAAAATTCATTATAGGTTAAAAATGAACTGTTAGCCATTTGAAGTAGAAAAACATTGTAAATATATTTGTTATTGCTCACATCTATAGATAAATCACAGTGAAAAGGGTATAGAATCTTAATTATAGGATGAATAATGATGTGCTGTAAACAAAATTAAAGACTGGCTTTTGAAATTATAATTTAAAATTAATTTGAAATTATAATTTAATCCATAGACAAATGATAAAGATGGTTTTAATCCTAATTCACACTAAAATCTGTACTTTAAAAGGTGAGCCTACTTTTTCCTTTAGGAAAAAAAATGATTTTCCTATTCTAATATTGTTACTTCAAAATTTTTTGCCAATGAAGAAATTTATTTTAGATTCTTATGTTGGAAAGGAATAATTTTGTATAAAGGGCAGTATTTCCTAAACAAATCCTACTTCTCTCTTTTCTGTTTTTAGTTACTTTGTTCTCAGCCCGCCTGTTCTATTTTTCTCATGGACAGATTTAATGCAATAAGAGAGAGTGCTTTTTCGTACTGTTCTGTGTTGAATCTCTTCTGTTTACCCTTGTTCACACCCTGAAATTCAAACTTGCCTTCTGCATTCTTTCTCAACAGTCTCCCCCTTCCACCTTTCCACTTTTTCTCTTCCTCGTCATCTTTCCTTCCTGCTCCTTGGCTGCATGCAGCATTATATTTTTTCTTGTTCTAGTGTTGGCTGTTTTGTATTCTCTCAACATCATGTTTTCACTCCCCTTACCCATTAAAATAAAAGAATTCCTAGCCAATCCTATTTCAAGACTTAAAAAGCTTTTCTAGAAATGTTCGGAGAACATTTTAGATGCCTACTCTCAAAGTTTTGGTTTAATTTAAAAGTGGAAAACACTCTTAATTAAATTTTAGTAGAAATATTTGTGATATTATTTCTATCACGAGTCATTGTCTCTCGCCGGCACTGTTAACATTCAACAGATAATTTATAGCTAAATGAAAGTATTAACACACGCATATTATCCAGATAATGTATATGATGCCCATCATTAGGTTTAGCAAAGCAACTGCATTTTGAGTTTTCTTTTTCTAAGATAAAGAATTCTTTAATTTGACAAGTTAAATAAAGTTGTAGTGAAAATGTTAATTTGACAATAAATCACAGTTTTAATGCCCCCAAATGCCTCCATTTAATATTGTTCAGAAAGTTTGTTTAGAGAATATAAAATGTGGCTTACTGCAAGTTCCTTATGTCAAGCATCACAGATGAAGCATGGTGCCTGATATTAATCGGGTTAAAGGACCCCAGTGCACGAACTGTGTTGTGGATTATACCTACACTGCTTATGGTGCCCCCTCCCTGCTTTGCCCATATTAGTAATCTGCTTTTGTACTTTGACATCCAGGATTTCCCTAGTGAATTTTGTCACAGAAAAAAGAGAATCATCAATATCGCAGTTAAACTTGACTTTCAAAGCTAATAGTATCTCATTTGGGGGCTCAAATTTAATAAATTTTCTTTGATTCAGGGTGAGTTTTTAAACATCAAACAATGAATTGGCCAGGGTGCAGTAAAATATTTAGATCTATTGACTATGGTTCAGAAGGGTAGAAGGCAAAACACTAGTGGTTTGATGTTGATAAATTCTCGGTACCTTAATCCACATTAATGTTTTCTTTTATCTGAGTGCACATTGGTGACAAAAAAAAAAAAAAAAAAAAGCAAGAGAAGGTATCCATACGTATAAAATATAAAACCTAAAGCAAATGTATTTGTAAAATGTGATTTATTTTGTTATGTTATGTAAGTTAAAAGTGTTCTCATCTTGACTGAAGACTCTGGAAAATGTTTGTTACAGATAAATATACATTCTAAATTCGGACTCCAGCGTGCAGATAATACTCACACTATTCTAAAAATTGCATTATAGTGTAGGATTTACAGCCTACACTTTGACATTCACTTATTGACAGAAATTCCTCAGATCAACTTGGAAGTATAAGGATTTTTATGCCCATAGAATTGCATGAACAATTAAAGACATCATCACATTTGTGTGTGTTTGCTGGTTTAAGGAAACCCTATGTAGTATGATATTTTGTTCATAAAATAAGAAATAATTCAAACAGTTTAACAGGCTGCCTAAGCAGAATTGAAAAATGAAGGAGCGGTTTTTCTAACATATGTTGTTGCCAAGTTACATTTGAAGTTGCTCAAGTAGAGAAATAGATACATTTATTTGAGCAATTAGTGTTATTTTTTAGTTCTCCCCATTTTTGACCTTTGCTACTTCATGAGAACTCTTTTTATCCTGTGGCTTTAAGTTAGTTGTATAATATTTATCAAATATTTTTAAAACCAATTCAGGCATAAGGAAAGTTAGAAAATATGCTTACATATGAAAACTTCTATCATTAAAGTATATGATTAAAAATGAGACCCTACTGACCTTAAAACCAAACTAAACTGTAGAATTCTAAGGCTTTAACTAAGTTTAGAAATTAAAAATGAAAATATCTGTTTCTGAACATTTTCTTATATCTATTTATATTCTATAAGGAGTATTTTCTCTTTTGTCCAGAAGGTGGCAGTGTAATATCGACTGCATGTGATTCCAATACTGGCTGGAGAATTGGTATTTCTCCTGTATCTATGATATGTTTGTATTGTTACCTTTCCGAATGCTTAAAATGTAGTCCACATACTACTGATTTTATCCATTATCTTATTTAGAAGTTGCATGACCGAGTTTGTTGATATGTATTTAATTGTTAAGACTCAGCTTAATGAGTAAGAAGGGCACACAAACCTCTTACCAATAAATTTTCAAGTCTCCTTGTGTGTTGAGTATATTTGTTTTTATTTCAGGGTACGTGGTATTGAAGTTTTCTTTTTAAAGACTAGTACCTAATAACTATCTTGTCCGATAATCTTGTCCAATTAATACCAGTTAAATTACACATGTTATTAAGAAATGGATAATAATTAGGAGACTGCTGTTTGTTTTCGATTTTGTGGATGTTTTTTCCTTCTTTCCTTTTTCTTTTGAGGGAGGAACAGTGAAAAAATAATTCAAAACCTCTGATCAGAAGAGCTCCAGCGACTCTTCTTCCCTCCCTTATTTCAAGCAGGAGGATGCTTTTTCTTCTTAACATTCTCCCCCAGCACTCTGAATTAGAGATTTATTTGCAACGAAAAATCAATTAGTCCTAAATTTATTCATGGATTTCAGGTCCAGCGATCAATGCAAGTCCACTCAGTGGGCTCAAGGGGACCCAGTTCATCCCAGTTAATGTGTCTGAAGGGGAATTACCATTGATGCTGTTTTTTTCCCTTTAGGTCAGAGATCAGATCTCGCTGTCACGGACTGCGGCAAGTAGGAATGACTTCACCCTGCAGCTACCCAAACTGCACCTGGAGACCTTTGCAATGGAGGGGCTCAAGGGCGGGCCAGAGGTTGTAGCGTGCCAGGTTAGAGTCTAAATAACATTGTTTGCTGCTGAGACGTGTGGAAAAATAAATTGCACTAACTGGAGAGAATGAAAGCCTCAAAGTATTGTGAATAACTTAAAGGAGATGCAAATAATTTTTCTTCTATCATGTAACACTACATTTTATAAATAATTGTTTTTTTAAAGTCTAGAACTAGCCTGTTAAACCAGAATAGTATTTTTACCAAGGAAAAATGTGTGTGTTATAGCTAACTACAGTATTAAAAGGAAATACTTTCCTATCAGCAGAGGACAATAAGAACCAGGCTGTTACTTCTTGAAGCCAGTCTCACTTTGTTACTCTTATTGTTTTAAAATAAATAACTTGAGATAAAATTATCAGGAGAGGTATTTGAAATTTTTCAATGTTAATTCCGTAGTATATCCAACATTTCTTAGGTGATAATTTAGTTTCAGCAAATCTAGAACGCAACTGTACTTGGCATTAAAGAGTATTTTACCCTTTAAAGTTTAGTTTGAATGAACATTATAATGTGTGCAAACTGGTTATTTCGTTTATAAAACTCAGAGCAGCAAATCATAAAACCTCAAATAACTTTAAAAGAAATTTAATCAAGAAAATTATTTTCAAAAACATATTCATTTTCAGATGCTGCAGGTATGTTTCTAGTCTAGGTTACTATTGTGTTATTGTAAGCATTTTTTTCCTTAGGATTAAAAAGTTTTTTAATTGGACAAAACAAAACTCAGTGTGTGCTTTATTCTCCTTTCAATACCCAATGCCTTTATTAGAAAAATCTATCTACATTATGTAAACTATACGGAACCTAATATTTCAAAAGAGGTTGTCCTTGTTCCATAGCACTCTAGATTTTTCAGTATATTTGAAAGAGAAATATCTCTTAAAACTTAGTCTCTGTTTCACATTTTGAGGTTTAAATTAAACTTTTTCATTCTTCAGTTTATGATCCTGTGAAATTTTAATTTTGTGTAAAATTAATGTCAGTCCAAGTGGAGTTATGTTAATTTTTTCTACATGCTCCATGCCCTAATTTGTTTTGTTATTAGTACCCAAATAAATGCTCTACAAAGAAAAAACACTCATTTCTTTCGTTAGATTGCCCACCAATATATCTAAAATGTATATGTAATTGTAAAACTTAGCATAAAATATTTTTATTTTCAGTTATAAGCTAGAATACTGTACGGTTATTTAGTGCAAGATTAAGATGTATGTTTTAAACTTGATTATCATTATTGATGAATTCATTGTAACCACAAGTACAATATGATTTGAGATTTTTCTAGTGGCTGCAAAATAATCCTTTACTTGACTATCTTGATTCAGAATCTCACAGGGCTTAGTACTTGTCATAATTCACAAATAAAGACTCCTCCTAAACTCTAGATTTTGGTGATTTGGAAAAAGACTGATTCCTAGGAATGCCGTTTTTGGGGGCAAAGCATAGTCTCTCTGTGGTTCTGACATCCGTGAATAACAAGAAGGAAATGTAGAGACCCATATTTTAAACTGCTATTCTTTCCAAGTTCTAATAAAAATAGTTATTGTGCACATTGCCATATACCTAAAATACTTGGGTAAGTTTTGCACTGACATGCTGTAATATACATTGTAGTTTAGTAATGTATATATTGTAGCTTAGTATTCCATGCAGAGAAGAGCGCATGATTTGGGCCGTAATAGTGTTTTTCACAAATACACGCAGACACACACAACTAACGATACGCTTTGGAGTACTTTGAGAAGAAAGGCACTGTAGTGATTGAAGGCCTTAATTATAGCAATAATAGCTACCATTTCAGTGAGCACTTACAATGTACTAGGTATCATGCTTAGCTCTTTAAATACATGATCTTATTTAATATTCACAATAGACCTGTTAAATAGATGACATTACAATTGAAAAACAACTACAACAGGTAACTCTGGTCAGATCAATAGCCAGTAAGTGGCAGGGCCCAGAGCCTGAATTTAAGTCCAGGTGTATTTGACTGAAAAACCTGAACTGGTTAAATCTAGCAGTAGAACATCTAGACACCTATGTTAAATGGTAAGAGTAAAACCTTTGAAATCTATAGTGGAATTTTTCTTCCATTTACAAAATATTCATTATGCATTTGTGTATGATGTAGGTCATAGTTTATGCTTATTGTAGACAAATTCAGAGATAAAAACTTTTGTTAGCATTTGACAGGCTAATATTATAGAACTCTACTTTTCACCTTTTTGCAGAATATAAATATGTATATTTATGCTGAGTGGCTACATATTTAGGAATTGAGGATTTGCTTAGCTTTGTACTCTGTGCTGATAAAGTGGACTATTTAGACTGCATGTGCTTGGTTGTGATGAGGAGAGGATCACCATGCAGCATGTGGTAGTGTGTGAACCGTTTGGTCACCCTCACAACCATCATTTAGAGCAGTCAGAGGTGAAGTTTTCCTACACTGTCTGTCTCTTCCAATGGGGCTTTATTATAGACACAATCCTGCATTGAAGGAAGATCAGTGAGCATGATTGAAAGGCAAGGAGGATGAGTGGATTGCCTTTTCTTTCTGGACCCAGAAGAGCACGTGACTGATGCTCTCCTACCGGATAAAATTCCTTCAACTAGTCTCTGAGATCTGCTAGCTTTTAGCCTTAATTTCCTTATCTGCAAAAAAGTGGGATGCTACTGATTTCTCAGGCTGGTAGTAGGGTTGTGTGAGGCAATGTGTGTAAAGTAGAGAGCACAGTGCCAGCACAAAGAAGGCAGGCAATGTGTGGGGGCTGTTATATTGCAGCCATTAGGGGACCCATTGTAAAAAATGAAGAAAGCGGCAGTGTCTTGTTTTCATGACTTGTAAGGTGTGTGTTGAGGGGGAGAGTTGTATTTTGAGGCATGGTTATTTAGGATCTTTTCCTCTATATCTTTCCGTTTGGTTCCTTCATGCTTCCTTGTTTCTTCAGAAGCTTTAAATAATTTTAATGAAGATCAACTTTGGCTCCCTATTTACTTTTCCATGTTACTTGCTGTTCTGATGGGGCCATGACTCCAATGAAACCCTCCAGTGTCATGAGAACCATTATACTTGTGCTTTTATGTCCCAAATAACAGTATATCAGCCTACTAGAATACTGGAAAAAAAATAAAAACACCTAGATTAGACAAGTTAGTTTTAACTGAAAAGTCCAGCACAGTGTGAATGCAGATGACTTTGTAATAAAAAATATTCTGCCCACACTTTATAAAAATAATACCTGTTACTCGTTATCTTGTACTTTGAATTGTGTTTTTTCAATAATTATGATATGTAATGCTTTTAATACTTAGCAAATATTAGCAAGCATCCAATAAATGTTTGTTTATGTCTCCAGCACCATTCAACAATAAACAACAAAGAACAATATTAATAGTTAACATTTGTTGAGTGCTTGTTCGGTACCAGTTACTGTGCTAAGCACCTTACATTTACTATCTCATTTAACCCCTGCAACAACCTTATGAATAATAGGTGCTCTGCTTTCATCGATTTTACAAAGGAAGAGGCTGAAGTTTATTGAGGTGAAGAAAATTGCTAAAAGTCACATATCCAGTGAGTAGGGTAACTGGTGCATTCATGCTTTTAATCATCCCCTTCTGCCTTTTGTAAACCATGGCGTACTGTTGTCTGTGTGTGTGTGTTTTAAGATGGCTGAGAGGGAAAAAGAATAACGGTAGCATCTGTCTGTAGAATACAGTTTCATTTGCGAGGAAATAGTGGAGAGAATAGAAATCCAAAAGAAGTTAACTGGAAAAATTGCTTAAATTGTGTATTTCGGCCTCTTCGTCTGTAAGATGAACATAACAAGAGTTTCTAACTCAGTGTTAGTGTGACAATTAAATGGGTTAGTACATCTAGAGTGTGTAGAATAGTGACAAGTACATTATAAACCCTCAATATTTGTTAGCTATCCACTAACATGAAAGTTTCATAAGGCCAGACACTTGATTTTGTTCACTGCTGCAGACCCAAGCTCAGGACCATGCCTAGCACAGAGGATGCCCTCAGTATGTGAGGGTGATGAATACTTGATTTCAGCCCCTGGACAAGTTGACTCAGGGAGCTGCTTTGATTAGGCTGTGCGTGGCCTTACGAGACTTGGTATCAATTTTTTACTTCTAGGCCCACTTCATTTAAGAGAAAAAGTTCCCCAAACCATCTCATAAAAGTGTTAAAGATTTAGGGCATAATAACTATACCTCTGGAAATGTAGTATATTTTATAAATATATGTTTATAAACACTTCATTAAGAAGGCTTCATTGTGAAACCATTTATTTATGAAGATTCTAAACAACAGAGCCTTCCCCATAAATACAGTAATCCTTTAATCACCCGAAGCCACCGTGTCATTACATAGTCCTTACTTGGTGTTGTTTTTCATTATGTGTTGTACTCATGACTTTTCGGATGCCATGGTTTTTACATTTATACTTATTTTGCAGGCATAGAAATTTCTTCCAGCTATTTTGTTGTATTTATAAAGTTAAATCATAAGGAACTTTTTGAAGGGAATTTTGTTACTTTTTGAAGGGAATTTTGTTATTATTTTATGTATAGAAGGAGGATATAATTGTTTGTACCTAAACTGTCAGGGAATAAAAATATCAAGAATCACTCTTGGTAATTTTGTACATGTGTTCTCTGTTACACTGCTTAATGCAGCACCCTTCTAATTGCTGTGCAAGAAATTTCTCCATTTTTGGACATTAAAGAGATGTTAGGCAATTTCACTTGAAAGATCGTGTTATTTAGAGGTCTTCTTCTTCATGTTATCCCATTCACATAAGTGAATTTTCAGATACCTGATTATTTCTTAAAACATGAAAACCAGCCATTTTGAATGGAAATCTTGCTATTAAATGTGTCAAGTGCTGTTTTTTTTAATAAGAAGATTATAATATACCTATTTAAAAATTATTATGCTGGTTCATTATTATATATATAAACTGTAATATTATAACAATACTATAATATACTCAGGTGTATAATGACATTTGCCTTCAAGCACTATAATAACTTCATAGAAATTTTACTAATATTAAAAGTTTGCTTTAAAAAAATTATAAAGTTTGGGGGCTGGCCCCGTGGCCGAGTGATTAAGTTCGTGCGTTCCACTGCAGGCGGCCCAGTGTTTCGTTGGTTCGAATCCTGGGCGGACATGGCACTGCTCATCGGGCCACGCTGGGGCAGCGTCCCACAGGCCACAACTAGAAGGACCCACAACGAAGAATATACAACTATGTACTGGGGGGCTTTGGGGAGAAAAAGGAAAAAAATAAAATCTAAAAAAAAAATTTATAAAGTTTGTACATGACCATGAAATAAGAAATTAAATTCTAAAAAGCATAGGGAAAAATTAAGATCAGTTGAAAGTCTGCCATTCAGAGATAACCAGTGTTCACATTTTGGTGTATGTATATTCTTCCAGCTAATTATTCTACTTATTTTTTAGTCATAAATACAAACACTTAATGTACATATCATTTATATATATCTCTATATATTTAAACAACAATTGGGCCACACTATTTTGTAAGCATTTTTTTAAACCTAATAAGATATCGTAGATCTCTTTCTTGTCAGTAAATGTACATTCCCCTCGCCATTTTTGATGATTGTGTTATATTCACTACATGCCTCTACCACAGTGTATAGAATCAGTTTTCTATTGATGGATATTTGAGTTATTTCTAATTTTTTCGGTTATTATGAATAAGGTGGCAATCAATATCTTTTTGCATAAACTTTTGCCTTGATCTTTTATTTTTTTCTTTAGGATAAGTTAGTGGAATTGCTGCATCTAAGATTAGGCACATTCTAAGACTTTCAATATATTCCCCAATTGCCCCTGAAAGAGACTGCAGTTTACTCCTAAACGACGTCTGTTAGTTCTTTAGTTTGCTTTAAAAAGTATCGTTATTTCTTTTCTGATACTAAAAGAAGGTTTTGTCTTCTTTTTATAATTTAGGTCTCCCTGATTTTCAGATGCCCATTCTCGCTGGGTCTTTAATTTGCAGAGTTACCAGGTTCAGTCTAAGAGTCTCCATGGTGAAGGAAAGAGAATATATTTGTGACAGCTGTTTGTCTCACAGATATTCTTTTTCATTTATTTCTGGCTCCATGACTGTGCTTTGAATGTTTGAGATTATTGGAAATCTGACCTTTTTGGTAAGTGGGATCATTTTAGTAATAAGGTATCAAAAAGATTTTGGGGTTATCTAAAGTGTTATCTTTGAGAGTTTGTACAATTTTCTTTAAATCCTAAAATCAAAATGTCTTTTAAATTAAAAAACATAAAATGATTTTAGAATTGGGTTGTGGAATCAAACAGAATGTTGAAATGCTACCTTCTTCAAAGGTTGGAAAGTAATTCCCAGAGAAGAGCTGTTTGTTAGGGGAAAACAGTTGGCTGGAAAAATCATGTAGTTCATCTGAGAATAAATGCATTGTGATGGGAAAATGCCGTTCTTTGTCCGTCTAGCTGCTTGACAGTTGTCGTGTATAGTTCTACAGAATGTAAATTGTGCCGATGAAAAATCTCAATGTTCTAGATTTGAGGCCTAACTTGAGAGTGAATATAAGAATTAGTGAGTTTGATTTTTCTGTTGACACCAGGAAGAGTAAATGGAATTTTCTGATGGAATATTGTCGGAAAAGCATTGTTGTTATTTACTAGTCAAAATTTTAGATTCTACTCTGAAGATTTGATAATGCACAAGCAGACATTAAGTTTCTTCAAAATTTCCTGGTTAATAGAGCTGTAAGCAAGGGTAAATGAAACAAAATATCACGAGAAATAAGATGTTAGTGTGTAAGGGTGTGTCACAAATTGGGATAGCCATGACTGGATAGTTAAATAATGGCATTTGAACATTGCTTATGGTCATTGTGAGTTGCGCCTTGCCCTCAATCTGTATCTCCTCCTAAGATTTTAGTTTTTGATGACCAGGAAAACTTTGCTGGAGACTTACCCTAGCAGGTTAGCCATTCTTAGAAAAGCTTTGGTGTCATCACAGAAGTCTTCTCACCCTCCTTTTCTCTCGTCCTCCTCCCTCCCCTTCCTGTGCCTATTTGACTTGTTTTTCTGTTTTTTGGGTTTTTTTTTTGGTGGTGGTAGAGTAGAGGAGGAGAATGCACCAATCTGAATTTTAGAACATAATCTTGAGAGTAAAAATGTATAATTATGGGGGCTGGCTCAGTGTCGTAGCTGTTAAGTTCCTGTGCTCTGCTTCAGTGGCCTGGGGTTCACTGGTTTGGATCCCGGACATGGATCTACACACTGTTTATCAAGCCACACTGTGGCAGGCATCCCACATATAAAGTAGAGGAAGATGGGCATGGATGTTAGCTCAGGGCCAGTCTTCCTCAGCAAAAAGAGGAGGATTGGTGGCAGGTGTTAGCTTGGGGCTAATTTTCCTCAAAAAAAAAAAAAAAGTAAAATTCTGCTCTTTTGCACCACCTGTTTTACCAGGTTATGTCTGCTACTGTTCTTTTCTTAGTCCTCATATTTTATTTTAAAAGATTTATTGTAAAAAAAGTATTTTTCTTCATATCTATTGTTAAAACATAGTCTTGGGCAATAACTGATAGCTAAGTTTTCTAAACATTATCTGTTAAAGGTAGGAGCTCTGAAAAGTTTTTTTTTAATATTTAGCAGATGAGATTTTACATCTTGTGTCATGGCTTTATTTCAGATAGCAGTGGTCTGAAACAACAGGGTTTTTTTCCTGTTGGGACTTTCACCTCTTGGCCTTTTGAAAATGACAGGAAGACATCTGAGGGCAAGTAAATGCATCTGTAAAAAGCTTCTGCTACACAGGATCTCATATTGAGGGATCTCATAGCTCCTTGCTCCTTAACTCAGCTGAAAATATTTATGAATTATTCCCTGTGGGAATGATCTGAGGCAACACTAAGTAAAATCTGATAGGAATTCTTTAAAAACTAGGCATGATTCATAAAGTCCTTTGTCCAGTTTCATTTTTGTCATTTCTTCCTTTGTTTGTTATGGGGAAGAATAATTAGGAAGAAATAAAAACGTAGCAGAGTCAGTATCACAGAAGGTTGAAGAGGTTGTGCAGCTTTGCCAGAAAGTAGTAGGATTGGCCATAGAACAGATGAAATCTGTCCCCTTGTGCATATAAATTACCCAGGACCAGGAATTCTCAGTATTTTATCCGATTGTTGTCTTGTTCTCATGGAACACAACATTGTCCTTTCTTGTGAAGGATGAGTATGGGTTATCATCCTTGTGGTGCTGAAAGTGCTACTGGAATTCTCTCCTAGAATCACTGTTTTCTGTGAGCTCTTGGCCCTTAATTCTGACACGCAGCTTCTCATCTGTAACGTGGAGATGACGATAGCTGCCCTGATGCATCTTGGGATGATTGTGAGGGTCACACGACATGTATGAGGGAACTTTAAAAATTAAACAACACTAATAGATATTTTTTTAATTGTTTCCCTTTAAATATTTGGCATATAAATGTTCCTTGATCAGGTGTAAGCTTGCTTAGTTTTCAATTTCAGGTTGCGATTTTTGCCCTTCTAAAAGACAAGCGAGTAAATCAGATTATAGGGAAGTTGCTAACCATGAATCTGTGCAATTTTCTGTATGTCATTGAGTTTTCTGGAAACATCATGTTGAACAGAATGGGAATTACTTTCCTAACAGCATAAAATAATTCCGTTTGCTGGGAGAAGAGGCAAGCAACGTAGTATTGGAGAAGCCTATGTGGAGTCAGAACGCCTGGATTGGCTCTGTAATTGAACCGCCTCAGCAGGTCACTCAACAGCACTGAGCCTCCATTTCCTCATCTTTAAATGGAGACAGTGAAGCCTGTCTTGCTTTTGAAGGCTTCCAGGATTGTGGGGCAATCAGATGAGATAGTGTGCATGCGAGGGTGCTTTTTACATTATCAAATGCTAAGTTAACATAAGCTGCATTGATCTGAACTGCAAACAGCCTTGGGGTCAGGAAAAGTGACCTAAATATATTGAGAAGTGTTTTAGTGTTTTAACTCTTGGAGGTTTTTGACTGATGACCTGTTTGATACAAGTTTCACTTTAGTAGCAACATGCTCAATCAAAAGAGTAAAACGTCTCACCACTTCAGTGTTTCCTTACAGTTCAGTATAAAACCATTGCTAACACTTTAGTGAATGCCTGTCTTATACTACTATTTGAGTAATTATTATACAAAGCAATTCAAGCATTACTATTGTTTTCATATTTTCTTTGAACTCATTTTGTTCCCTTTATTTATACCATTAAAAAAATTTTTTTTGGACTTCAAATTTCAGCTCTCAAATGGTGACAGTATTTGCCTGTATTTGAAATGTTTGAGACACACTTAGTAAAAAACAAAAACAAAATCACAAAACATAATGAAAGCACAGAGCTTTTTTGGGGGGGAGGGCAGGTTATAACTTTTAGTTCTGGGTAGCTTGAAGTAGAAACGCTGCTGAATGAGATGAACATAATTTCTCTGTCATTAATGTTAAGAGGCAAAAGCTAAATCCCAAACTTGACCCTTTCTTTATCTTTTCTTTTTTTAATATTTGAAGCCTCTTCAAGTATAACTCTACTAGGTAATACCTTTTAATGCTTATTATTGAGAGACTGAAGCCTGTGAGCGCTTGAACTTTCAAGTGCTACATCAGAATTGCTATTCATTTCAGCTACTTGGACAAAAAACAGTGTTTGATGGACTGCCTAGGTGAAGACCTGGAAAAGGAAGGGTTATCTGCAAATTGAGTGAGTTTATTATGGCTTAGTGATTTGCTGATTGATTTCGTTTGCTGTCAGTTAAGGCTCTCTTAATGTCAGTTTTCTTTGCATAATACCTTGAAATAAAGACTGATGAAGTTCTTCAGATTGATGCTGCTTATATAAACTGACCCTGATTTGCCCTATTCTACATGACAATTTAAGTGACAGCAGTTAGAGGAAAATACAGCAATGAATATGCAACTTAAGGATTAGAGGAAATGCAGTAAATCATTCAGTCTAAAACTAGGGACAAAAGTAATTTCTTGTGATAATTCCACAGATGCCTTAAATTTTATTAAACACTATTATTACTACTCTCAAGAGTGTGTGTGTGTGAGAGAGAGAGAGAGAGTGTGTGTGTAGAGGGAGAGAAAGAGAGTTGAATTGAAAAGAGATCTAAAAGTGATCCTAAATCTTTTCAAATTATAATAAATCTTCCTCTCCCCACTTACTTAAACTTGGAGTTGTCAGAATCACAGTTTAAAAATATTTTATTTGAGGTTGCATAAGTGCTGTATATTAAGTAACCAATGAAATGTAGAGTGGGTAATTTTGAAGCTTTAAATGCTTTTCAGTTTCAGAGCCTTCTAGTAACAGTTGGAGTTGCTTTTTTTTTTTAAATCTCAATGGCCAGAAATCTCATAGTGCTGACTACAAAGAAGTATAACTTTTTGGGGAAAGACTAACCTAAGCAGTGACTCACTAAGGAAAACATGAAGTATTAATATCTTGGTTTCTTTTCTGAGTGAGGGCTGCTTAACTCACACCAGCAAGCAGATTTTCCCTGTGGAGTATATGCCATTGCTTCAGTGTTGCAGAGCAATATTTTGTCTGGAATATATTTTATAATGCATATTAATCAAAATGAATCTGACTTGGTATAACTTCATTTAAGGATTAAAAGGAAAACATAGAAAACCAAGCACTAAAGCGGAGGTTTAGGTTCTGTTCATGTGGTAGAGGGTTAGCAAACGGACATTGAAGAAGCCTAAATCATGTCTGTGACATATTTAAAAGGGGCATCAGTTCTATCTTTGCCAATAAAGCTTAAGATAGTTCTCAGACCTTAGATCTTTGGTTGAATGATTATCTGATAGAATGATTTAACCACAAAATTTAAAATCTAAAAGAAGAAACTCCATGTCTTTAATCTTTCTAAAATAGAGAAGGAAATTATGATGAAATTAAAACATGCAGTTTAACTTTGTACATTTTTAAATTATGCCATAGGACAAAATAGAAAAGAAATTTCTGTGAGACAATTAGCGCAGGATCTTACAGAAAGCCCTCAGCAGACAGCAGCTGTGATGATGATTGCTGAAACAGTGTGTATGAGTGAAGGAACGTTATGATTCTTCAACAAGTGCAAAGAAATTCTTTGAAAGTTTTGGGTGTCTCATGTTATCACCCAATTTTTAGTTACTACAAATTAAGAGGTGAAATGATTTCTTGTTAACATTCAGTGGTAGGTAGCAGGAAAATGCCCACAGAAATGGTTGACTCGGAGACAAAACCTGATTTGACCTAATTTTGTGGCAAAACCTGGGAAGAACTTACATGAAGCTCTTGATCGTCTCAGTTTATCCCCCTCAAGGGGGATTATTCAAATGTTTTGGGGTAGAATGTATTTGATTAGAGTCTGGGGCCTCAGATCCCAGTGAGAGTGTTCCTCAATATATGGTATATGCCCTGTTTCCCAATCTGAAAAATCCTGAGCTCCAAAGCACATTTGGTCCCAAACTTTCAAATAAGGGATTGTAAGAACTGTATGAGTATTACAAAACAGATTCCACACAAATAATGCGTGTTATTGCTTCCTGCAAGCCTTTTGTTTTTCTTATAGTGAGGCACATTCAGTCTGTGGGATGGTATTCTGGAGTGAAATTTAAATTTAATATCCAGTATCTCTTGCTTTTTGTTTTGAGTCATAGAGGAATTTCATAGTAGTTTGTGCCATCTGAAACTCAAAGAGTTGAGTTTGTATTATATACTAATCAGATATGGCTCTTGTTTTGCTTGTATCTAATACCTGTTTGCAAACTAAAGGCACATTTCTTTCTGTGTGACATGTGTCTGAGATGTTATTTTGGGGCCCCTCTCACTTTCTATTCTGAAAGTAGAAAGGATGAAATTCCTTGTCACATAATCTGCTTATCTTTTCTCACCTATCCTTCTAATTTGTTCCTGCTGGTTTAGATGATGCAGACTCTTAAAGGGTCTGGAGAAGCCGCCTCTTCTAGTATCCAGACAATTGCTCTAGGTAAAGAGAGTAGCATCTCTCGGGAGTCCAAGGGCCTGATTGTTTGTATCCCTGCCTCCTGGTAATCCATAGAAAGCTTAGGAACCAGAATGGTCTTTGCTTCAAGGTCTTCCACTTACTCTAGAGGAAAAATGGAAATATCATTTGAGTGTATTTAGAAACCAGTGTGAACCAGCAAATTAACTTAAAAAAATAAAATGGTCAGCTCTCCTGCTCGTATAGATTTGGCTATGGCTAATATCATTTAATGATGTACTGAGCACCTGCCAAGTGCAAGGAATTGTGTTATGCTCTGGGATGTAAAGGTGAGTCAAACATCCTTCTGAGGGGAATATGAAATTTCAGATTGCTATGAGATGGAAAGCATGATTGCTGGAGGAGAGGCGTAGATAAAGTACCGTAGCCTGCCCTTTAGAGAAGAGTGAAATTCATTCTTGCTGGGAAAATTAGGAGAGGCTTCTTAGAGGAGGTGGCATTTGAGTGGGCCTTGAAGGTTATGTACTAAAAATCCCCTTTCATATAAAATGTCATTGTCATGAAATACAGATGGGAACTCTCTGGAGTTTGAATCTCAGTCACGAGATAGCTTTCCAGCAGTGCAATCTATGGGATGGCCTCATCTGCACACGGAGTTGAACTAAATGGTTGGTAAGATTCTTTTCAGCTACTGAAGCTCTGTGATGTTGTGAATAAATTATGATCTCTCTGGGATTTCAAGGCAATCTTATTATTTGTTCCTTCATAGTGTACAAAAGGTAAATTCATTGATTTAGTAAAGTATTAGAAAGCACCTTAGAACAAATTTGTCCTTAAAACAATATAGCAACAATATTTTTTCACAGATATAGTTTAACATACTTCAATGAATTTGGTTATAGAGTAGAGATTATAGGGATTATTGAAGTAAATGATAACCCTGACAGAAGCATGTAGATTCCCAAACCAATTTGATGTATCAGAATCTGAAAATAACCATGGTAATAAAATAAACTCTTAATAAAAGCATAAAATATTTTCTCTCCTCTCTTTACTGATTTGTATTTATTAGGTATATTAAAAATTGTTTATATTGGATTTAATTAAACCACAAACAAGCCCATCAAATTCTTATAATTCCAGCTAAATGGCTTTTTAGCATCTTTTTCCAAATTAATTTAAAGACACCAATTATGGATGTTCTTCGCTGAGATTCTTTTATAAAGCTAACAGTTTTACGTGGAAAGAGGAAAGACGAAGCACTCAGTGTGGGTATATTTACTCTGTTTCAGTAGCTTAGATCAAGTGCACTTTCTGAAAGTTGCTTGTTTTGAGGTAATGAACTGAACAGTTTTGCTTTAGTTGTGGACAGCTAACTCTCAGCCTGGTACGCCATTTATTTCTATACCTTTTCTCTTTGTATTAACACCACTCCTTTAAGAAAATTTGTATACTGAACCCCCAAAAGATCAAAATTAGGATATGTCTTTGGTACACTGTCAAATTTGACTGAGGCAATTGGATCTTTGTAGGTTGGTTATGGAACAAATGGGCAGTTCTAGTTATCACTTGGTTCAGTCTCCAAAAAGTGTAAATCAGAAAGAGATTATTGGAATGTAAAGTGCCCTTTTTTACATCCCAAATAACTTTTGAAGAGGATAAATAGGCACTCTCAACATAGTACACATTATTACTGAAATTGGAAGCCTCCCTAACTCTGAAATGAAGAATACAAGTATTCCCTGTTAATTTCATCAAGCTGAACACGTGTGTGTGGAACCCTGCTCTGCATCCAGACCTGCGCTTGATGGCTGAGATGGCAGAGGACGAATGCACACGCTGGGAGAAGGAATTAAAAAAACCTTGAATGTTACGGTTCCTGATACAAGAGGAAGAAAACCAGCACTAATATGGGATCCATCAAGTGCCAGCATGTATGCTAGGAGCTTTTGGGAGATCTGAAGATCAGGAAAGGGCCTGAATGTGTCACTAACCTTGTTTTACAACCCTTCTGCTCAAAAAACTTTTTTTTTTTAAACAAGGAGAGGCATTTGCCTTTTTGAGGAGATAATTTTCTTTATTAGTGTTTTATCCACTCAGTTTCAATATGAAATTTAAAAATCTATTATTTTTCCAACTTGAAAAATGTGAAGGAGAACTTAACCATTCCTGTCTTCTTATACAGCTACATTCCTGTCTTTGCTTAAACGTCATCTCTTAGAAGTCTTCTCTCCTCACTAAAATCGCCTCCCTTCTCCCTTCACTCTTGATAGCCCTGACCTAGTGTATTTATTTTCTGCCTCTCATTTGAATGTAAGACCCATGAGGGCAAGGCTTTGTCTTCTTTACCACTGTGTCTTCAGCACCTAGAACATAATAGGTGCTCAGTAGTGTTTATTGAATTCAGTAATGAATGAACTGAGGTTTTCTCAAGTGTGTGGCCTTTTAAACAGGCAGAACTGTCTGCATATTAAGGAAAAGAGCAAGGAGTTTGGAATCAGATGGACCCCTGATTTCCAGTTGTGCCACTTATTAGCAATATGTCCTTAAGAAAGTTATTTATGGACTCTGAGCCTCAGTAGCTTTATAAGTAAAGTTGTGCTAAATAATTCCTGTTTTTCAAGGATAGTGTAAAAATTGGAGATTATGCATGTTGCCACAGAAAACAGACGATGCTCAGATTCACATACACTTTATTTAGTGTATCTAGAAAATGCCCTCCTTTTGGGTGAGGAAGCTAAATCACCCCGCACGGGTGTATCTATTACTTGATGAGAATTAGAAAATAGTCAAAGTAACTGTGATCTCCAAGCAGTATACTCAGATGTCAAAAGTTCAAACATTTCTGCGTATCAGTGCCAGACGTTATGGTTTTGACATTTGGACAAAGCCAGACTGCCTGAATTCCAGCTCACACCATTACAATTGAATCAAAAAATTCACGTATCACTCATACCATACTAAGTCTTATCTGTATGTCAATAAAATATCCATTGTAAAGCTCCCGGTGATGTCAAGACATGGTAGGTGCTTAAGAAATTGTAACTGTAATAATATATCTTTTTCTGATGGAGAGCTAAAGTAATGAGGTTCAACTTCTTCATGGTTTGCTATGAAGGCCGTTTATTAGGCCGTTTTGCAACACATTAATAAACCCAATGCCAACTCTATAATTTACCTATATGATGACCATTTTGTATATTACTTAAATTTTAAGTCCCTAAAGCAAGGCAATTTATTATTATTATTATTATTATTATTGATCAGGCAGTATCTGCTGAGGAACTCATTCCTCTTAGAATTTTTCTAAGATCACGGTTGCTTTTTACAGCTTCATGTCCATAGGCATGGGTTTCCAAGAGGAACTTTTTTTTCAGTCTCTGATTATTTTGATGATTCCTTTTCCATATTCTTGTAGGAAACCAACGTCATTTCTTATCCCTTTGTTTTCTCTTTGTATTAACCTTTAGCATAATAAGAGCAGTAACTACCATCGATGTAGAAACTGCAGTTAGCTTCAAGTTGGGCTTTGATTCAATTCTGGTTGGAAATAACATATTTGAAAAAGAATTGTTCTTGTTTTTGGCACATTTAAGTTGTATATGCCATGGTTGAATGGAGGCCAGAAAAAAGTTTAGAGTCTAAACATGATACAAAGAAAACATCATTTAAAAAAAATCTGTTGCAAAAGTATTCTGCAACTCTGCTGAATATGGTTTTCCCATGGGACTCCTTCTCATACCTGAAAAGCTACTATATTTACATCCTTCAAAGTGGTGCCAGTAAAAATTTTGAGTAATGGGTTAAATCAAGTCCAGGGCCATTTCAAATGGCAAAAAGAGGAAAATGAACTGATTCTTTTTTTCTTATATAAAATAACACCAGCAAAAACATACCTGAACTATATGCAACATTGTGTTAAGTCAGTTCATACTATTTTGTCTTCAGTTGTGCATTTGCAGTAAATTTTTTTCTTCTAATAATCTGACACATTTACTGTCCTTATGATTGTCACCATCACCACTAAAAAGCATTTCTGTATCAGTGAATACATTGCATTCAGTACCTAGTTACGCGTGGTTTTAACCATGCCCTGTATTAAATAAATGTGAGTCCACAATCTTAAGTGGACAGCAGTGACCCAGACCAGTCCCTAAAGGAAACATAGTAATTCTAGTATATGCACACAAACCCCCTAGGATATCTAGGGTCAAAAGTGGGCTGTCCAGGAATGGGAAAACATCTTCTTTGAGAGAGGGGGAAGAAACATAGTTCACCAAAATCCTAATTTCTACATAAAGGAAAGATAATTTTTCCTGCCTAGGAAATTTTCCAGATTTGGCAAGATGCAATCCTTCCCCAATCTTAGTAGGTAGGATGGAAATGAAATGTAACTTCTCAGAGTCCCATTCCTCTGTATGTATATCCAGTATACGTGGATCTCATTCAGAATGAGAATTTATGAGTCAGATGAGCTAATCCTGTGTGGGTAGGATTTGGGATATCACTATCTTGGTATTTTGCTTGAAAGTTCTTTACTGATGGTATCAGATCTTTAAGTCAGGTTGCTGAGAGATGCATGACACATTGTCATTTTACATATATAAGTCAAACACACTAGAAGTTGTTTGCCAAGTTTTCTCTTTTTCAAAATAATCTTCTGTTGTGTGGATAATTTAATTATCCACAAATTATAATTACTATAATTTGTAAGTTTAATTTTTTTTTTGCATTAAAATTATCTTACAGCCTTCTTTCAAATTACACTTTTCTAGAATCAAAAGATGTTTTGGGGGAAATGTAGATTTACATGATATATTTGGTTAGAATAGAGGTTCATTAATATGTTACAAATTTTTTGTTTGTTAGTTTTTGAGGAAGATTAGCCCTGAGCTAACATCTGCTGCCAATCCTCCTCTTTTTGCTGAGGAAGACTGGCCCTGAGCTAACATCCATGCCCATCTTACTCTACTTTATATGTGGGATCCCTGCTACAGCATGGCTTGACAAGCAGTGCATAGGTCCATATCTGGGATCCGAACTGGTGAACCCCTGGCCACTGAAGCAGAATGTGTGAACTTAACCGCTGCTGCGCTAGGCCAGCCCCCAATATGTTACAAATATTTTTTGAACCCATTTAACAGAATGAAGTCTCCAAGAAAATATCATCTGAAGTTCTTTTACTTGAAATAAATATTTATTTCCATTACATAAGCAAAAATTGGTAGCTCAGCATCAGTGTAGTGTAATAGTTATTAATGAGTTTGAGATCTTTGAAAATCCTGGTTTCATAGCAAAATTCAAGAGGGCTTTGCTTTTTACCTTTTTCAGTCAATAGAGAAGAGAACATGGATTAAATTGACATTTATATGAATGTTGTGATAGACTAGCCGTGCAATTTTGCGAAACTTGCAAATCCTAGATTAATTCTACTGATTTCACTGAGAAACTTTGTATGATAAAC
The DNA here is from genome assembly GCF_041296235.1 of Equus asinus. Taxonomy (NCBI): domain Eukaryota; kingdom Metazoa; phylum Chordata; class Mammalia; order Perissodactyla; family Equidae; genus Equus; species Equus asinus. The sequence goes on from NC_091812.1 coordinate 48,314,333, forward strand.
AGCCCAAAACAAACCAAGCAAAAACCACTAACTAATCCAAAGAAAACTGGAAAACTTGCAACGCATGGAATGAGCATGGGCTTTGCAATTGGACAGACATGGATTTGAATCCCAGTTTCATTCTTTATTAGCTAGGTGCCCTTGGATAAGGTGCTTAGCATCACTGAGCCTTAGTTTCTTATTCTATAAAATAGAGATAATATGAGTCTTACAGGGTTATTGCCAGAATTAGGAAAATATGTAAAGCTCATAATGTGATGTCTGGCACCTGGTAACTGTTGTTGTTAGGGTACCTGGTAACTGTTGTTAGAACTGGGATCCAGGCACGCCTTGGAGAATGGGAACTGTAGAGGAAGTGAGAACACCTTTGGGCAAAGATTTGGTCAAGCCTAGGCTTTGTTGACTCCCATATGTTCCAACTCATTTGGTGATTCCTGGTGGCAGAGTGTGAGGTTCGCCCCCCTCATTTGCCTGCTTTGGGGCAGATGTGGATTGACTTTGAGTGGAGCGTTGAGCTGAGTGCAGATGCCCCTCAGATTTCATTGACTCCTTTGAGGCTACAGGCTGTGCTATGGCCCCAAAATTGCTGGCGTTGCTGTGACAGTCAGTGAGCAAATATAGACAGGTGTTTGAGATCCTTTCAGGTTGAGTGTGATAAGCAAAATGCTAGGTTGTTTTATTCAAGTGTCTGCGTAAAGGAGTCTTTAGGAGTTAGGGATAGAAGACTGGTTAGTCTAGTCCAAATCTTTACCTGAAAAATAGGTAACACTTAAAATAGAAAAAGTTTTGTTCTCCCTTTGTTTCTAAAATATATGTAGGTATGTATATAAATTTGCATATATCCCCTGTTTTAGTTAAATGTTCACATACTACACACATACCCACACCCACTCACAAATACACACGTATTTTATATATACATAAATATATATATACTTTGCTTTTCTTCTTTTCCTTTTTATTTTGAAATAATTACAGTCATGTGCCACCTAATAACTTTTTGGTCAATGATGGACTGCATATGCGATGGTGGTCCCATAAGGTTATTACTATATTACCATACAGCCTAGGTGTGTAGTAGGCTATACCATCTAGGTTTGTGTAAGTACACTCTACGATGTTCACACAATGAAATCACCTATTGATGCATTTCTCGGAATGTATCCGTGTTGTTAAGCGATGCATGACTGTATAGATTCACAAGAAGTTGTAAGAATAGTACAGAGAGGTCCCTTTGTACCCTTCGCTCAGTTTCCCCCAATGTTACATCTTAAATAACTTTAGGACAATATCAAAACCGGAAAGTTGACAGTGGCACAATGTATATGTATAGTTCTATGACATTTTATCACATGTGTATATTTGTGTAGCAACCACCACAATCAAGGTACGAATTATTACATACCACAAAGATCTCCCTCAGCTAACCACTTTATAGACATATTAACCCCCTCCCCCAAATCATCCCTAGCCCATGGTAACCGCTAAATATGCTAGGTCTGTGCCTGAGATCCACGCCTGTGAACCCCCGGCTGCCAAAGTGGAGCACGCAAACTTAACCACTACGCTGCCAGGCTGACCCTGGAGCTTGTCTTTTAATTTTTGTAGCAGAATATTTTGCAGAGCAAAAGTTTTAATTTTGATGAAGTTCAATTTGTTGATTTTTTTCCCTTTGTGGATCGTTTCTAAGAACTCTTCACCAAGCCCTAGATACCAAGGATTTTCTCCTACATTTTTTTCTAAAAGTTTCATAGTTTTATGTTTTACATTTGAATCTATGATCGATTTTGAGTTAATTTTTGTGTAAGATGTGTGGTTTAGGTTGTGGTAATATAATTATAAGATGATCCCCAAGATACTTCCCCCTGATGTACACATATTGTGTACTTAATCCCCTCTCCTTGAGAGTGAGTGAGACCAGTAAATATGAGATTATCCCGGATGGGCCTGACCAAATCAGATGAGCCCTTTAAAAGAAGGAGAAGTGTTGAAGACACGCTCTTCTGCTGGCCTGGAAGAAAGCAAACAGCCATGTTATGAGATGAGGAGTCCATTTAGCAAGGACCTGAGGGCAGTCTTTAGAAGATGAGAGTGGCCCTGGCTGACAGCCAGCAAGAAAATAGAGACCTTTGTTCTATGACTGTAGGGAACTGTGTTCTGCCAACAACTCGAATGAGCTTGGAAGAAGACTCTGAGTCTCAGATGAGACTGCAGCTCCAGTTGACACCTTGATATCAGCCTGGTGAGACCCTGAGCAGAGAACCCAGCGAGTCCATGCTAGACCCAGGAAAACTATGAAATGCTAAATTCGTGTTGTTTTAAGCCATTAAATTTTTGGTAATCCGTTATGCAGCAATACAGATTTTGGTATCCTCGAGTAGGGGGCTGCTTTCGTGCTTACGTAGATGAGAATTCTGACGATTGGAGCTTACATCTGGGTGTGAGGGAAAGAAATCGGACATGCATGCTGCCAGGCACGATGGGTTGGTAGATTGTCCTTTGGATATGGAGGCTTCCTGAGCCCTACTTTGCCTTTCTGACTCTAGGGTCCTCACTCACTGTTTTGGTCACTGGGGACAAACGCCGCTGCCACCTTCCTCAGCACCAGGAGGGGAAGAGGGGGCTAGCTCAGTTGCTTCCCTTGTATTCCCCCAGTTAGTGATCAGATGATGCAGAGGACTGCTCGCCAAACTTGTTGATTGCTCACTCTTACTTTTGAGCCAGCATCCCCAATATATGGAAATCTATTCCTTTATAAATTATATACGTGTTATTGTTAAATAAGCTCTATAACGTAAAATATAAAGAAATAGAAATTTTTAAAAGATACAATTTTAAAAGATTTTTTTAAAAAAAGATTAAAAAGTTGATATAAAAACCATGGAGACAATAAAAAGATCAGTGATTGCCAGGGATGAAGAGGCAGAGCACATAGAATGTTTAGGGCAGTAAAACTATTCTGTATGACACTATAATGGTGGATACGTGTTGTACATTTCTCAAAACCCATAGGATATGCAGCACCAGGAGTCAACCCTTATGTAATCTGTGGATTTGGGGTGATGACGTGTCCATGTGGGTTTGTTGACTGTAACAAATGTACCCCTCATCCTGTACTCATCTGTGCCAGGATGTTGATAGAGAGGGAGGCTTTGGCTAAGTAGGGGCAGGGAGCATATGGGAACTTTCTGTCCTTTCCGCTCAGCTTTTCTGTGAACCTAAAACTGATCTAAAAAATAAAGTTTGTTAAAAGAACTAAATATAATATAAAATAAAATCTCTATATGGAAGTTCTCTGTTTTTTTCCATTTTAACTCACTTTGGAGACTGAATACATCCCATGGGTATGCAAGACAATAGATGTCCCTTTATTCATAAAGTAAGAAATAACATTTTTATTTTTTGATACCGATTGGCACTGGTGTCTTCACTTGGTCCATTTTTTAGACATTAACATCTCGTATAAGGTATGTTAAAGGAAAGGCAGAAGGATTTCCCAATGCAGAGAGGCTGAGAGTGCCATCCTCACTCATTTATTTACTTTGTGTTTCAACATGAACTCTTATATACCCTGTGTGGTTAAGTAATTTATAGATTAAATTATCTTACATAGTGTAATCTTTATAATAGTTTACAATGAGATAGGAGGTGGTCTTTAAATCTTCTATATAAAATTTGCTGTTTTTCTTGTGATACAGTGCTTCAAAGTACTCTTAAACTTGAGCATGAATTATGCAGTTTTCTTTAACAAAAACAGAGGGGTTCCAAATCTGTAGAACTTTTCTGGGATGGCAAGTGGCTATCAAAAGCGTGCTACCTAGAAATTATTTTTTAAAAACCACCAAAACAAAGCACATTCTGTCACATCAAGGTAAAGTAACATTTGTTAAAAGAAAAAAATTACTTTATTCAAGGAGTTTTATGGAGAAAGCATTATCAAAATAGTTGTTTGGAAATATTTCCAGAATTATAGACTTTTTTCCTAAAAACTGGTCCAAATCTACAAAAATTTATATATGTACACATGAGAAGTTCAGAAGCATAATTTCCTAATCAAAGAGTGTGTTTTGAACCTTTGTTAAAAATATAAAATATAGGAGGCAGCCTGGTGGCATAGTGGTTAAGTTCGAGTGCTCGCTTTGGTGGCCTGTGGTTCACAAGTTTGGATCCCAGGTGCAGACCTACACAGCACTCATCAATTCATGCTGTGGTGGCATCCGGCAAACATAATAGAAGAAGATTGGTACAGATATTAACTCAGGGTCAATCTTCCTCAAGCAAAAAGAGGAAGATTGGCAACAGATGTTAGCTCAGGGCCAATCTTCCTCACACACAAACACACACACTATATATATAAAATGTATAAAATATATTTAATATAAAACGTACTTGTTAAAGATATAAAAACAAAGCATATATTAGTTAAAAGAGGAATTGATTAATTCAGGGAAGTTGGAAATTTTCTAGCCAAAATTTCAGTTAAAACTTTTGTTTGATAGACAGGATTGAAACATGAGTGTCACAATTTGATAAACACAACCAATGGTGCACTTCTGCCATTTGCATCTTACCTATTGAGCCATGTGTTGTGGGAGTGGCAAGGATGGTGACTCAGAATTAGACTTCCAAATTGCTGTATCACAAAAGTTATACCACAAGATTTTTAAAATTATAAAGCATGTACAATCATATTTCTTTCACTAAAAATCATTAGTAATAACTTTTTGTTGAGAGTGAAATGTTTCAGGTCTATTGATGACGCAAGGTTAAGCCCTTCCCCCACTTCTCATTGCCGTTTGTGCTTAGCTGCAAGCCCACCAGTGGCTGGCTGCACCTTTGCAGGAGTGTTCTCATGCTTGTGTTTTGGATAGAGTTGCTCTAAAATTGTGTTTCTGGTCCCTTGTACTTTCTATTCTTGTCAACTGATATCAATCTTAGCAGCTTTTATGCATGCACACCCACCCAGTTCCGTGTGGCGAAGCAAGGAGGTGGATGGTAGTCTGCCATTCTGTTGCAGCCTTTCCTACACGACCTTGTACAGGAGTGTCATGGGGAGCCAAATATTTGTGGACAGGGCCAGGAACCAAACATCCGGACTAAAGAGTCCAGTTCTAGATCTTAGACTGGATCGTAATTGGGAACAGGGTTGCTATTCGTACACGACTAGTAACAGACTCTTTAACTCTCATTCTCTGCTGTATCCCTACCTTTGTAAAATATTGGAATGAAAGTAAGCCTACTGAATGAGCAGCTTTACCAGAGGAATGTTTGGATAATGAAGAAAATAATTTTCCTTTAATTCCAGGTGCCAACAAACAAAATTTGGTGCTAAAGACTACAAGCATGTTGTCATTGTAAGGCTTTCTTCCTTAGAAACGGCGTCATAAATAGTAACTTTTATTATCAATGGGAAGTTGTTAGGAAGTAAATATTCATTAAAAATTTTTTATGCTTGAAAGGATTTTAACATATTCAATGTTCAACATGAATAGAATATCCTATATTTAAAATACTTATGTCTAATAATAGCCCTCAGAAATATTGAATCTTTCTTTTGTGAGTTAAAATAGTAATTTTCCTAATTTGATGTCGTTATCATTATTATAGCTAACATTTATCTGAGTATTTACCATGTGCCAGATAGTTAAGATCTCTTCATGTATTAATAGTCACTTAATACCCACAAGATCTTTTATAAGGTAGGAATAATTATCCTCATTTTATTGAGAATTTACTATATTTCACATATTTGGTATGCCTGGTATATCTATTTTACATGGTATATTTACGTTGTATATAGAGAGAAATGAAGTATTTCTATAGTTATATAATTTAAAGTCAGGGGTTTTTGTTTCCCAGTTACTTACTAAAAAATGTAAATAAAAGATTTACTATTTTGGCATCGAGGCCTTATGACGTTCTTCTCCTAGCATCAGGTTCCTAAGGCTGCCATTTTCCCTGAAGTCCAATTTTAAGTTAGTCTCAGCTATATAAAAATGTATACATAACAAGTTAGAGAAATAATATGCTAGTCCTCAAGTGACAGCCACCTATTTGTATCTCAGAATTTTTAATATTCTGAAACACTTATACTTTTCCTTAAAATGGGTAGGATGTGAAATTTTATGTGTTTGGATTCTCTCATCTTATGTTGATTATAAATGCTATAGACTATCTCTAAAACAAAAGGCTGTTCTTGTCCAGAAACCGTCCTTTGTTCTGTTTCTCATGTGAGCAGGTGAGCCCCACTGAGCTACATCTCACTGCACGGCATAGTGAAAATCCCCTGGGCCGGGGATGACTTGGGATGAGTTCTCAAATGCTGGGCGTGGTGGACACACTATCATGCTGTTCTGTCGTTGTTTCCTGACGTAGAAAGGTGTGATGTTTTAATATGAGAGGGAGGTGTGTTGTGATAGTTACCTTTAGGAGATTCATAGGGAGGTCATGAGATGCTTGCTCCCTCCACCTCCCACCCCGTCAGTTGATTCAGACTATTTCCATTTCTTCTGCCAACTTGGCACCTTTCCTTTATGTTAAAGAGTTGGATTTTTCGCTGGCATCCTTTATTGTGTGGTTTGAATCACTTTTTAATACTGGAAGTTATTCTTTATTCCTCAAAAGATCTGTGGCTTCTTTGAATAACTTTGTGATTTCACTGACACTCCTCCATACCTTCAGTTCTGAAAGAGGTTTTCATTTTAGAAGAGTATGGTATATTTTATACATATTAATACCATGAAACATGCTTTCTGTATTTATCACTGTAAATGCTGCTGCTCTGAAAAAACATATAGTAAGTGTTATAAAAAACTGCTTTCATCTCTCAAATGAAATACTGCTTTAAAGATTTTAGATGCTTAACAGTCTAAATCCTAAGCAAAAAATAGATTATTGTTATATTCTTCTTAGTGTTATAAAGAAGTAATATGTAGTTTCTTTTAATACTGTACAGAATATTAGAATTTAGCTATTAAAAGTAGATCAAGGAAGGAGCCAAAATAATCATGACTGTGTTCCATCCACCATATAAAACTTCAGATGTAACTTCTCAAAAAAGTATTTTATTTTTTTAAAAAAAGGTTTAAAGGAATATCATTTAATTGTTTATTCCTTTTGGAATATCATGTATGTAAGAATTTGTGAAATATGTTTCTCCAAATTTAGGAAATGGGATAATTTTCTAGATGTTGAACTTTTTTATCCTTAAATATTAGAGGCCAATTCTATTGTGACTTCCAGTGAAATAATATTCCAGGATGCTATTACTGATGGAAGGGTACTTTTTTTATTCAATAAACATTTCAGAAGGCATGTTTTTCTGCCTTTTATACATTTTAGGTCCCTAGACAACAAGGACATATGTATACGAACCTCCCCATCTCAGATTGTCTCATTAAGATCTTAGTGGAGACTTTAAAAATGGAGCAATAGTAATGCCACAATGAAATTCAGTAGTTTATCATTTTTAGAGGGCTTTCTTATATTACATGCAATGTAGTTGAAGGGTTAACAGAATTGGCTTTGCTTAAAATTTTTGATTTTCTGAGTTTTACAACAGTTTTGGAAGTAGGCAAGAAAATGACTCTTTTTCGCATTTCGTGGAGGAGATGGAGGTGCAGAGAGGTGACGTGCCTGCCCAACAACATAGAGCTAAGTAAGTGGCAGAGTGAGGGCCAGACGAAAATAGGACTTGTGAGTCCTGTCCACTGTTTCAGTGGAAAAGGTGAAAGAATTTATAAGAGTGGAGACAGACTTGGCATAGGAGGAGATAGATATGATTTTATAGTTTCTGATTTTTACATACTTTTGAAACCCAGGGAAATATTTTGTGTTAGTATTAGCTATAAGCTTACCTTGAAATGACCCCAATTTGGGTAAGGTAGGTTTAGGACGTGTGAGATGTTCCCAAACATGAGGGCACGCCATGTTTGTTTAGTATTAGGTAATAGAATCACTTTTGTGTAAACAGCTATGCTTTTGCTTCCTTTTTTGACTTAAAGTATGATTAATAATTTATTCATTAGAATGTTAAGATTATATTTTCCCAAATATCTTCCTCCTCTCCTGTAAGGTATTCTATGCCAATATATGGCTTCAACTTGTGGGTTTTTAAAAATCTTTTTCAGTTTTTCATTCATTTATTCAGTCGGTCAGTCGTTCAAACGAGTGCTCACTGTGGGCCACTGTCATCCCTGAAGATAGAGATGAGTAGGCTTAATAGCTGGCATAAGGAGCTCCTCAGTCTAGGAAAGATAAACATGTGAACTCATATATTTCTGCTAAAGCAATAAATGCCAAGGAGAAGCAAGGATGAGGGACCTACAAGGAACCAGAGTAGAAGTTAACACTGCCTTTAGCCCCAAAAGAGGTTTCTGGAAAGAGATGGTGTCTGAGCTGGATTTTTTAGGGCAAACAGGAATTTGATAGGCAAAAAAGGTGTGAATTTTCTTACTCTTACCTACAAATAACTAACCTGTGTCTCAGACGTTATGTACGTTGTTTCTTATTCTTTGTTCACCAAATTATTATTTCATATCCATTTAGAATTGTTCAAATATCTAGTTCTCAAAGCTTTCCCAAATCAGACTCTTCAGATTGAATATAACTTGGAAATTCTCAGACTGTCTGCCGTTCTACTAAGTTGTGGCTGTGATTGGAAGATTTTTTTTTCTTGTAAATAATATAACACTATATTTGAATATGTCTTTGAACTGTTTGATTTTATTTTGCGACATTTGAAGTATTTAGAAAGACTTTTTTAAAAAAGGTATAATAGTATTCTTGGGCTTAAAATTCACTAGAGATTGCTTTAGAAGAAAAAATTCTGTAAAATATGATTAAACAATAATATGGAGGTCCAACAATCACCTGAATATTATGCTATTTAGAGGAGAGAAAAATTTACTAGCACTTGCTTGTGTCGTTTATTTTATTTTATGTAGTCTAATGCAAGAGCATTCCTCTGTTATATGAATGAAAGTAATTATGCTTATCTTACAATGTAGGAATCACATTATTTACTCTTAAAAAAATCACAGGATTATTTCAACTCCTTTTGTTTCAAAACATATGTTTTTTTAGGTGGGTTGAAAATTTTCTAACTCAGCTTATTTGGAAATATCTTGCTTATATATGCATCTGTTGTGTGTCTTAAGATTGAAATTTAGGTCAAATTACAACTTGAATTTAACTTTACAAAGAAAATAAGTGTGCCGTCTTTAAAAAGTGCATTCTAAATTTTAAGCACAATAGATCAAAGTACATCTTGTTTAAATAAATGCTCTGGAAAAGAAATCTCAATTATTTTCTCCCAAACTTTCTTAAAATACTCACTGTTCTCAATATAAAATATAAGGTTTAGCTTTATTATTTTAAAGAAAGATGAAAAGTTGTTTATTTTAAAATTTTAATGATTTTGCTTCCAAATTATGGGAATTCTCCTTTGGGGACAGCTTTATTTGAATTGTATGTGACATTATTTTTATTTCTTAAGGCTATGATTAAAAGTTTCATGGATGTCTACCAGCTTGCGAGCGCTCGAATTGCTACATTAGAGAAGGAAATGACATCTCATCGAAGTCACATTGCAACCTTGAAATCAGAACTTCACACAGCTTGTTTACGTGAAAATGAAAGTTTACAATCAGTAAGTCCTGCATATGTTTTTCTTCTTTGGATCTTGGGTTACATTTACATTCATGCTTTTATTGCTCATAAGATCACTCTCCAATATATATAATTTAGGGTAAATGATCAATCAAACAACATAAAATTATTAGTGTGGAGAAAATTTTGAAGGAAGAAAAGCAATTAATTTTTCCATTGTAACGTGTGTAAAGATATGCATATTGTTATCAATGCTAAAACACTACATCAAGATTCCTTTGTGTTTGGCAGTGCAGCTGACAGTTGGATTTGGCAGTATGCATAGTTAAATCTTGCAACTGTCTGAAGATTCAGTGTGTCCCATTAAGACAGAATATTATTAATTATGCGTATAACCAAAATGGTAATTAGAACATGTGATTATTCTCTGTAGAAAACTAGACTTATCCATAATACATGCCTAGCTAAAGATGCATGTTGTGATTCATCTATATGATTAAAATTCAGTTTCAGCAGTCATTTTATATCTTAAAATTTTAGCCCATGATGAAATTTGGGCTCATTTAAGACTAAACAAAATTTTCTACATTTCAAATATGTGTTTGGGGAGTATCAAAAAATGAATATATTTGTGACATAAAGGAATGAAAGAAACAGTTGAACTTTTTTCTCAAAAAGGAGATATATCAATGGTAAGATTCAGAGGGTTACCTATAATTGGACTGTCTTTTTTCCTTTGGGTTTAAGTACAATGGATCAGGGTAACTTGTAAGGGAAAAACAATATCATTTTGCTATTCAGCTGTTGACCCATTTCAAATGATATATTCAACAGAAGAAGAGTTAGCAATTAAAGAAATTAGATGTACAGCTATGGTTTGGTTCTTCAGTTCCTTGAGTTCTTGGCTCAAGTGTCAGCATCCCAGGGAGACCCTTATGACCACAGTGTTTAAAACTGAGACCACCAACCCTCTTCCCTGACCCCTAAAATCTGTCTCATTCTCTCCCCGTATTGCTTATGTACCTGCCACCTTCCTTGCTTTATTTTTTCACTATAGCACTTACCATCATTTGATATATAGTGTATTTTATTTATTTGCTTTTGGTTTGCTCCCTACCCTCAGTAGATATAAGTTGCATAAACACAAGAAATTTTGGGTGTTTTCTTTACTGTTCTGAAGGAACTCTAGATCCAAGAACAGTCTGGCCCACGATAAGTGCTCAACAAATGTTTACCGAGTGAAAAATAGTAGTAATTTATTCAGTAAGTGAAGAAACCGGTTATTTAAGACATGAGATATGAACTTCAGTCTTTTAAATGCCTTTGTTAATTTCTTAAAGACAGAATAGTAAATTTGACTCCACCAAGAGAAATTAAAATGAAGAGGAAACTTTTTTGAAGGTTTGAACAAGTATTTGGATTTTATTCTAGCCTTTCTTTGAAACACATCTTCCTGATCCTACTGGTTAATGATATATTATATAGTTCAAGTCATGTCAGCTTTGTTGGGTCTAACTATTATTTATTGTTTGTTGCTGTTATTCATATAAAAATAATTACTTGTATTTTAAGAAAGGCCATACTTGATAAGGTGGGATTGTTTCCCCATGGGTTCAAAAAATTTTTTACCAATTATTATGCTACTGAAGTTTTAGTGGAGGTGTCCTTAATATACCGCACTGTCATAATAAATTTCTACTTCTATACTTTTTTTGTTTTCCTTCTGAACACATCCTGAGAATATGCTCATCATCTCATTAGTGAGAAGTGGTTCACCCTGGCAGTGATTCTCAAAGGGGATGTATGTAATGTGAAAAATTTCTGATGTGTTTGTCTAGAAGAATGTCGCCCAATCCCATGTCTCTATGAGATGTATGTTCTCTGGTCTCTTCCTTTAGTTGAAAATCACTATTTTTAAAACAGTAATGCATTTGTATAATAATTGTTATTCTTCAAGACGTTTGTATATACATTTTCTAGTTTTAACTCCTTAAGAGCTCTCTGAGGGAGCTAGAACAGCCTTAATCTCTGTATTTCACAGATGAGAGGTGATATAGTTTGGTAGATAAGAGCATGGGCTTTGGAATTATATCCATTAGGAGTACAATCAAGCGTAAGTAACAGGAAACCTGACTAACGTGACTTAAAAAATACAGATTTTTTTCTCACATAGCAAGAAGTCTAGAAGTAGATGGCTATTGTCATAGTCTAGTGGTTCAACTTCTCTGTAATTTCTCTGCCACTCCCTTTTGTCATAAGACAGCAGCCAACTCTAGGATTTGCAATCACATTCAAGTCAGAGAGATGGGATGGCCCAGCAATATCTGTGCTATATATATATATGGCTTTCCATTAAAAATATATTTAAATATTTATAAATTTTAATGTAAACTTAATAGATAACAGATAGTAAATACATATATAAATATATGTTTAAATATTTATATGTTTAAAAAGGGAAGGCTTTCCAAAGAAGCTCCAAACATATTTGCACTATGTCCCATTAGCTGGAAATGGGTCATGTGGCCACCCCTAGCTATAGTTAGTCAAAGGATGAGAGAATGAGGAATAAATGGGTATTGCATTAACCAATTAATAGTGTGTGCCATAGAAGTCAGATAAATCCAGATTCAAATTCCAGTTCTGTCAATTGCGAATCATGTGTCTTGTGTCTCAGATTTTCGTCAGTAAAATGGGGACAACGATACCATTCCCTAATAGAGATGTTGGGAGGTCTAGTGCACAGTGTTAAAGTACTTTGAACTTTGCCTCACGCTTAGTGAGTAGTCCCCCCCGAAAAAGTTAGCTATTATTTTTATCACCATTATCTTGCTAGAAAGTAATTGGATTGCACCACAGGAAAAGATTATTTACAAGTCTAACATCTTCAGCTGCACACCTTGTCATTTTGTTCAGCTTCCTACTGTAGCCTTGAGCATATAACTCCTCATCTATGATCAGCATCAGTATATTCCAATGGATGAGCTCTCTGCCCTTTCCGCAGCCTGTCTCCCTCTCCTTTCATTGACACATGCTTGAAAAGGAGTCTATCCTTGCTTCTTCTGTATACTCACCTCCCATTTACTCCTGAGCTTTACTGCTATCTGGCTTCAGAGTCTATCATTCCACTGAAACTGTTTTCTCAAAAGTCACCAATAATTTTCTGTTTGCTCTGTCTCTTTATTAGTTCCTTCTCATCCCTTTTAATCTTTCTGCAACATAGGAAGCTTTTAACTACTTTCTTCCTTAAACACTCATCTTGTTCGTTTCACTTGTTATAGACTTGCCCTTCATTGGCTCTCTTGCCTCTACTTGCTTGAACTCTTCCTTCTTTATATTATTGTTTGTTAATTCTTTTCTTTATCCATCAGTTCTGTATTTATTCAGCATCTATTCTGTGGCAGGCACAGTTCTGCTCTTGGGGATGTTGTGTGAACCAAGACAGATAATTCTCGTTCTCGTGAGCTTAAAATCTAATAATGGAAGTAATTATTTTCTTGGAATCACACTAATTAAGGTGTAATTACTAACCAAGATAAGTGCACTGAAAGAAAAAAAGCTTAAGTGTATAAGCATTTTTTAAACAAATGAGCCTGCCCTAGACTAGTGTATCAGTTGTATCAGTAAAGCCTTTTCCAGGTCAGTGATGCTTGAGCTAATATCTGAAGACTGGGTAGGAGTTATCCACGGGTGGAAGAGAGTAATGTTCCAGACCAGGAGGAGGGGACTGTGAACATCTACAAAGTCTCTGGAATGGAAAGAAGAACTCAAGAAAGACCAGTGTGGCTGAAATAAAGAGAGCAAAGGCAAGGGTAGTCTAAGATGAGAATGGACTGGAGAAAAGGGCAGAGGTCAGACTTTGTTGTCTTAGTCCCAAGAGCAAGGGAAAAGTCATTGGAAAATGTTAAAGAAAGAGTGATGTGCTCAGATTTGCATTTAAAAAAATCATTTGGCTATAGTGTGAAGAAACACTGGGATGTGAAGAACAAGAGATGGGGCGTGTCAGACAATTTCTTGGTTTTTTGCTTTTGGAAATGGATCAATGACCTCATTTATTGAGAGGGAAACAATGGAATAGCAGGGGATATTGTGAATTTAGTTTTGAGTATGTTAAGTTTGAGGTACATTGAGACATCCAACTGGAGATGTCAAAAAAGCTGCTTGATATGAAATTCAAGCAAGATGGCAAGCTGGAGATATAAATTTTAAGCATTGTCATATAGGACTTGAAACTGTTGGAAGAATGGGACTATATAGGGACAGGTTATAGAGTAAGAAGAGAAAAAGGCCTAAGAATGAAACTTGAAAAGCTCCAACAAATAATGCTTGAGGATAAGGTTGCAAAGGAGGCTGTGAAGGAACAGGCCAAGACATAAGAGGAAAACCAAAACAGTATGATGCCGTGAGAATAGAATATTTTAAGAAAGATGACATGTTAATAGTGTCATATGCTGCTGAAGATCAAGTGAAATGAAGATTGAGAATGGCCTTTGGATTTAATGCTTGGAGGCCCTTGGTAACCTTAGCAAGGGCTCTTTCAGCAAGAGGTGGAGAAATAAGTGGGAGTTGACAAAAAAAAAAAAAAAGAGTGAATTTAAACAACTATCTCAAGGATTTAGCTGTTAGGTATGAGATATAGGAGTGGAGTGTTCAGAAGATTAAAGGAGTTCTGTTTTAAGATGGAAGTGACTTGAGCGTGTTTCACTGTCTTCTTAACTATAGGCCTCCAGAAGTTTGGTTTTGGCCCAGTTCACTATTCTGTCCATTTTTGTAATTTCAATGCTTACCTTTTCACATGCCAGCTTTCTTTTGACTAGCATTTGCATGACTTATTTTTTTCTGTCCTTTTCTTTTAACCTATCTATGTTTTATATTTACGGTGGATTTCTTGTTGAAAGACATAGTTTGGTTTTGGTTTATTTACCCATTTTACAATCTCTGACTTTTAATTGGGTGATTAGACCATTTACATTTAATATAATTATTGACATTTTTGGATTTTTGTCTACCATTTTATTTGTTTTATGGGGACAAAGTGTTAAGAGATCATCTCTGCCCTTGTGGGTTTCTCCTCCAGTGAGGAAAATAGACATATAAGGAAATCACAAAAATAGACGTGGGAACACGGATGAGAGAGGACTTCATTCTGCCTAACATCGTCAGAAGAAGACACTGAGAAGACGAAATGTTTGTGGGAGTCTTTGAAGAATGTATGACAATTTGATACTTTGTTAAGGGGGAAGAGCATCAAAATATATATTTTATTTTCTTCTGGGGAATAGGCCTAAAAATAGTACATATGTTTAACAAGTTGAATTATATAATGCATTTCTTTGTATAATAGAAAATGTATTGTTACTATCATGCCATTCCCCTGCTCAGTTAGACATCCAACTCACCCAAGCAGCCTGTACCCACTGAAGTCCAATACTGCTTGCAACAGTCACTCCAAACGCCACCTCCATATTTCCCCCATCCGTTCTTGCACCACCCAACCCCTGCTTTTTACTCTATAGTCTGATTTGATTCCATCTCTGACCATTGTGCTCTTGATGTTCTTGTTTGGTCTCTCTAGTATTTGTTAGTTTGGCTATTCTCAAAACTCTATTATGGGGTCCTCAGATGAACTAGCTCTTTTCTCCAGTACCCACCCTGCCCACCATCGCCTCCTTCCCATAGGTCCCTCATACCAGGCTTTAGAGTCAGGCAAGCCCGGGTGTGCTTTCTGGCACTGTTGTTTATTATCTATACCATGCTCTAAGCATCAGTTTCTGTATTTGTAACATGTAGATGAAATTGCCTACATTGTAGGGTTGTTGTGAGGATTGAACAAAGACAGAGTGTCTGGCATATTAGCAGGTGCTCAATAAATATTAGTGTTCTTCCCTACACATAGAAAATTTTTTATAGTTACATATACTTCCTACAGCTAAGCTATACAGATAGCTTTAAGAAATATATGTAATATATGTAACTATGGGGAAGTCTTTTTCTGAGTAGGCAAAAGATAAAACAACTCTTAAATCATTGCTTTTAGCACATACTAAGTATGGTATTAATGCTAGTTGTTGTTATCACTAATTTAATGAACTAAGGACAGTCAGTATATTCTCATTACAGTTTTTTCCAGCCTTTCACCTGATAAGAATAAAAACAATTCATTATTGATCAAAAACTTAATATATCATGGTGTTGTAATGCATACACACTTGTAATGCAAGAGATCGATCATATTGTAGACATGAATAGTCATCTTTAAAAACTTTATCCCTCTTTAGGTGACATTTTCATTTTTTGTTCAGCAACATGTAATCATAATGCTGGAGTTTATCTGAGAGTTCTCATCAATTGTACACTTGCCAGTACTGTAACATTTTCAGTATGTTGGTCTTTGACCCATTAACTTAGGGGTGCTCTAGAGCTTTTATCTTGAGTAATAGTAACCAGAAAGGGCTTTGAGTAAAGAGCTTTTGAGACCCATACAGCCCAGTAGAGAACAGTACAGCAGTCAGAACCAATTACATGTGGGTGTTTGGAGACCAGCACACCCACAGCTGTGGAGAAAAACACATGATATTTCAATCTGTGAAACAGAGAATGCCAAACCCAAATACTTTGCTATGAATTATGATGCTTCGGGCTCCAGTATTGATTTGCCTCATTGCCACTGTATGTTTAAACAGTATGTTTTTTGATTCTATAATACTTTATTTATGAAAAAATAATAAATTACAAATCAGAGGAGTGTTCTAGTTAGTGTCTTTGCAGGAGTGATATCTTCGCATCATTGCTCAAATTATGTCAGATTTGATAGTTGTAAAGTGGTATTATAATGTTCATAAAGGTGAAAGGTCTAGATATTTTGGTTCAGTTAAGATAAAAATAAGAATCTCCTTTCTCTTAAGTTCTCAAATAATATTCCATCACATTTGTTTTTATTACATTTTCTTGAGAGAGGAAGGATTCTTTGTTACTACTAGTGTTGTGTGGGTAAAGAAACTGACAGAATTGCAGTAACTTACTCTCTGTGAGTTGCTGTCATAAACTTTCAAATGCTTTATCTCAGTTGATTCATGATGTTTATTATTGAGGTTTTTAGCCCTTCACGAAAAAAAAGCTTTTTTTAATGAACCATAAGCCATGACTTAATTTGTTGAGAGAGGCTATACAGTGCAGTTCAGTGGGATAAAGTACAGATTCTGGAGTCTCGCTGCCCGGTTTTTAATTAGAACCCAAAAAGATTGGAACCCAAGGACTCTGATTCCTTTTCTGATGCTTTCTATGAGACTGCATTATGGATTGAGACAAATCTCTACCATCAAGGCACTTCAAGTATAGTTGAAAATACAATTATTATACAAATAATTAAAAGAAGGCTGTTTAAGTGGAATCACAGAGTGCCATGAGAGCATGTACCCGGGGCTTGGTGTGGCCTACTTGAGGAATTGAAATCTTACTTAAAAAAAATGAAGATGAAGTAGGAGTTGATGGGGAAAGCATGGAATGGAATGACGCCTGTATGACTGAAGCAGAGTGAATTACACCGAGGATTGTGAGAGATGTGGCTAGAGGAGTAGGGGGCCAATCAGTGTGGCCTGTAAGCTGTGATCCTCAGCTTTCTGAGGAACTCTCTGCCTGAGATGCCTCCGACAACTGCATTGCAAAATGTCTATTCCCTTTACTTTGTGTATTTACTTTTCCTGACTCCAAATTTCATTTTTTCCTGTTTATTCTCAAAATTCACCTACATTTGATGCCATAATGACACTCATTTTACCCCTTGCTAAATGCTTCTTAACTGGATACTCATTAAATTCTCCCATATTTTTATCACAAGCTTGAGCTCTGGCCTTTGGATGCTAACAAAGCTAAATAAAGGTGTTGGGGAGGGGAAAATTTCCCCTTGTCCCTTTTGGTTCTTTTGGTTGATCTAATAATTAAATTGACACAAGACAGGTTAACAGAAGAAAGAAAATTTTGTGCATATGGAGGCCTCATAAATACAGGACCGAGGAAGTGACCAAAGCAGGCTGTTTATATACCTTTTAGGCAAAGGAACAATAAATGTGTGAAGAATTAACAACGAAGAATCTTAGGTGTGGGTACTAATTAGTGAAGAAACTAAGCAGAGTTTGTTTACATAGACTTCTTGGCCCTGAATTCCCTATCTCTGGGGATGAGGATGTCTCTTTACCTCCTGGTGCAGGAAGGGTACCTTTCATGTGGGAGATTTATTTCTTGCTTTCAGGAGGACAGAGAGGAGGGTCAGAGTGTCCATCTTACACTGGCAGTTTCTCAAGTAACTCTAGTTCAAAATAATCACTGTGCCACTTTGGCATATTTTGGAGCAGACTGCCCTGAGCCCCATCAAGGGAAGCATAAAATATCAAAAGGTGGGACAGTGCAGTCAACATGCAGACATTACGCTTCATTCTTGACATACGTTTCTAGACTTTTAAAGGTTTCTTGTAGTCCAGAAACTCAAGATTTTTTTGTATAGTACACAAGGGCCTGGAGGTAATAATATGTGTTCCATTGGCCTTGTACCTCCTTTCTAGTCTTTTATTTTATTGTATGATGCAGTTTAAGACAAGCCACTTTCATGATGAATGATATCTAGATAGTGACTGTAGGGGCATGATATTATAAATTTTATATTTATATAAATACATAAATGTAATATATTAATTATATAAATAATTTGTATGCTATATAAATATAATTTGTACAGTAAATAAACATTTTGTAGATATATAATATTTTACATATAAGTATAAATATAAAAATGTCATATATAATAAATATAATATATGTATACAATTCTATTCTTCAGTGATGAAATATAATAAAGGTGGAGCAAGGAGTGGCAAGAATGAAAATTTCAATTGAGATTTTCAATTGCCTGTTTGATGTTCAGAAATCTCTTCTTCGATTTTCTGTAAACACTTCAAACTCACTGAGGTCCCAAACTGAATATGTATCCAACTCTACCACTCCCCATGTTTCCAAATTCTCCTTTCCCTATGCTCCCTATCTGACATAACTATCCACCTTGCAGCCTGAAGTAGAACCCTTAGCATTTGTTCCACTTTCCCTCTACCACCAATTGTTAATCAATTGCTAAGTCTTATTGTTTCTGCCACCACAGATCTCTTAGATTCATCCTCTCCTTTCTACTCTTGTGGTCACATTAACTTTTCCTTGAGTTATTGCAATGGTTTTCCAACACGTTTCCCCATATCTAGATTTTCCTCTTCCATCTTGTCTGCCACATTAGTGTCAGAGTTATCTTTCCATCACACAGGTATGGTCAGGCCATAGCTTGACTCAAAACATATTTTGGCTCTACACTTTCTTCATGATAAGGTTTATATTCTTTATCATTGACATTCATTTTGTATCTGACTCCATCTGGTTTTTTAGTTCATCTCCCCACGCAGAAGTAAGGGTTCTCTTTGTTATGCTCATTTGTCCTGTATTTACCTGTCTGAGCACTATATAATAGTCTGGCTTATATAATCAATTAGTTGTGTATGTATTACAATGTTGTGAGTCTGTGAAGTGATATCTTATTCATTTTTTATAATCAGTTATTATGATCTGACTTCAGTAAATGTTAGTTGATTTGAATTGAAATTAGTTGGAAGAGCACTCCAATAATATTTGCTCAATACATACTTGTTATAGAATATATACTTTGCACAAACAATAGGGTCCTCCCAAATTTTTCCCAGACAAAATTTTCTTTTAAATTAATTCCCATATAACTATATTTAATATATTTCTCTAGCAAACACTTAATGAGAATGCATAGAATAATTTATTTATTATTATACCAGTGTAAAATTTTAAGTAAATATACTTTCAAATAATGTAAATTGGATGTATCTTCTCCTCTTCAGCACTCTTCCAAAAAGAAACCAAAAATTATTTTTGACAAAGAACTTTTTTTAAGCATACCACGTAAATAATTTTAAACTTCGTCAGATTTTTTTGGACTCCTCCTTCTGTATGTTTATCCACATAGAGAAAAATGACAGTGTGATATCTTTTGCTAACATGGTGGGTACTCAGTAAATGTTTGTTGATAACGATGATATACCAAATTAAAATTAACTGTGCCTGGCCTAACAAAAAGTAAGAGTATGTGAGGTTTGTTTCAGAAATAGAAGCCTAATTTACACAAATCAATAGAAAGCTTGTTTTCAAAAAGATATTTCCTTGAACCCTTATTTCACATCATATAAAAAATTAGCTAAAAATGAATCAAAGACCTAAATGCAAGAGCTAAAACTCTTAATAAAAAACTTAGAGATAAATCTTCATGAGGTTGGATTTGGCAATGGATTCTTAGATATGACACCAAAAGCATAAGTGGCAAAAGAATAAAATAGACACATTAGACTTCACCAAAATTAAAAACTTTTGTGCATTAAAAAACACCCCATAGAATGGGAGAAAAATATTTGTAATCATATATCTGTTTATAGTCTAATATGTAAAGAACTCTTACAACTCAACAATGAAAAGACAACCTAATTTTAAAAATAGGCAATGGACTTGAATAGGCACTTCTCTACAGAAGATACACAGATGACCAACAAACACATACAAAGATGCTCAACATTATTAATCAGTAGGGAAATATGAATTAAAACCACAATGAGATACCATTTCACACCAACTAGGAATGCCATAAAAAGAAAAAAAAAGAGAAAATAGAGAATGTGCATGGCATCACTATTCACAATAGCCAAAAGATTGAAACATCCCAAATGTCCATCAGTTGGTGAATGGATAGACAAATGTGATATCCAGACAATGGAATTTAGCCATAAAAAGGAATGAAGTACTGACACATGTTACAACATGGATGTACTTTGAAAGCGTTATGTTAAATGAAGGAAGCCAGGCACAAATGGCCATATATTGTTCAATTTCATTTATACGAAATGTCCAGAATAGGCGTATTCTGTCTCTATAGAGACAGAAAGCAGATTAGTTGTTGACAGGGGTAGGAGGAGAGGAGAGAATGGAGAATGACTGTTAAATGAGCATGATGTTTCCTTTTGGGGTGATGGAAAAGTTTTACAGCTAAGATGGTGGGGATGGCTGCATAACACTGTGAATGTACTTAATGCTACTGAATTGTACAGTTTAAAATTGTTAAAATGGTAAATTTTATGTTGTGTGTGTTTTATCACATTAAAAAAATGTTTCTTTTAGTTCTTGGGTGGTGTGGGATAGGCAGCTAGATTGTTGCTTACAGAGAATGGCAATGTGTTTTACTGGAAAGTAGCATGACAGAGAATCAGGGGAGCTTGGATTCTAGAACAAGCTTTATCAGCTCACCACAAAGCTTTGGGAGATAAGTGACTCGATCTCCTTGGTCTTGGTTTTTCCTGGCTGTAAAAACCTGGGTTTTCAACTAGATGAAATCCAAATTCCCTCTCAGCTCTAAAATTCTTTGACTGAAGTTACAAATACTGATTCTGAATACTTAGATTCCAGCCATATTTTGTTTTGGTCTTGCTTCAGTTTACAACAATCAAATGAGTGTGTGTTTCTGAATTTATAACAACATAATTATATTTTGAATTTGGTTATATTCAACACCAATAACCCATTTACAAATGTATACCAGTTATATAAATCTCACAATATAGCTTGTAACTAGGTAGTCAAAAAGTCCCCAAAGTAGTCTGAAAATGTATTAACGTATTTGTAAGGAGTATTTCCTTTTCTTTATGCAAAGTTTTTTTGATATTTAATATGTTAGGAATGTGAACTTTTAACTCGTCAAACTATTGTAACATATTTGAAAATTATAGTAATTTGATTAAAATGTTGCCTATAAGGCAAAAGGTTTAGTTAATAGAATCCATATGTAATTAAAATGCAGAACTAAATGTAATCAGACTCCAGTGACTAGTGCCTTCATATTGATGGTTTTACAATGGCCTCTGGGGTTGAAAGTTTAAATGTTACACAATGCAACAACGCTGCAGAAAACTACTTCAGCTGGTAATTTAGCTGTTTTTAAAGACATCAACACGATTAGTTGATAAGATATGACTATCACAGCCTAGATTTTCATCCTTTTCGGAATATCTTCAGTTGGCAGGTGGTAGAAGCACATGACCGGTGTGCCAGTGGACAGCCACACTCAACAGCACTGTTACATAAACAACCCAAGATGACGGTCCCTGCTATGAGCCAAGCCATGGACTCCTTTTTTTCTTTTTTAATAACCGAGTTGCTTAATTTGGGTGAATTCATTTGAATCATATGAAAGTTATAGACACAACACTATGCACCAAGCCACAAAAAAAGTTAAAAAAATTTTTCCTGAACTTAAAAAAATTATTTTCTCTGGACAGTTTTAAGAGTCGACATCCTGTGTTAGAGTTCTCTAATCATCACCAGCACAATTTACAATCAGAACACACAGAGAGCCAGTTTAGACCAGCTCATCTGTTGATCTTGGCAGAGAAGCTTCATCTCACTGTGTGCAGCTGCCACTTGAGAGTTGGGGGACTCAGTGGAGAGCCAGAGGAGGGTGGGCTGCAAAGCTGGTCAAGGCATGAACACACATGCCTGCTTCATTTCAACAGTTGTATGTTGCTAAAAAAAAAATAGTCTTTTTCTTTTACTGCCCACCCCACCTCCCGCCACCGCTTCTTTTTAACCTGAAATTAAACGAGGACCTCTCATGAGCCGCTGCGCTCCAGGCACAAGAAATTGTAATGTCTGGCTTCCAGAAACTGTCCCGTCAAAATGTGCTTCTGATTAGGTGGCTTAATTACAGCTGTGAAAACAATGTTGATTTAGGCCTCAGGATTCCAGGGCATGTCAGCCGTTATTAGCTAACCTTGGACTGAATCCACCATTTTAAAACTCTGTACCACCAAAGTCACCCTGCTTGACAACTTTTTATTTAGGCAGAAAAGTTGCCAGAAGCAACACATTTTTATGCAAACTATTGTTTGATGCACAATTTCAACTGCAGCACTATTCATGGTCATTAAGGAGATAGTTAACTTTGCACTTTATCAAGAACAGGGAAATTGTTTGTAAAAATAGTAAGTTTTGAACAGTATTTTTAAAGGATTGACTGACAGAAGAATTAATTTTAATTCCTTTAATTCAGTTTTATTTCAAGTCCAGCATGTTGGTTTAACCACCCAATTTTATTACACCTAAATTTTCCTGACAGTTTCATTTGCTGTTAGGAAATAAAATTGCGATTTTTTTCAACATGGGAAATAATGGCTAGTTTTAAAAACGTTATGTTTGAAACTTCCCTTGCCTCAAGCTGGTTCAGACACAACCTCAGTTTACTTTTGGAAGGAAACGAACCTCATTAAATAGTTTTTAATATTTTAATATAATGTAAGTGTGTTTTTTCATAGTGAGAAAGCTTATTAGACTCATGTATTTACACCTGCAGGGGAAGTAGAAGTCTTAATAACTAGACGGTTCCAATGCTTTGGAATTTTCAATACAATTGTCACTGATATCATAAATATTATAACTACATATTTAAAGTAGTTCCAGTTCCATTGTATTTTAGATATCTAAAACACCCCTTGTATGCTACGAATGGTTTTTCTTTGTTAATATTTTTAAAAGTGGACCTTAACTAGAAAGCAATACTAAAAATGTAAGATGGGCAGTTGAACAACAAATGTAAAGAGTTGTAATTCTCATAATAATTTTGGAAGAAACTTTTGCTTGAAAATGCATGATTTATGCCAAACCGAATACCCAAGAGAGAGCTAAATGATTTCTTTAAAATGAAATCTCCCACACCCAAGACATTAAATCCAGCAAAGTGGGTGGTCAAGGCCCATCTTTTTCTACGACTCAGACTCATTGAACGATTCACTAATTCACTCGGCACCAGGTATGGACAAGGAAACTTCTGTTCAAGTTGAATTAAGAGTTAATACCTAGGCAACTAATTGTGAGGAATGGGGGGCTGAACAGTTGTGTTGATGATACAGTATGTGTGTCTTGAAAGAGAAAGCGAGGTAACTGATTCAAAATTGAGTTTAGATTAGTAGTCCCATAATCTAAATAATATCAGCAACATCTTCTAATTGCCAGATGCTATAGAGACACGTTACCACTATATATATTCCATCTATTATTTAATTTAATCTTAATATCAATCTTATGAGAGAAATGTTATTTCCCCATATTGCAAATGAGGCAACTCAGTTCCAGAGAGAATACATAATTTGCCCAAGATCATGTTGTTTGGGATCTAGGTTGGGACCCCTGTCTGTGTGTGCAAAGCCCACGCTCTAACTAAAGATGGAAATAGATATTTTTCTTGGAAAATGGATTCCAGATTATGAAATAGTAGGGAAACGTTAAGAATGGCCAAGTTTATGTTGAGTATGCCTTTAGACTGTTAAGAGACAAGAGCAATTAAACTTGAATAAAAGTGTTATTAGTTTTCCGTTAAAAAATAGCCATTTTTTTTAATTTTAGTAAAAAATGACTGTATGAAGACTAACAAATTCACTAGGTCTATGGTTAAGGCCTTTTACCTAGAACAAAAGGACCTTCCTCTTTCCTTTTGAAGTTGCCTTATGCACAGAGAATTGAAAGTATACATCCTTCCATGTTATACTGGTTTGAAGTTTGGTATATAGTATTGCGTTTGTTCTTAAGATTCTGCGTTAGCTGAGAAATTGGGAAGAAATAGCTATCTTAGTTTCCCAGAACTTTGGCTTAGGGCATACTTTCATAGAATCTGAATTCAGCTTATTCTTTTGGATATCCTTTTGTTCTCAATGTTTGCCTGACACCAATTGGAAAGATACCCTTCCAGAATGTGAGGGGCCAACTAAGGTTACAGCTGTATATTTCTGTCCCCACCATCTTATTTCTCATGAATTCTAACTGAAAATATGAATTTGGTTGAAAAAAATGTGCAAGATAGAATGTATACGGCATAGATTATATCTAATTTTATTATAAAAGAGTGATTGTTTTGATCCATCATTTTGTTAATCCCCCTGGTGGCTTATGACAATTTAAAAAAATATTTTATTAAATGACGTATTGGATCTTATAGATTCTTATGATTATAATTATGAATTCTCTGTTTTTGCCTTTTCTTGATAATATAACCATCTTTTGGGAGAAAAGAAAAAAGCCTTGAAGGAGTTTTGAAACTAGATTTATTTGTATATCTATACAGATATTCTATATCTTATTCTATATAGATATAAGTATTCATTATTTTGGGGTATTGTTATATTTTGCCTATGGAATAATTTTTTTAATATCCTGGTTCATGTACTTTTATTTCCTGATCTGTATTTATTTGAATATAAAATCCTGCAATTCTTTAGAATATGCTAAGTGTTTTTTCTAAAGCAGGTAAAAAAATCAGAAATTTGAAGTAAGGTTATTAAAATAATCCAGTTTTTATAACCACATTGTTTCTTATTTTAATGGCACTGATAACAGAAGGCATCAGGTGTGTAGTAATGCTTTTTAACAATGTTAAAAAGAGTTTACATTGGTCACTATTTCAATATTAAGAAAGCATGAAAAGTGTATGGGTATATCATTTATTAGAAACAGCCATTGAGGAAATCTCATCATCTTATTTATCCATGTGTCATATGGATACCTCAGGATGGGAGTGGGGGAAGCCTAGAGAAAAGATTTTTCACCATCCACCCCTATTCTAAGGAGGGTAACTTTACTTTTATCTCATTTAGGAATTAAATTTCTGAATAAGATTTCATTTAACCAAAGGATTCTGCTATTAAAAAGTTTGAAAGCCCTTTTTATATTAAGAAGACACACCAGAACAGTGATTTGTTAAATAAGTAGTTATTTAAACATGCCATAAAGTATAGATTATATACTCAATTCGCCCCCCAAAAAAAGAAAATAAAAAGAATGAGTGATAATCTGATAACTTCTGTACTTTGTAAAATCATTTTTACTTGCTTCATGGCTGCTTGAAAACCTAAAACTAAGACTTGTTTCTGTTTGTTCTAACAAATATTTTTGCTTTACTTTATGCATAAACTTTTTTAGGAACTACTGTTCAAGATCTTGATTGTTGATGCTGATTTTGTCATTAAATATATTACTTTATATCATCTGTTTGGGGGAGAATAGTGATATACATATTTTTGGTAAAATCATATAGTTAACCTTTGAAGAAATAAAATCATATGTTATCATATGTTTTGCAGTCCAGATCTTATTCTTGACTTTCATAAACCTAGTATAGGCTGTTCAGAGTACTATACTGAAACATGGCTTTCCTACCCACAGTCTTTGATCTACCTGTAGATCTCAAAATCTTATCCAATTAATCTTCAAGTCAGTTATGGTCGCTTCTCTTTTTCAATGACTGAAGGGAATTTACAAGGGAACGAAAGTACAATGATAACTGACTTGACTTCTCAACTTCCCGCTTGGTGGGGGCATTCACAGAATTTCTTATTGGGAATAAGGACAGGACCCTTTGTATAAAGCCAACCTTGCAGACCAAACTTGGGAACCAACAAGGATATAAAAATTGGCCAATCTATCAAACATTTCGCTGATTTTCCCTCTGTGTCTCCCTCAGCGCAACTCATACATACTCACTGCTTCTATAGCTTTGTCTCTTCAACATTTCTACCTATTATTTTTGAGGTACAGAGGAGTTGAAGGGATATTCTCCCAATTCTGTGCAATGGAAAGCAGGCTGGACTGGGGTGTCAAGAGTTAAGAACTTAGTCCTGGCACTGCCATACTAGCTGTGTAATGTTGGGTGAATAACTTCTCTGGGACTTTCCACAGTTGTAAAAGGAGGAGATTGGACCAGGTGATCTCTAAGATGCCTTCCAGATCTAAGCAAATGTTTTTTCTTTCATTTTATTATTTCTCTACAACCTTCTACTCTGCTTGGTAATCTTCAGAAGTATGTAGGTACAAATTAAAGGCTGTTGTCTCAGGGATTTGTGTCACTTCAGTGTTACCTTACCCCATCTGGCAGGTTGTTTCAGAGGATTCACCTCATTAATGATGGTAATGGCATCTATTTCAGTTTCTGCATTTTTAGATTAATAAATAAAACAAGTACTTAAATATTTTCACCTTTGGAATGGAATGTTGACAGCCCCCAAATGCATAGAAAGTCAGTATGTTGGTTAGTGGAGCTCACAGGTAGTTCTCCAAATTCAACACTTGATTCGTTTATTTCTTAGTTCAGCACTTTTGGACACCACCATGATTTTAACCATTCTTATAATTTAACTTGTTTTTATTCTTATTCGTACTTAATTTGCTCCCATAGTGTATCATTGGATGGATAGGAAGCTAAAGAACACTGATGTTGAAATGCAGTGGTAGTAAGAAATCCAAAAAAAAGAACAGTTATGGAAATTTATTTCAGATGATGTTCATCAGATCCATAAGTTTCATTCATCTGGTCGAAATTCTTATACCAACACTTTTATATTTTTAGTGTTTCAGATTCAGTATTAAAAAGAGAAAATTGTGAAGTTTTATTCAAATTGGGTGTACATTTATTGAAATTCAAGACCTACAATGTGTAGTTTGAAAGGTATCCTAGACAATACATAGCAGCTTAAAACCCTCTTTTAACAAGTCATTTAGAAAAAAATTACACAAATATAAAATAAGCCAATTTAAGCACAAAATGGAAAGACCTAATAAGGTTATCAGTTCTAGCATTTGTAGGGTTACCAATCTATTAGTTGTGGGGGTTTTTTTTACGTAAATTGGTTTGTTTTTCACTTTACTTAGTAAAAACTAGTACCAGACTGTCCCTCTCACCAGCCTTGTTATATGCTGATTCCGTCGTCTCAAATATGATTTTCTGCCTTATGCCTAGTTGATTTTTTTCCCGAAGTCTCTCCCAAAATACCATATTGTATTATTATAACACTAATCATACCCTATTGTAATTGATTGTTAATTGACCAGCCCTATTAGAGTGGAAGTGTCATGTGAATAAGAGATTGTTCTACTCCAGGTTGTTAGCACAGTATCTGGGACATAAGGAATAGTTTGCTGAAAGTTCCATTACAAATTCCAAATTATGTGGCCTAACTTAAGGCTCACCAGCCTGTTTGGAAGTTCGGTTATCAAAAAGCCAAATTTGTGGTTCAGAATTTCTTTATGATTAAGATCATCTGTTATGTCAGGTTATTATTGGGAATGTCATTTCTATGGTTTCTCCCCATCCTCTTTCTTAAGGGAAGGAAAACAGGAGAGGAACGAAATTTCTGATGTGTGGTTGTATTTGAATTGTCCACCTGAGGTCAGGGACTGTGTCTTTGTTTATATCTTATTCAGTACCCAGCATGCTATTGGAGTACAGTAAATAAGTATAAGGTGATGATGAGGAATATAATAGTAGACCGTCTGTAGCCCTTGAAAATAATACAAAGAATTAAAAAACTATCCTTTTAAGTTCTAAGTTTAAGTAAAGAGAGTGCTTTCAGATACATTTTTTAGTTTAGTAGAAATCATAATTTCTGCAACAAATGATCCTTATATGTCAACCTTCTATATCTCTAAGAAAAAAAAACTTTTACTTTTCTTTACCATAAGAAATTCAGAGAAAGATATAGGGTGTTCTAGAAGTTTTAAACTATGATCAGGAGCTCCTACAACATTGATAGCAATGCAGAACAGTAAATTAGAAAATAAAAACAGAAGAAGAAACAAAGCAGTTTAAGAATCTGGTGGTAGGAATGTCAGCCCACCTGAGAATAGCCCTGAACCCTGAACTCTTGCTGCTGAACCCAAACCAAACTGAGCAAGGGGACAGATCCTGCGTTAAACTACTGGCTGTCTTGTCAGCTCTATTTGGTGTCAGTTTTCCCTCTGAAGATTCCTGTTTCCCATCAAGCTCATGGCAACGTAATAGCGATTCTACAGTCCATGTGTGTTTCTCAGCATTGTTAACAGCTTTGTCACTATTGTCATTGATGCATTAAATTCAGTGACCCTAGCGTTGGCATATGGCAGTTGGGCAGTTTCATCAGTTTAAGGACAAGAGAAGCAGAAATCTTTAAAAGGAAATGTAAAAAGAACTTTTTAGGTCAGTGCCAGAAACAAACACTTATTTATGAATTCAGAACTTCTGAGATGCATATGGAGTAAATCACATAAAGGATCATAAGAAATTGTGCTTGCTTTTATTTCTGTAAATGATGAGAGCACTGTATGTTTAAAAAAACACGCTTACTGGGCCTGGCCCCATGGCATAGTGGGTAAGTTCAATGTGCTCTGCTTCAGCAGCCCGGGTTTGCAGGTTTGGATTCTGGGCGCCGACCTACACCACTTGTCAGCCATGCTGTGGCAGCCACCCACATATAAAGTGGAGAAAGATTGGCACAGATGTTAGCTCAGGGCTAATCTTCCTCAAGTGAAAAAAAAAAAAGAGGAGGGTTGGCAACACATGTTATCTTAGGGTTGCTAATCTTCTTCAGCGAAAAAACCCAGAAAAAACCAAGAGGAACCCCAAAAAACCAGACTTATCGACATGAAATCATATAACAATTAAGCATGTAATAGCAATGAGTTAATATTTATTAAATAAATAAATCTCAGCTTAAAAAGTCTTATATTTATTGGGATCATATAGGAGAATTGAGTTATAGCCCCTCAATAATTTATGATGGGATTTATTATGCACTTGGTGTTATAAATTTATTTTCGAGTTATCAGACTATCCTATTCCCATTCCACCTCCTTCTGAGGTTCCAGCCAGCTCCAGGGACTGTCCTTGGCTTTGAAGAGATCTTGGGAGCATTGGTAAACTCTCTCTTTTACTGATTCTTACCAGTTTAGGAAAAGAGATAAAAAGGGTCAGCTCCCAAGAATCAACTTAACATTTCAGGGAGGATGCCAGATCACTGCTGCTCGTTCAGACCAGACCTGTATGTCTAGAACTAGATCAAGATCAAGGCCTGCAGGCCTCTGTACGTTTTATTTTATTTTCCAAGGAAGATTAGCCCTGAGGTAACATCTGCCGCCAATCCTCCTCTTTTTGCTGAGGAAGACTGGCCCTGAGCTAACATCCGTGCCCATCGTCCTCTACTTTATATGTGGGACACCTGCCACAGCATGGCGTGCCAAGCAGTGCCATGTCCTCACCTGGGATCCAAACCATGAACCCCAGGCTGCCAAAGCAGAATGTTTGAACTTAGCCGCTGCACCACCGGGCCGGCCCCTCTGTACCTTTTTGATTTTGCTAAGCTTGGAGTCTAGAGGTCAGATCTGTGTTTAATCATTCTTATGGCCTTAGTACCCACATTGTGCCTGGCTCATTACTAAGTTCCCAACAAAAGTTTGTTGAATCAGTCAATGAATTTTGTTCCCTTTTGAAAAGTTCTGAAATCTTTTAGAGTTCTTTCTCCTTCCATGTTTTATGCAAGAAAGATAGTTGTATCTGTACATGGATTGAATACAAAAAGGCATAATGAACAGTCTCTGATTTGATGGAACTTATAATCTAGTTGATTAGTCAGGATGGACTCACGTAAAGCAATAAGATGATAAGTGCTCATGGAGTTTGAAAAGATAGAGTTTTTTGGACTGGGGTGGTTAAGGAATATTTTTGAGACTTTGTATTTGAGCTTGATTTTGAGGGAATGATAGGGTTTGAACGTGGAATTCTGGACAGGGAGAACTGTGTGAGCAGAAACAGGACGCTGTTGGCTTACACACAATAAAGGTCAAGCTATGACGGGTTTTTTTTCATAATGATGATAATTTTGTTTGTTTTTATAACTCTTTACAGCTTTCAAAATGCATCAATATACATAACCTTATAACTTTTTCTGTGATAAAGATATTATTTATGAGATCCAGAAAGGTTGGATATTTATGCAACATCATCTAGCTAGTAAGCCAAAGAGCTGAGGCTGCTGGCTCTTTGTAAACCACTGTGGCCACCACTTTTCTTTTTGGCTTAAGTGATCTATGTTTTCTTATTGAAGCCCCTCTGTGACCAAGAGAAAGTGTCTTCCAGGCAAAGGCACAGTCTATGAACATGAAACAGAACAGGCTTGTTGATGTAAGTGGTTTCCAAGCTAGCACGTTGTTATAGAGCAGGAAGAGGAGGAGGAGGAAGATTAGTTAACATTTATCCAGTACGGTCCATCTGTGAGACGACATTCTCAGAAGCTAATATGTGTTAACTTATGTAATACTTGCAACACCCCTGTGGGTCTGTGTTATTTTTCAGTACTATTATTATCTCCATATTGTATGGCTTACCAGTTGCTGAAGCAAAGATTTGGACACAGCCAGACCAACCCAAGAGCCCGTTCATAGTGGCTGATGTGTGGGCACTGGAGTGGGAATATTCAAATCCTGGCTTCACCTCTTGCTAACCATGGGATCCTGGTTCAGTTTACAGCCTCCTCAGGAATGTGTCAGTTTCCTCATATATAAAAATGAGGATAATAATAGCTCCTCTCTCTAGGCTTGTGTGAAGATTAAAGGAAAGTATACCTGTAATGTCCTTGCTATTATTATTAATGCCATTTCTATCATGTTCTAATCAATTGACCACAGAATTAAAATTTTTACTTGTTCTCAAAGTAGGCAGGAGCTACCAGGGCCTCAAAGTACCTCCTCTCACAGTACCTCAGGCAGAGCATTGCAGTTAGCATTAGAACGCCCTGTGATGGGCATTTTTGTGTCTCTGACTTTAAACATGTTATTTAGTTAGATTTCAAGATCTGTTGTTAAATGCCTGGCTTATTGATGGCAGGGGGAGATAATACTTTTATATTTTAATAATTTTTTCTGAATGCAGGGGTTTTATTTCTTAGGTTGTAAAATTAACATTTTAATCTGGCTCTTCTTCTGCATAAATAATATCCTATTATAATAAAATTATGTTCATTTAAAAATTGAAAAACATGATCCTAGCAAATCAAGCTACTTTGGGATTTGGGAGAGACACCAAATTGCTACAACATGAATTTGGGTAATGGAATAACAAGCAATGTGTATCACCATGTTATAAACCATTTCTGCATGTACTTATTAGAAAATTATAGTTGCGCATATATTATAGAAATTCTGAGACCTTAACATTCATAGACACCTAAAAACTTGTTTTGGGACCGGTCCAGTGGTGTAGTGGTTAAGGAAACACTCTGCTTTGGCAGCTGGGGGTTTGCAGGTTCAGATCCCTGGTACAGACTTAGCACTGCCCCTCAAGCTGTGTGGTGGTGGCATCCCACATAAGATAGAGGAGGATTGGAACAGATGTTAGCTCAGGGCCAATCTTCCTTACCAAAAAAAAAAAGAAAAACCTTCTTTCATAGAGTGTTTGTGGAATTTTTGGAATAAAGTTTATGTTTATCACGGCATCATTTAATACACTTTAAAAAGACCCTACTGCTTTCTGAATGTATTTGGTTTATAATGAAAGTAAAATATTAAGCAGTTGGAAATGAAAAAATGGCTAGTTCACTTTAAGATATAACTACTCCTCAGAAACTATTTGCTCCATTTGCTTAGTAACATTTGAAGACTAAATATATGTCTTCACCAGAAATGGTGTTCATGAACAATGATCTTTAAAAGTTAATTGGGCCTAGGAAGTCCACAAGGTTTTCCTGAACTAATATTTAAGCTATTTAAAACAGTCTGAAATAGAACTATATATGTACCCTGAGCCCAAAATTATAAGAATAATAACCCTAAATCGTTCTGTCTTATGATGTTAATAGTTGGAGTAGTAGGCTGAATAAAGTCCCCTAGAAAACTCATGTTTATCCAGAACCTCAGAATGTGACCTTGTTCGGAAATAGGGTCTTTGCACATGTAATCAGTTAAATTAAGATGAGTTCATACGGATTAGGGTGGGCCCTAAATCCAGTGGCCTAAGTCTTTATAAGGAGAGACACACAGACAGTCAGAGAGACAGAGAGGGAAGATGGCGTGTGAAGACAGAGATTGAAATTGGAGTGACACAGCTACAAACCAAGGAATGTCAAGGATTGCCAGCAACACCAGAAGCTGGAAGAGACAAGGAAGGATTCTTCCGTAGTCTTTGGAGGAAGCACGGCCCTACTGACACCTTGATTTCAGACTTCTAGCCTCGAACTGTTGGAGAATAAATTTCTACTTTTTTCAGCCACCCAGTTTGTGGCCATTTGTTATGGCAGCCCTCGGAAACTAATACAGTTGGTAAGTTTAAGGTGGGGTTTAGTTTTACGAAAGGCATTATTCAGAGTAGCTGTAAACTGAAATTAAGTTTTAAAGTTTGGCCAATCTCTATTTATACTCTATTTATAAAAAAAGAATACTAGTACACCCCTATGTGTGTTGCAGCATTGTTCACAATAGCCAAGACTTGGAAGCAACCTAGGTGCCCATCAAGGGACGAATGGATAAAGAAGATGTGGTATTTATACATAATGAAATACTACTCAGCCATAAGAAATGATGAAATCTGGCCATTTGTGACAACGTGGATGGACCTGGAGGGTATTATGCTGAGTGAAATAACTCAGAGGGAGAAAGTCAAATACTGTATGATCTCACTCATAAGTAGAAGATAAAAACAACGACAAACAAGCACATAGCAACAGAGATTGGCTTGGTGGTTACATAGGGGGAGGGGGGAGGGGGAGGCCAAAAGGGGTGATTAGGCTCACATGTGTGCTGATGGACTATGATTAGTTTTTGGGTGGTGAACATGATGTAATCTACACAGAATTTGGAATATATTACAATGTACATCTGAAAGCTATCTAATGTTATAATCCAATGTTACTGCAATAAAAAAAAGAACATAATAAACATGGTGATCAGGATAGAAAAAAATACTAGTAATTTTTTTTGATTGCAAAGGATAATTCTGTTCTCTTATCTATCTTTACTTAAGGGACATATATTAACAAAACATGACCTGTCATTTTGGGTGCATTTCAGCCTGGGAAGTACTCCTATATTTTATCAAT
This sequence comes from Equus asinus, assembly GCF_041296235.1. NCBI lineage: Eukaryota > Metazoa > Chordata > Mammalia > Perissodactyla > Equidae > Equus > Equus asinus. Next base: position 48,347,926 of record NC_091812.1, read on the forward strand.
CCAAATTCCTGGTCTAGTTAAGATGTTCAATAACTTTGGGATGGAAAAATGTAAAGCTATTTTCAGGGGAAAAAAAGGAATTAAAAAAAATTTAATGGTGTCCAAATAGAACCTTCATTTCAAATAAACAGTTTATTTGCATTCTTTAAAAATTCTGTAAATAATGAGGTCTTCCTCAAATTAGATAAGCAAGCCATTGAATCCTTAAAATAGGAGGATACATAAAAAATGCCTATGGAGCAAAGAAGAACTTAAATTTTTTTCTCTTTCTGTTGGTTCTGTTATCTGTTCAGAAAAAATTAAGACAATTCTTACTGATTTTTTAAAATGTAAGTACTTCAATTCTTATTTATTCTATAAAAATGGTACCATCAGAACTCAAAGTTTTAAATCCATCCCGTTCTTTATGAACAATTTTTATTCTTTATACCATCCTGAAATGAAGCAATAATTAAAGAAGTACTTAATTATTCCTTTACCAAGTCTTTATTGAGTACCTACTATGTGCTACATACTTTGCCAAGTGCTAAAGATGTAATAGTAAGAATAATAACAGCCACCAATATTTATTGAAGGCTTACTATGTGTCAGCTACTATGTTGAGCACTTTGTGTATATTAATTACTTTAATCCTCATTCTCCTATCTAAATTAGGTTATCATCTCCTCCTGTCAGATGAAGAAGCTATCAAGTAGAGAGTCCACGATTTGAACCTAAGTAGTGTACTCCCGAAGTCCTCGCTCTTCAGCATTGCGTTATATTACATCCTTAAGAGGGGTCTGATGGTTTGTGTGAGAAGACAGACATATACATGAATGCTTGTAATGAACTGTGATGAGTCATATTAAAGAAGTTCAAGTGAGAAGTGAGAATTATCTGTGTGAGGGGGTAGCAGTGGAGATGGAGAAGGATTAGATTCTAGATAGTTATAGATGGAATAATTGACAGGACTTAAGGAATAAAATGGATGCAGGGTGATTTCTTCATTGCCCAGGAATTCACTCAGGAACTGCCTCTGCCTTGAGCTCCTGGTTAGAAGGGAGCAGTGTTCAAAACAACAAATAGGCATTTTATGAAAAGAAAGATTTCCTTCAATTTGAAGGCATGTCACAAAAGGAGTGCTACTTGAAGACCTGACTCCAAAAGTGTGGAGTCTTCTCAGACTCACCGAATGGCAAGGTGTAGTTGAACTCTGCTTTGCCTGGGGTAGAGTAGTGTGAATCCACTAGGATTAGTTCACGGTGGGGGAGGCTAGAATGCCTCATCCCTGTAATTAGATGTTCAGCTCTGATTATTGACAGGATACTTGGAATTGAAATCGTAACTCTGTCTTAATCGTAACTATAAGGATCTGCATTTGCATGTCAATAGTAGAGAGTCCTATCATTAAGTAACTTTTCTGGTGGCCTCTTCATCACATAGCTTTACAAATGTAGGTTTCCAAAGGCAGTACAGTTTACGTTCCTTTTTTTTTGGTAACATTGTTTCTTTCATAATTTTCAGAGTGGGAATAAATGAAAACTGATTATATGCTTAAGTGTGAACATATTGGGAGATGAGAGAGAATGTGTAAATTGGTCAGATCGGTTTTCAAAAGAAGTATAAAAATTTTTATTTCTTAGCCAAACATATTTTCAAGTACAATGTATTTCATCTGAAAGACTAAGTAGCATGACAAAAATTTACAGCAAAATTATTGTTGAGTTTGTCAAAAACAAGTGCATTTTTATGAGCAAAGGCTGCATTCCTTACTCTTGAATTGTGCCTAGACCTTTCTGCCTTTACTTGTCAAATGCTCTTTTTCTGTGCCAGGTCATCTTTATACAATACTACTATTAATGACCTAGTGGAAAAACTAACTATAAGTTGATTGCAAGTCAATAATAAATTTTGGTAATCTAAAAATCAAACCTTCCTCTCAGAAGGGCCTAAAGAACTGATATGAAATTTAACTTGAGTCATCTAGAGATCTGTTTTTGAGCAGCTTAATGCATCACTGTAATATTTCCTAGATTCCTGTCCAATTCGATATATGAAATGACTAAATTGTAGTCATACTAGTTCTGAGCACGCAGGCAAGAAGAAAAGTAGTTAAACATCTTGCTGTGTGTGAGCGGTTCGAGGGCAGGCAGACACCATGCACCTTGACCACCTATTATGAAGCTTTTTGCTGCTGTGTCAAGTGAAAGCGAGTTAATTGGGTGAAGCTGTGGAGCATGTTAGGGGCCTGGTAAAGGGTTGCTGTCTGACAGCTGAATGTCAGCAAAAGCCAGTCAAGTGTAGCTGAGAGACAGAGACCTGTCACAAAGTTCCCGCAGACGGGAGCGCAGTGAGGAGGCTGGGTACGGTTCCGTCTCACTTTCTCCCTCATTGAGTCCAAGCACCTGAAAAGATTTTACACTGTATGTGTCAACTCTTGTTCCCTAAGCTGTTTCCCCCTAACTGTCCTGCATTCAAATGATCGAACAAAAGATGCTAATGTTTAGCAAAGTGAATGTAAATTCCCTCTTTTCCCTTTTTCTGCCCAAGCAGATAGACATTCAACTCGAAGGGAACTTTGAAGGTTTACGCTAAACAATTAGACTGCCTCCAAATTTAGCTTATAATAGAATCTTTTTCTCAAGAGAGTATAAAAATTGAAAATGAAAGCAGGAGAATAAGCAATGCCTTTTCCTCTGATATAGAAAATCTAGCAAGAGAGCTGGGATTCCTGCCTGGTGTCTTGAGAATGGACATGTGCCAGGATGACTGCCCTCTTGTCTTTTGTCACAGGCTTCTTTCCTTTTTTTTCAGAGTGGCCTAAGGTCAAATGCCATAATGACACTCACCAGAAGGTCAAGAGAGATAAGACAGAAAGGAACAGTGAGGTCCGTCCTGAAACTTTAGACACTCTAGAAAGGAGGACTTGAAGAAAGTTAGATTAAAGAATAAAAATTAACCTTTGTGAGATAAAAATATTTTCAGAAAAAGTTTAATCTCAGAACATGCCATACTTACTGTCTTTCTTTGGAGTATAGATTAGAAGGAGCCCACTCATTCCACGACAGGCAAATGTCTAAAGTACCTGCTGTGTGCGGTCACTAGGGGTAACACAGGAACAAACCAAATAGTCTGTGCCTTCAAGCCGTGACCGCTCTGAGCCGGCAGGGCAATGTGGCTGTTGAGCACTTGGAGTATGGCTGTTGTGACCAAGGAACTGAATTTTAATTTAATTTTACATTAACTTAAATTTTAATTAATTTAAAATTAAGTAACTATGTTTGGCTTCTGTATCGAAGAGCATGAGTTCAAGCAAACAGCAGATTGTGATAGTGTCCTGTCATGAAAGTGTGTGGGGGATGCTGTGATAGCACAGAAAATGGACATGGACCCCAAATGTGAGGTGAGAGGGGGCAGGGGACGTTTGGGGGCAAGGTGAGACCTGAGGTGAGTCAGGAAAAACTGTAAAAGTCTGACGAAGAAGTCTCTTTTTAAGTAGAAAGAGCAGCATGAATAAGAGACTCCGAGAGAGGAGAAAGCAGGGCATGCTTCAGGATCATCATTTTGATTAGAACTTGGAAACAAAGGTGTTTTATGGGAAGTTACGATTGATGCAACGGTAGCCTCCGAGTACACTATCAGGCAAGTCATCCGAGAGGTCACAGAACAGAAGCTCTCACAGACCAAATTAAGGTACTCAAATCACATGGTTTATCAAATCAATTTAAAACACACAGCAAGAAGTATAAGGTAGGGAGCCAGGAGGGGGAGGGACCGTACTCCCTGACTCCTTGGTTATGCAGGGTTCCTCTGACCTGTCTCTCTTGGCTGCATCAGCCTTCTCCACTCTTCGTGAGGTTATGAGGACCAGGCTGGGGGTTTGAGAAAAGGGGCTTAGGAGACAGAAGGTGCCTGGGACCACTTCTCCACACTTCCCTTTTAGGAGGGAGGCAGGACAGATATTTCTAGCCAATAGCTGTAGCCTGCCACTTAGGCTGCTGGACAGCTTTGGGCTTCATCTGCAGTTCTGGGGCCAATTTAAGGATGACATTAGCCCAGAGGGGGCATATCTCTACCTTATGATGTGGTCTTTCCATCCCTTTCTGTCTATAAATAACCCTGTATTACAGGTCACTAACTTGCTGTCCATTCCTAACATAGGGATTCTGTGTATTCTCACAGACTACTGGCTGATTCATTCTCTCTGCTTAACACTTAGGAGTTTCATCTATCCTATTTTTTTTCTTCTCTTCAATAGAAGTTTGGATATTCTCAATTAATCAGCAAATATACAATAAAGAAGAGATGAAGTAGGAAATAGAGATATGTCTGAAGGGATGACTTGTTTACAGAAATTAAAAGGGCATTTAGGCTAGAGAAGGTGAAGAGACACTTACAAATAATTGATGAAAAAATTTTAGTAAAGAGCTTTGAGGGCTATGTCAAAATCATTATCTTGTGGCTACCCTACCCTGAGCCCAAACTGCATTTCGAGCAAGTTTAGGCCATTTTGAAAAACTGGTGTGCAGGCTCTTAGGGAATAATTTGAATGAGGGCTTTGGTGATTGTTGAAAGACTGACTGGTGGAGGTTTTGTGGGCAGGTACCCAGAGGACAAGATGGGAAGTGGAGAGAACTCCCTCGTCCTTCTTCTGCATGCAGGCCTACGGACTGGCATCTGGACTCTTAGAAAAGGATACCCACAGGTGGAAGCTGAAAGAAATGTTTTATGACACATTGTGAGACACTGGGTTCCAGTCAGAGTTGCCACTGTTTTCCGATGACAGAGAGGGAAGGTGGGCATATGGCCAGTTCTGTGTAGAGACATCCCCGGATGGCACAGTGAGCCTCCACTGTACTAGAGGCAGGACCTGGTGCAGGGATTGCAGATGCCCAGCAACCCTGGACGGGGCCTGTACAGGGGCACTTGAGGTCTTGTGTGAGCAGATCAGGGCAGTACCAGGGAAATGTGACTCACTGCTGGGACGTTGTCTGTATCCACAGAATGACGAGACTGGCAAACTCTCAGTGCCGTCACACAGCAAAACTTAACACAGTTGTGTGGTTACATAGGATTTCAGCAAATTATCATTCACGGAGAACTGGCTCCGGATGCAGAGAGGACAGTTTGAACTCCCTGAGGGCAGAGAATTTGTGTGTGTGTGATTCAGCGCTGTGTCCCAGTACCTAGAACAGTATCTGGCACGTTGTAGCACTTGATAGATATCTATTGCAAGAATTAAGAAATAGAGCTAATTTAGGATACTAATGATGGATGTGGGTTTAGATATGCTTTGTGCGTTATGCAACCATGGGGAAAATCTATCAGATGGAATTGATCATGAAGGGAATAGATTCCTGAAATGGAATCCATAGTCTATTTCTTTGGAATTTTGTGGTTGCTGCATTATTCTCACAGTTCTATAGGATGTTCTCCCTAGAGATGTGTTTGGTTTGAGACTGCTGGAAATGGCCTGGTTCTATTAGAAATAACATTCCTGCCTATCATGTAAAGGAAGCGTCATTGCCAGCTAAGTGGTTTGTTTTGGAACTTTCTCCCCAGTGCATTGTGATTTGAAGGCATTCTACAGATGTGAACCCCAGATCACATAATTTGTCTTATATCTGAAGTGTCCCTCTCTTGCTGAGAAATAAAGAGACCACATTCTTTTAACTGAAGATAACCCGTCACTCCAGAAAGGCCCATGTGGCACTGGCCAAGGAGTCAACAGACCTCGGGAGTACAGGACTTACACCTTTATTTCCCAGTGGGGAATAAAGAGTGTTTGCAACATCTCCTGAAGAATTGCTAGGGATCTTAGGTGTGATAGAGTGGAATGATGAGGGAACATGGTTTAAAACAGCAGTGGAAAGGAGGGGCGTGGAAAACGTGGGTTTCAGATGTTAAAATGTGAATTTATTGCCAGTTTTATTGAGTTATGTGACTGACAGATGCTTACAATGTTAGTATGATTTAGGAAAGTCATCTCTTTCAAACAACATTAAATTTTAGATGGTTCTTTCCTTCCTCTGCTCCTCTGTACTTGAGCGCGTGCTCAGTAATTCCACGCAGAGAAAAACATACTGCTAAAAGGTCTAAGTTTATAGCTTCCAGATTATGACTAAATTTTTGACATTGTGTTAAAAAGGTTTATAACTTTAAGAGGAAATTCTTCAGTAATGAAAAAGTGGTCAGAAAACTTTTGCCTAATAGTTCCCAGAGAGAGTGGGACATGTGTACATTTTGACCACAGAAGTTGTAATTTGGCAGCTGGAAGTGCTATTTGGAGTAAAATGAAGGCACACAAGTTGTAAGTAGCCACTCTACATAAGGAGTCACGTTTGTGCAGGGCAGGGGTACAGGTTACTCCGTAAAATCATCCGTGTTATGTGTTTACTTAATGTCAGGTTGTAAACATGAGTTAGATAACAAAGTGTTGGAATAAGAAAGTGTTACTAGCTAAATTAAAATCTTTTCAAAACTTGCAAAAGGCTTGTTTAAAGACGCACCTTCTGAGACCTCTAACAAACCAATTACATTTTCATTTTGACCACACCTCACAGTCATAACCATACTAAAATATGAGTTTCAGTATAGATAAAATTCATCTTTTTAAATAAAGGGTTTTTAGTTATAAAAGTAAGGCATGCTTATTGTAGATAATTGGAAAATAATTTAGGAAAAAAATTCCAACAATTCCAGTACCTCGAAGCAAGTATCATATGTGATTTTGCACATCGTCTTTTACTTCTTCAGTCTAGCTCGGGGGTGGAGGGTGAGGTACAGCCTGTGGGCCAAATCTCCTGGCCACCTGCTTTTGTATAGCCTGTGAGCTAAGAGTGGTTTTTACCTTTTTAAATGGTTGGGGGAAAAAAAACAAAAGAAGAATGGTATTTCATGACATGAAAATGACGTGAAATTCAAATTTCAGTGTTCGTAAACGCAGTTTTGTTGGAGCACGGCCGTACTAATTCATTTACATATTGTCTGTGGCTGCTTTGGGGCTACAACAGCAGCATTCAGTAGTTGTGGCAGAGAACATATGGCCTGCAAAGCATAAAATATTTATAATCTGACCCTTTACAAAAAAGGTTGCTGACCCCTGGTCAAGCCTAGGCGTTTGTCCATGTTCTCCAAAAGTTTATAACTATAAATTTTATAGTCATAATATTCCATCAAGTGACTATAGCTTACTTAACCGTACTTCTATTGTTGAATATGTGATTATTTCCAATTTTTGTCTGTTATTGTTAATAGAAGGAACCTAAGCATAAATGGAATTGTTGGATCAAATGATATTAACTATTTAAGACAGTTGCAAACTATAGTCCAAATGGTCCTCTTAGTTTACACAATCACTAGCAATTTGTGAATGTCTATTTCATAATGCCTTCATTAATATTTAGTATCTTAATTTTTTAAATTCAATTTGATTGGCAATAAACATCTCATTTTACTTTCCATTTTTGATTAGGTTACCATTTTTTCTCATTTACTGTTAATCAGCTGTGTTTTTGCTTTTGTGAACTGCTAGTTCATAGCCTTTGTTCATGGTGTCAACAGTTTTACAGATAAAAAAACCATGGAAAGAAAATATTGAACTTCTAAGCTTTTTCCTCCCAACCCACTCTAATTTATTCCCTTTTTCTAAAGATAATTAACAGTTTCTTGTGATTCTTGTTTCAAAAAGAAAATAGGTATATGTATGCATGTATGTGTGTTTATGCTTTTTTTTTTAAATACAGATTGGTTCTCTCTCTCTTTATACACACACGCATACACACACGCACATTGTTTTGAACCTCTATATCAGTACTTACATATTTATATTTACCTCAGTTTTGTTTTAATTGTTGTATTCTATGATTGTGCCAAACTTCACTTATATAGCACTCCATTGATGAACATTTTAGTTTCATTTAAAACATGTTTTTCTATAAAAAATGTTTCAATGAATGTATCTGTATACTCGTCTTGGTGAACTTTTGTGAGTGTAGCCATAGAAGAAATGCCTAGCAGTGGAATTGCTGGATCAAAGGGCAGGTACAATTTAAATTTTGTTTTGTTTTCCAAAAGGTGGCACCAGCTTACATCCCTGCCTACATGGTATGAAGTTGCCTGTTGCCCTCTCTTCTCAGCTGTGGCATCAGCAGACATCTAAATTTTTGCCTGTCTGATGGTGAAAAGTAATCTTCCAATGTCACATTTTGTACTGCATTTCTTTAATTATGATTGAGTTTTAGCACTTTTTGTATTTTTTTGGTTATTTGTACTCCTCCCTTCCCTACCAGACAGCCAATTTGTGTCTGAGGCAGAGGCTGCCAGTAGTTTCCTGATTGTTGTTTTCTCTTTCTTTCTTAGTAATAGAACCTCTGAATATTACCTGGGCCACTAAACAAAAAAGCTGCATTTCTCAGACTCTCCTGAAGCTAAGTTAGCCATGGGACTAAGTTCTGGCCAATGATATAAGCAGCAGTGTTGTGATTTTAGGAAGTGTCTTTAAATGTAAGTGGTTCCTCTTTCTTTGCTTCATCCTCCTTTCTTCTGGCTATATTGCAGACATAATGGCTGGAACTTGAGCAACCATTTTGGACCCTGAGGTGGAAGCAGCATACTGAGGCTGTGCAACCCAAGATAGAAGCAGCCTGGATTCCTGTTAGCTTCATATAGCTATATCAGAGAGAAATGAACTTTTATCTTATTTGAGCCACTAACATTTTGAGTTTTCTGATACAGCTGAACCCAGTCTTAATAAATACACTATCCTTAGCCTGTTTCCTAATTAGGTTCTTCTTTTTCTTGATTTGCACGAGCCTTTTGTAAATTAAGAAAGTCACCCTATGGCCATCATGTGTGCTGCACATATTTTTATCAGCTTGTCATTTCAGTTTTTCAGTGGCATTTTTCTATATAATATGCTGAAGTTTTTATTTATTCAATTTTTGTACACTTTTTGTATACCTGAGTATATGGATGTATTTACATTTAAAATTCTCTCTGAGTTGTTTGGGAATATATAGTTGTAGGAGACGGGGGGAAAAATTACCTCCTTTGCATTTTTCTGGCGTTCTCTGCCGTCAAGTGTATCAGAATTGCCAGGACAGGAGCAGACGGGGGCACAAGGATGTGAAGGAGAGCAGGAAAAGAAAGAACAAAAGCCATCTGGGAAAATTCTTTGACTCTTTTTCCAACCTCGATCATGTCAGGAAATCTAAACCTCTAAGAGAAGAAAATGGGAATTGTTATCTTGTCAGGCACAAGACATCTTTGAAGTAATTTAAAATTAAAGTTTAAATGTTCTAGTGTAATTTAAAACTTCAGTGCTGAATTTTATCTCTGAATATAACAACATGTAAGCTCTTTTGGTGAAGGGGCTAGAACTTTTGTTTTATGTAAATACCATAAGATCTATTTATCTACTCCAGTACCATGGATATTCAAATGTTGAACTATAATAAAATATGTTATCAAAAATATAAACATTTATTTTTAGCCTCTAGTACAGTCTGTGTACTTTTATTTTCCAGTTTCACAGAGATTTGTTGAACCTTTACTATGTGTATGAAACAGCTCTGGATATAAGATAACCCTGGGCTGTGTCTTCTTTGGGCGGCATGATAAGGTCGTGGTCAAACATAGGGGAGAAGAAGCAGATAGATTGCGAGTCCCACCCTTTCACCACTTACCAAGCTGTGCTACATGGAGCAATTTATTCTACTCTTCTGAGCCCTAGTTCTTCAGCTGTAAGACGAGGGTAATAGTAATACTTTCTCATTGAGTTGTTGTGAGAATTGAGATAATGCTTAGAAAGCTGAACCTAGCACAGTGCCTGACATATATGCTCAATGTGTGTTAGCTATAATTATAAATTTGGAGTTTATCATCACTTGAGAAGCGGAGAAAGTGAGGTGGAGAAGGGGAGCTGCTGTGTGCTATGCGTTTTTGTGTATATTATTTCATCTCATCCTTATGACGGCCCTGTGAGGGAGTATTCTTCCAACTTCACAGCTAAGGATGCAGGCCTGCACAGGTTAAGTAACTTATCAAAGATCACATAGTTAATACGTGGCAGAATCAAGTTTGGAACCCGAGGTCCCTCCAACCTCAAAGCCCCTGTCCTTTCCTTTATACTGTGCTACTTTAATTGGGACATAATCTGTATATATATGAAATAACCGAATAGCAATACAAGACCAAAACCATGAAGTAATAACATGAGTAGTTTGTTCATTCAGTCATTCATCAATTAGAAATTTTACTTAGTCTCAGATACTCTGCTAAGTGCTAGGAATGCAAAGTCATGACTCTATCACATTAGGTGCTCATAGTTTATAGAGGAGACATCAGTGTGTACAAATAAGTAGAAACAAAAAAATAAATGCTCATGAAGGAACGTAAAAGTGTGATTGGATATTGTAGCTAACTGTAGTTGGGGAAGGGTGGGACAAAGATCTGGAAAGCCCTTACAGAAGGAAACCTTGAGCAGAGTCTGAAAGGTGGAGAAGGCATTCTCCTCACAAAGGAGAGAAGATATCCCACACAGTGGACAGACGGGAGGCGGGTGTGAACTATGGGAGCATCCTGTTTACGGACTCGCAATTTCCGTGCAACTGGATTGCAGAGTGCAAGTGAGGAGATGGCAGATGAGGCTGGACAGGGAAGCAAAGAGCTAGTGAACCAGCCTGCAAAGGGCTGCAATGTCACACAGCAAAGGGCATGCCCATAAGGAAGCATGAAGAATCGAAGCCATTAATCCAATTAATCTACCACATCAAGCAAGTAGTCGAGGCTGAATTTGAACAAGATAGATTGACTCAAGAGCTCTGGCACTTGAACCAAAGCTGACTGTCTGCCTGAGGACAAAATTGTTGAGATGTGAATCAGGCTTGTTGTTAATATCTTCTACCTCTGTTTTTTGATTTGCTTCTACCTCTGTGATTACCCTTCCTTCTTAATCTCTAGGTACCCATGCCTCTTAAGTTGTTTTCTGTCTACCTAGAGACTCCTTTACAATGTTCCATTGACTCACATAACCACATAGATCTTGATGTCACTGAGCTAAAGAGACACACTGGTCTGTACTAAGATTTAATGACTTATGGGGAGAGGAATGCATAAGATACTGCTGCTGGTCTGGTGTTGGTAACTAAAAGTTAGAATTGGTAACTACAAGGAATAAATATTTAATGATGTGGTAGCTGGTGTATATATATATATACACACACATCTACACACATCTATGTATGTATATATAATGTGTATATGTGAATGCATATAGCGAGTATATACATGTGTGTGTCTATATATATATCAGTTGCATGCATGTGTGTGTGTGTATTGTGTGTGTATATATGTATAAGGTTTATAATTGAGCATTGCACAAGAGAAAACTATACATGAGTACTGCCAGCTCTGATTGTGTAAACTGCAGTGTCCCATGATCTCAGCATGGCAGAACTGGACAAGAGACAGGTAGAATTTGGCTCACTAACTTGAAGTATTTGGAAGGAAGAAAACTCTGTGAGACTGAGTGCTGAGGCTCCGGCAGTAAGAACACATCAGAAGCTAAAGTAGAGATGGCAGGGGACCTTCACTGTAAGGCCCTCTTGTGGGTACTTTGATTCCTTCATCAGTTGATATGGAGCTGCACACTCTACATAAAACCAGTCAATAATTTACAGAGCTTAAAACATCATCATGGAGGTCGAAGTAATAAAAAATGCGCTACAGAGTTTAACTGAATGAAGCCACATCCTCTAAACTGTGGCTAATTTCTTTAAATCTGTTTGTCTTTTTTTCTTTTAGAATCGTGTGCAATATGTATCCCTTCCCCTTAACAATGGCCTATCTGTAGCCCTTCAAAGTCTTAAGTATTATATTTGGGAAACTTTGATTTCTGGGTCAAGGTCATCCCCCAAAGTTAGGTGTTAACGTTACATATGCCATCATGGGTGGAATTGTGATGCGCCTGTAGAACTTCAGAACTGGAAAGAGTCTGGCTCCTCATTTTATAGGCAAGGGAAGTGAGAGCGAGAAGGACTGATTCACCTGCCCAAAATGACCAGCTAGATTGTAAGAGAACTGGGGAAACTGTGGTCCTCGGGTCCCCAGTCTAGTACTCTTTCCACCATGCTGTGTGCCTAGCGTAATCTCCATGCGACACTTTTCTGCCTGCTAAATCACACCGCCCCTCACTTTTTATAATACTAGATTCCGGAAGGCTTAACTTGATCATAAATGCTACCCAGGAGACAAATGGCTTAGTGTCATTGTTTCAGAAGCCTTGGTCTGCAAAACAGCTTTGATTTATAGACAATTTATTGAGTCATTATCTTATTATTACCCTAATGCTTTATTTATTTATTTTTTGTTGAAAAAACACTGTTAGAAAACGAAGATATTAAAGTCTTGAAAAATGGCTATTGGACATGGCCAATTACTATATTTCATAAGATTTCTAAAATGCAGAAATTTAGTAGACACATTTTGTATTGTGAATATATATTTAGCTGATGGACTATAACAGTTCAAATAGAATCATTTACAGCTTATTGAGTAAATAAAAGTGCTTCCATAAAGATTCACATGGCACCTAGCTTTTATTTCAGGTAACTAATTTCTTTTTTGTAAATTGCTTAAATCTGGATTTACATGAGAGACTCCCAGAACACCTCAGCATTTTAAAAAGTAGCTTAAATGACCATAGATTTTACAGATTTAAAATATAAGATCAGGTGGTAAATATTAACTTTTAATGGTCTCTGATAAAAAGTTATTTAACTGTCTTTTTCTCTGTGTGTTATATTAAAAGTATTATGATATATTTCTGGATATTGTTTGTAACAAGAAAAATAGTTCATATTTACTTATTTTAACATCACATTCTCAAATCAGGATTTTTTCTGGCTTGTTTTTAATTTATAAGTGACTTTAAATCAGATTTTATCCCATTTCATGAAAAAAAATATTTTCTAGCAGTGTATGGAATATAGCAAATGACCTCGTAAGAACAACAAACAATTTTTATTTCCATTTACACAAAAGTAAACCTGTTTACTTGGTAGAGGACATACGTTTTAGGGGTGCAAGCCTTTAAGGAAACCTCTTTTTATTTTAGGCAATTTTCCACATTTAGGACATAAAGTCAGAAGATAGTATGCAAAAAGCTAGACTCTGATGTGCAATACTAGAGAAATACTCAATACCCCATCTCAAGGTTTTTTAGTGAAAAAATGTTATATTAGATTAAAAGATTCTTTTAGACAGCATGGCGGAAGATAGACATACTGTATTAAAAAGTAAGAGGAGAAAAGGAAAAAGAGAGACCCCTTTGTGGAGTGCCAAGATCTGCAGAATACTGAGGAGAAATGAGCAGGTACGGGCTTTCCCTGAAGGGCGGGCTTCCTGGTGTGTAATTAGGTTGATGGATGTGCTAGATTGATAGAATCACGGGAAAAAAAAAGGAAACTTCACGACAGAACATAGGTTTGAGTAAATTTTAATATCTAATATTGCAAAACAGATGTGATCGGCCAGTTGGACACCGTTAGCTTTCTGTGGTCTAGAAGAATCTAGAAGAAAATACCCTCAGAGAATACCTGAGCTTCCTTGTCTGATTCTGCACGCTCCTTTCTTTTCATATGTAGTTTTCTTAGACCAGAGCTTGACGTATAAAGATGTAACAACAAACTGTTGAAGGCTTCCCTGACAGTATTCTTTTATCAGGATAGAGAATACTAATGCTAGAAATAAACTCTATTAAGAAGCAAATTGGGCCCCACCATCTCCACCCTTCCAGCCTTCTCCTTACCCCCAGGGCTGACAGAACGGAAAGCTAGTAGATGGCCTTGTAGTCTTTACAGCAGCAAAATCTATCAGGTAGTGACACTGCCAGTTCCGACACACAGCTAAAACAATCAGAGAAGGTGGTTCTACCAGCAGTTAAAGTTCACCTTCACTCTGATGTAATGAGATGCCTCTGTTCTGGTCTGAACTGATACGCTCTGGCCCAGCGTTCAAGTTTTGCAAGTGAAACCTCTTCAGCGCCGCTAATCAGGGTCAACACATGATCTCAGGAATTCCCTTCCTTCCATGGGGAGAAGCTAAACCCTCTCCTTCATAAAGCCAGCCAAGTGGCCATTTTAGGTGTTTTTTAACATCCAGCATAAAAAGAAATGATTTCCATCAGCTGTAGGCTTGCCGTGGCGTATCAAGAAATCAAAAGAACAGAGATCAAAGAAAATTGCTGAACTAGGTGTTAGATGCAGCCATTGATTTTTCTCCAGTTGTAGTTAAAAAAAGATCCACAAAAATGGTAACGCATACAACAGCTGAATTTCTAATACTTTCCTAACGCCGGCGATGGCTTCCCTCTTGTTTTCACGTGTGGAAACTGTTTTGTATAGCATGACATAATAAAGCTGATCTTTAGAGTTCACACTATTTTGTTGTCAAAATTGTAAGAGAATCTACCAGAAAGATTTTTTTTAAAAAACTCTGCAATATAAAATGTGGTTTTTAGTGGAGACACTTATGACGAGGCTTATTATCTCGGCAACATTTATTTGCTGGAAATCTGGAAGACTCTTGTCATACAATTGATCACTATTTTCCTACTATCTATGAATGTCATAAAATAATACCTTTCTGCTTTATTGGTAAGATTTCATTCATGTTAAATGTTAACTACTGATTACCAGTGTTCCTTGGGGCTTAAATGAATAGCTTCATCAAAATATTAATTCTGTTTTCAAGTACTTCATGAGTATTTGGGTTTTCAAAGTTTGATTTCCAATAGTTTCTAGATACCAGTACTGTTTAAAAATATGTGACAAATTGTTTTCATGTTGCAATCTCATATTTTGATACATGATTTCCTAATACTTATAATAAAACAGTTTTAGGGCCCGGCCCCGTGGCTGAGTGGTTAAAGTTCCGTGTGCTCTGCTTCAGCGGCCTGGGTTTGCAGGTTCGGATCCTGGGTGCAGACCTACTCCATTCACCAGCCACCAGCCACCAGCCATTGTGGTGGTACAAAAAAAATAGAGGAGGATTGGCACAGATGTTAGCTCAGGGCTAATCTTCCTCAAGCGAAAAAAAAAAAAGAGGAGGATTGGCAGTGGATGTTAGCTCAGGGCGTATCTTCCTCAGCAAAAAAACCCAAAAACCACCACAACAAAAACCCCAGTTTTTATTAAAACACGGTGGTGGCCTTATTATTAAAGGCAAAGGCAAAACATTCATTGCACTAGCATTTTATATCTCAGGGTGCTCTTTTCTAGAGGTCACTAGGATTGACTTATCTTTCTTTGTGCTGTATTCATCAAGTAAATGTCAGGCTGATAGATTTTAAAAGCATAAATATCCATAGTTTGTTTTCTACGCCGTCTAATTTTCCATATTATATAGAACATATTATATAGCATAATGAAATAAACACTATTAGCATGGGTTTTTGTAAATTGCCAGCGGATAGAAGCAGAGGTAAAAATGCCTGATCGTATTGACTCCGATTCAATAAGTTTATAAAAGTTTTATACAATGTTTTAGTATTTGGGCAAACTCCTGATGTCCTGAGAAGTTTATGACATGGAATAAATAAGAGATTCAATCACACTTGGAAAGTAATTTAATATTAATGTATTATCATATAGATTATACAAATGAGAATTTCTACCTCATTTCATATTATAGTGATTATTAGTCCACCTCTGTGTTTATGGTTTTAAGCTCCAATTAAATGTTGTCAGTTCTACGTTTAGTTTTTTTCTTTTTTATGTCGCAGACAGGATCACGAGACCATTCAAATCTCTCCATTCCTTCAAGAGCTGCTCTTCCTGGTGACACAATTGTTGTTGGAGATTTTTTGCCATTGAAAGGTGAACTTGATACAACTTACGCTTTCTTAAAGGAGACATTCGTAAATCCTGCGCCCCTGACATCATCTCAGTCCTCTCCAGTGACCATGTCTGCTAATGCCAAAAGACCAACGCAGATTGGATTGTGACTTTATGAAATAAAAGAAAAATGCAAGAAGAGTTAACAGTACAATTAAAATTGTTTTGAAGGGGGATTTTCTTATCAGTTGAATTTTGTTTCAGCACAAGTGGCAGTGGATTTGTAAAAACTGGGTGATAGCTTGATGTGTGCAGGTGTCTATGTCTACTTGAATAATGAAATAACCAACTTTTTCCCCTCTAAGTTTTATTTATTATCACAGTTGCTCATTTTTATGTAACATATTTTTAAATGTTAAAGAATGACACATTTTGGGTAATTTCCTTCAGACTTAAAAAAATCAATAAGCCATTTTAGTCTCTATCTATCAAAGTTGTTTCATACTTGTCTATTTTAAAGCAGGACTGCAATACTTTAATAGGATTGAGAGAGCTATTTGAAATGTATGCCAATGATTCCTGTCATTTCATGGCAGCCCTGCCATGGTTCACTGAGCCCCCTCTTCTCTCTTGTCAGCTCAACTGAAGACAAGCATTTAGTTGCAAACTTTAAGCAGGTTGTGCAAAACAGAAATGATGTGACTGCTTCTCCTCCTGCACAATAATGTCACTCCTGGTCAATGTGAGAAGGTCAGGTTGCTCCTTGTAAAGCTACATGATACCACTTGCCCATTTGAACAAGTTAAGTTAACTGCTGAATCTGGTCCCTGCAGGCATTGAAAACTCGTCCTTTTATCAAGTCTGCATTTGATAAGAAAGTAGAGCAATTGTGCCGGGAGGATTTCTGTGGTGTGTTTAGGCACTGTATAAGGACAGTTCCCACACCAGTGTAGCAGGTAATATGTTTAGTAGAAGCTGAAAAACTTCGAGGTAATGGCTGTTTTGACCTTCGAAATAGACTCCTTTTTTGTTTTTGTTGTTGGTAGGACCCAAGAGTGACGCCCATCTTTGATGCTGACAGAATTTAAAACAAGGCCATTGCCCTGCATTTTCTGCCTTGTAGCACACAAAAGTAAAATTGTATGTCAGGCCGAGATGTCGGGGAGCTGACAAGATGCCCCAGTGACATTTCAGCTAGAAAGAGCAAGTGTCTTGCAACCAAGTGGTCAAATATCAAATAATAGGTCAAGCAGGAAGGAGCTGAGTTCTAACCACAAAGAGGTTTCTGGTAACTTACTTGACAAGCTTTTGGGCGCTTTGTGGCTTGACAAAGTGATGTTCTGTTGGGTATCGCAGACAGACTGTTCTTCATCGCCTTCAGAAGATCAGACATTGACATTGATTAAACTCTTTAACCCTTAAAGGTTAGATCCTCGCAGTTTGCATCATGGTAAGTGAAGAACAAAAGAATATTTGTAATATGTATTTGTGTTTGTATTAATCATTTAACTCCCCAGTGATGTTAACTTCTGATGTGAACTGTACTTTTTGACAAACAGTTTTGATACAAAATCCATATTTTATATTATTTTTCATTATGGAGACATTAGAAAATAACAATATGTATTATGGAATCTACATTGTCTTAACTTTGCAGTGACATTTGTTTCAAAGATACCGAACTTCTGAGAGTTTTTTTTTTATTGGCCTCAGTAAATAAAATTTGTATACAATACTAACTATTTATGTTATTAGCCAAATTACCCAAATGACTTACGCCATCTGAGGTAATGCAGCATGTCACTGTCATACTGTTTAGCACGTATTTTGTATACTGCTGAGCCAGTATAATTAACTTTATATAAATCTTTAAAAAGCTGTTTTTGTGGAGTAAAATTACATCTTTAACCAAATTTTTCTCAATTCTTTCTTTGGAATTCTTGTTATTAACCATTCTGGGTTTTGAGTGTTACAGAATATGCCCTGTGTAATGTAACATGAATGAAATTCAACTTGCAAATTTATTGTAACACAGAAAATGCTATTGTTTTTATATAGATCATAGAATAATTTCTGCACATTTCAAAACACTTTCTTCTGCCATTCCATACAATGATTAAGATATTGCCCATATAGAAATCTATATATAGCCTTTTAGTTGTGACATCATTGAGCGTCCAATTCTCACACTGTAGAAAAAAGTCTTACCCTATATCACTTATGTGTCTGTGCTTGTGTGTATGTGTATGTTTCTGTTGAATCTATTTCCAGGTCCTACAGTTTAAGAGGAAGAAGCACCTTTGTAAACTTTCCCTTGGACTGATCTTGGTCTTCTTGTCCTAATTTTACAGTTTGTTAATGGGATATCACCCAAAATAAATGTATATGTCTCTCTCTATATGTGGGTATCTGATTTTACAGATACATTTTGTGCAGTAAGTTCTGAACTATAAATTCAAAAAGATTATTAAATCAAATCAAAGCATGTCACATTTATAACCAACTAGATGCTAAAGGCCATGGAGACTGAAGGATGAGCCTCCTGAGCAATCATTAGTATTCACTACCAAATATAGTAATTTTTATACCATATGCTTTTTTCCCAGAAGTCAGGCCCAGCAGGAGGAGAAGATTTAATGACATATCCTATGGAGATCTGAGAAACTCTAGACTGCTTCTGAGCACCTTAGTGGCCAATCACTGCATGTTTGAGATCTGTGTTGTGTTGGCAAGGACAATTGCTCTATCAGCTTCTTTACCTCCTTAAGAATGAGGTATAAAGTAGACAGTTCTCAGGAGAATGACTTCAAATATTTTTGTAGGGGAAAGGAAGTTTTACCTTTACACCTTAGTATGTGGATTTTCTTACTAAACTTCTGTGATCTAGAAAAATACCTGTATCATCCATCACTATCCAAGGGATTCTTAAAGTTATTGTTTTGATACCTAAGTCACACTTACTTATTGAGGCTTTGCTAGCGTTTTTAATATAAACATTTTGGAATGACATAACACAAATGCAAAAAAGTGTAGGAAATTGCGAGAATTGACAATTCAATGATAATTTAATGACATAGGTAAATAACCTTTTAAACAATAGAATGATAACTTTAATTTACCAAATGCCTGACTCAAAACTTAGCAACACTATTATTTCACATTTTTAGTATATGCTGTTATCAAGTGCTTAGTGAGATCCTTACTATTTTCCTGTTACTTAACTTACCAGTTATATCTGAATTCATTCTATAGATCTCCCTGAATAATGGTAAATTGATCCTATTTTACTGTGCACGTTTTTTTTTTTTTGAGGAAGATTAGCCCTGAGCTGACATCTGCCACCAATCCTCCTCTTTTTGCTGAGGAAGACTGGCCCTGAGCTAACATCCATGCCCATCTTCCTCTACTTTACATGTGGGACACCTGCTACAGCGCGGCTTGACAAGTGGTGCATAGGTCCACACCCGGGATCCCAACCTGCAAACCCCGGGCCACTGAAACAGAACATGCAAACTTAACCACTGAGCCACCATGCCAGCCCCAACTGTGCACTTTTCGTAGACAGGTTTTCTAATATAAAAGGTGGAAAGTAACTAATATTTATTGAGCAGCTATTCTATTCCAGCCATTATAGCAACACTCTGATGTTCTCCCAATAAAACTCTGGAGTAGGTATTTGCATCACCATTTTATCAATGCAATACATAAAATACAAACTGAGTATCTGGTAAACTGAGCCCCTAAAATGTTGTGCATTTGACTACCAAGATTACACAGAACCTAGTAAGTAGTAAGCCCAGAGCTGTAACTCCAAATCCCACATTATTTCCACTTTGCCAGGCCTGCCTTTCAGAAATAATTGGCACGTTTTAAAGAAGAGAAAAAATTTTAAATTGTCCTGACCAGTTAGGAATAATTTTGAGAAGTGTATTTTGGTTTGAAGCCTAGATCACTAATCCATTGATTAGACAAGATGAAACAAAACACATCCATCCATCCATATGACTAGTAATGGAAAGAATAGTGACATTTGTTCCTATCTTTCAAAGGAAGCAACACCCTTCTTGTGTTGCCCAGTGTGTCTAACTTGGGCTGAGAGACTACACAGATATTCTCAGGGACAGAGCCTCAGTTGAAAGATATTGATGGTGAGCCAGTCTGACCAAGCAAAAACTTCTCAGTGGAAAATAATGACAGATGCTGAGTAAAGCTGATCAAGAAAGCATTAACTTGTATAACTCCTAGGACGGAGATGGGGATTTTAAAATATAGTTTTTGGACTGGCTTGGTAGACTGAATAATGACCCCAAAGATATCCGCATCCTGATCCCAGGAAGCTGCGACCATTACCTTATATGGCAAAAGGCTTTTGCAGATGTGGTGAAGTTCAGGGTCTTGAGATGGGAGATTATCCTGGAGAACCTAGGTGGGCCCTAAATGCAATCACAAGTATCCTTATAGGAAAGGGAGGCAGAAGGTGATTTGGCTACAGAGAGAAGGCGATGTGATGATGGAAGCAGAGATGGAGCCATGTGCTTTGAAGATGGAGGAAGGGCCAGGAGCTAAGGATCACACGCGCTGCTAGAAGCTAAGAAAGGGCGGACGACAGATTCTCCCCTCAGAGGCTCCAGAACGATAAGAGAATAAATTTGTGTTGTTTTAAGCCTCAAGTTCATGGTAATTTGTTACAGCAGCCATAGGAATCTAATACAACTAGTAAACTTTTAGTCTTTTTAAAAAAGATTAATACATTAATCTTTTAATATTTTCAAAGAGAAAAATCGTTCCTTCTTTCAAATCATCCTGATCAATTGCCTTCATAACTTGAATTAACAATTTTTTTAGGTTTTCATTTTATATTCCTGGCTTATGAATATAATAAACAGTGGTTGTCTATATTGAGACACCTAATCATACTCCATTGCCATCATTTCTGATAATTTTTTAATTAACCTATTATTTCAATTTGTATTTTGATTTCTATAGTTTTAAAAAGGTATCATGCTTTAAATGTATTAAATTTATCTTAAAGGTCTACTTTAAATGATTGTTTTTATTTGATTCCACTTCTGTTGGCATATTTTTATAGCTTTCTTACAAGAGGAATTTAATCTTGAAAGAATTTATATTAATCATAGCTTAAAATAATGATTTGGAGTTTATAAATTATATCTTAAATGTGCCAGAGTGTGTTCCTTTGCCATTTACCCATGAGTTTAATATATGCCCCTGGTCATTTATCCATGCCTTTTGTTACAACTGAAGTGAAAGAATTTTAATAATTTCCCCAAACAAAGAAATCTTTGAAAATTTTTATTGTATAATATTGGAATCTATGTTATCTTTACTTGGATGAAATCATAAAGCTTTTTCCTAGTGGTTTGGTCCAATGAGAGCAATTCTAACTGAAATGATTAAATGTTCGGTATAATAAAACCTAAAGTATTGAAGATTTAAACCTAGAGTGTTAAGTATTTCAAATACAGCAAAAATGAACACAAACAAAAACCCCTGGTTCTATAAGGAACACTTCCAGCCCTCCTGGTTAAGTGAGACATAAAGACATGCATTTACGTATTGGTAGATGAGCTCCATCTTTTCTCTTGAACCTCGGCAATTTTATTATAAGACTCTTTTCTGCCTGTGGAATGTGTTGATGGACATACCCAGATATCAGATGTCCTGTGAGTTCATATTGTGCGTGCTTACATATTTTTTCTGAACCATTCCCTGCAAAATTTTTGTTTATTTGTTTGTTTTAAATATATCTGACTCTAAACGTCTCCCAAACTGTATCTTCTGTGCAAATTAAATTTCCACTGACATCTCAAAGGGAAAATTTGTTCTTAATCTTTTCAGTAGTGAGATCTAATTGATACTGCATACTGGAAGTTGTAAAATTTCTGGATACAGTATGGGATGGAGAAAATCAAAACACAGTGTTGCTCTTTCCTCTAAGTCATCTTGTGTGGGGTTTGTTAGATGCTTAGGCAGTTGTTTTCAAAGCACTGACCTTAATGCTAGTCATGCAGCAGAAGCCCCACGTAGGTTTTGAAAACTACTGGGTTAATGTTATCTGAAGGCAGTTTTTTTGCGGTTTAATTGAGTCGTGCTTCATTGTCTTTTATTGCATGTTAATGCCAGGGAAATGCTGATTGTTGACAGAGTCCTCCCAGTGAGGCGGCTCCAGAAATGGTGTGCTGCTGTAGGAAACTGCGCACAATAAAAAGTCTTATTTAGATCTGAACAAGACTCAGCTGACAGGTTAAGAGCTATCAGATATTCATAAATATTTACTAATGACAAGAAAGGAAGGGGAGCTACCTGTCCTCAATAGATCCCTTCTATGTTTTGGGGTATCCATATAAGGGAAGAATCTTACATGCAATCCAGAATGGATGGAATCATATTGGATGCCTAGTAAAAAGTACCATACAAAAAATAAATATAGGATGTGTAATAGGACATCTGATTTTTGCCCTTTTTCTTCCAACAATAAGGAAAAAATATTTTTCTTTACTTTGTCTAAGCTCACTTCTGGTCTGAAAATAAGAGGCTTCCACAGTAAAACTGTGCATGGAAAGCTCTGGAACTTAGACTCACCCCACAAGTCATTTAGGACCTGAGGTGTAAAGGCAACAGCTCATTCTAGTGACCTTGATGTACAGCTGACTATTGAACTTGTTGTAAGTGCTTTTATGGTTACAGAAGCACCACCTGTGAATACACTTAAGTTTTCCTCTGGGCTGAAGAGAAATATTCTAAATATGTACTGTGATGACTATAGAGAGATTCCTGTGGAGCAGAGTTCACATTCACAGTCACGATTAAAATTGTGCTGTCAGATAATTAATGTTGGTGCTGTTCTTACTGCAGTGTGCCTGGGTCCAAGACTCCTTGAAGGACATTGCAGGGCTGCCAGCAAGCACAACTTCAGGAGCACCATCTACTTCATAGTCTGCATGACACATAGTCTAGTGCACAACCTGTAGGGCTGTACATAACAGTCCTGGCACGTGGGCGCCATTGGCAGCTTCAGAGTCATTTAATAATCTGGAGGGCTTCTGATTCTCTTTAATCTGTAGGGAGGCAGAATCCCTGTTCTTCACAAGAGAAACTCCTGAGGAAATCCAACCCGGTCTTCCCTAAATATCAAGTTAATCAGAGTAGATACCCTGAGTCATTTTATCACTAAATAACTTTTGCAATTGACAGTCATCCATTGACTAGGTTTTTCTACTTCATAAAATTCAAGTAAGAGTTCAAACACTAAGATTAGAGCACGTGTATATCTTTTAAAAATATTATAGCTTTATTGAGGTATAATCCACATATCATATAATTCATTCCATAGTTTTTATTATATTCCAAGGGTGTACAACCATCACCACGTTTTAATTCCAGAACATTTTTATTACCCCAAAGAAAAACTCCATACCTGTTGGCAGTCACTCTCCATTCCTCGTCCCCCCCCCCAGCCCCTGGCAACCTAAATCTGCTTCCGGTCTCTGTGGACTTGCCTATTCTGAAAATTCCATGTAAGTAGAATCATGTGTATTGCGTTTTTTCACCTGGCTTCTTTCATTTAGCATGATGTTTCCAAGTTTTATTTATCTTGTAGCATATATCAGTACTTCATTCCTTTTTAGGTTGAATAATCTTCCCTTGTAGGGATAAACCACATTTTCTTTATCCATTCATCAGTTGGTTGACATTTGGTTTGTTCCTACCTTGGGGTTATTATGAAGAATACTGCTATGAACATTCATGTACAAGTTTTGTGTGGGCATATGTTTTCATTTCTCTTGTGTATGTACCTAGGAGTGGAATTACTGAGTCATATGGTAACTCCAAGTTTAAGTTTTTGAGGAATTTTCAGGCTATTTTTCAAAGTGACTGCACCATTTTACATTCCTACCAGCAATCTGTGAGGTTTCCAATTTCTCCACATTCTTGCTAGCACTTGTTATTATCCATCTTTTTTTTTAATTTTTATTTTTTTGAGTAAGATTGGCCCTGAGCTAACATCTGCCGCCAATCCTCCTCTTTTTGCTGAGGAAGAGCTAATATCTGTGCCAATCTTCCTTTATTTTATATGTGGAACGCCTACCACAGGGTGGCTTGATGAGCAATGCATAGGTCTGCACCTAGGATCCAAACTGGTGAACCCAGGGCCACCAAAGCAGAGTGCATGAACTTAACTGCTACACCACTGAGCCGGCCCTATTGTCCATCTTTTTGACAATAGCCATCCTAGTGGTGTGATGTGGTATCTCATTATGGTTTTGATTTGCATTTTGCTAATGACTAATGGTGTTGAGCACCTTCACATGTGCTTATTGGCCATTTATACATCTTCTTTGGAGAAATGTCTATTCAAGTTCTTGCCTGTTTCTTTCTTTCTTTTTTTTTTTTTTCGCTTGAGGAAGTTGTCCCTGACCTAACATCTGTGCCAGTCTTCCTCTGTTTTGTATGTGGGATGCCTCCACAGCATGGCTTGAGGAGCGGTGGGTAGGTCTGCATCAGGAATCCAAACCCATGAACCCTGGGCCACTGCTGAAGCAGAGAGCATGAACTTAACCACTACGCCACTGGGCCAGCCCCTCTTTGCCTACTTCCTAATTGATCTATTCATCTTTGTATTCTTGAGTTGCAAGAGTTCTTTACATATTCTGGATACAGGTCCCTTATGTATATATGATTCGCAAATATTTTTTTCCATTCTGTGACTTGTCTTTTCACTTATTTATTGGTGTCCTTGAGGCACAAAAGCTTTAAATTTTTGTTAAGTTCAATTACCTATTTTTTCTTTTGTCTCTGATGCTTTTGTGTTACCTCTAAGAAACCACTGCTTTACCCAAGTTCACAAAGATTTACTCTGTTTTCTTCTAAGAGTTTTATAGTTTTAGCTCTTACTTTTAGGTTAACGATCCATTTTGAGTTAATTTTTGTATGTAGTGTGAGGTAGGGGTACAACTTCATTCTTTTTTACGTGGATATCCAGTTGTCCCAGCACCATATGTTAAAAGACTGTTCTTTCTCCATTGAATCGTCTTGGCACTGTTTTCAAAAATCATTTGACTATAAGTATAAGGGGTTATTTCTGGACTCTCAGTTCTAGTCCCTTGACCTATATATGTCTATTCTTAGCCAGTACCACACTGTCTTGATTAGAGTAACTTTGAAGTTAAGTTTTGAAATTGAAAAGTGTGAGTCCTCTAACTTCATTTTTTCTTTTCAAGATTGCTTTGGCTATTCTGTATCCTTTGCATGTCCATGTGAATTTTAGAATTACCTTTTTGTCAAATGACCTTTGTGCATCTATTGAGATGATCATGTGGTTTTTTGGTCCTTTTTCTATTAACATGATGTGTTCCACTGATTGATTTTCACACGTTAAACCAGCCTTGTATTCCTGGGTTAAATCTCACTTGGTCGTGGTGTGGTGTATAATCTTTTTTTATGTTACTGGATTCCGTTTGTTTGGATTTGTTGAAGATTTTGCATCTCTAGTCGTTAGGGGCATATTGGCCTGAAGTTTTCTTTTCTTCTCTTATGTTTCTCTGATATCAGGGTAATACTGGGCTCACAGAGTGAATTGGGAAATTCTCCCTCCTCTTCTATTTTTCGGAAGAGTTTGGGAAGGGCTGATGTTAATTTTTTCATTATACATTTAATAGAATTCACCAGTCAAGCTGCCTGGGCCCAGACTTTTCTTTGTGGGAAGTTTTTTAAACTATTAAATTTTTTTTAAATTGTGGTAAAATATACATAACATAAAATTTACTATTTTAATGAGTTTTTTGATTATTAATTCAATCTCTTTACCAAGACCAGGCTATAGTGTTTAGCAAAACTTTAATGAAGACTTGAGAATAACTGAAGGGGCTTTTATCATAGGAAAGAAAAATCTTAAACCTGGAAATAAATATAGAGACTCCCAATGTTCTTAGGAAAAGCTCTTCCACAGAGTGACTGCCATGTTTCAGAGGCAAACTTACCTTTGCACAATAGGTGTGCTCTGTAGCATGTCTTCTTTACTCGGAGTCCAGCTACTCCACCCATATAGCGAATCCTAGAAAGAGTGGGGAAATAACCTCAGCTTTCCTTCCAACCTACTTCCTAGCCAGTCTACTCACAGACAACTGCATGTGTAATAAAGAGAGTTTTAGATATAATTACACAAAGCAGTTAATGTTTTCTGGAAATTTTTTATTTCAAATTATGATCTTGCCTTCACCTCTATAGAACCAAAAGGTCTATTGAAGTGGTTTTCCAGAACCAAGGATTATCAGCCCCAAAAGGTGAATTCAAGCAAGAGCTGAATTTCTGAAACTACATGTTATTTTCAAGATTTCAGAACCAATTCTTGAGCTGGACTCCAGTCAAAGTTCTTGAGCTTCCCCTGGTCCCAGCGGTCTCCTTAGCTCAGAGCCCAGAGAGGGGTGCAGCAGCTGACCCTCCCCCCTCTCTCAGCACCCTCAGCATCTGGATTCTGTTCCTGAGACAGTAGCCTGCATGTAAGGCACTGCTCCCCCCATGCCCATTTTTTCCACTCTGGATTCCTTCTCAATGGAGATCTACTAAAACTATTTTCTTAAAAGCCATTTCTCATGGCCTAAAACCACCTTCAAAGATCTTTTCTTCAACCTTCCTAAAATAGAAGGGCTTTAGTATTTGTCCAAAAGTGTATCATTCTTTTCGGGCAGACCTTTGTATCCCATTATAATATCATGGCTGACATTCTGAGGTGTTGCCCACACGGTTATTTTTCCTTTTAATAACTAGTTCAAAGCCTCTGTTACAGACTGAATTCTTTCCCCTCAAAATTCATATGTTGAAGCTCTAGCCCCCTGTGTGATGGTATTTGGAGATGGGGCCTTTGGAAGGTAATTACAGTTAGATTAGGTCATAAGGATGGGGCCCTCATGATGGAATTAGTGGCTTTCTAACAAGAAGAAGAGAGAGATCAGTCTCTCTCCGTCATGTAAGAGCACAGTGAGAAGGTGGCTGCTCAAGCTGGGAGGAGGGTCCTCACCGAGAACTGAGTTGGCTGCCATCTTGATCTTGGTCTTTGCAGCCTCCAGAGCTGTGAGAAACAAACAGTGTTTAAGCTACCCAGTCTACAATACTGTATTTTGCTACAGCAGTCTGAGCTGACTAAGACAGCATCCTAACTTCCAGTGAAAGTGTCTAATTAATGTAAGCAGTCTTGATTTGTGTATGGTGGGGATGACAAATAGGTAGAAAGATCTGTCTGAAGCAGACAAGTAGAAGATTTTTAAGTTGTAGCTACCTAAACAATGCTAAGTGTTCTTTGTGGACAGAAATACCCAAGTCATTTTAAAGTAGGCCAGAAAAACTGGGAGGTTCCGACTACTTCAGAAACAACGTCTTACCTTTTCTTCTCCTTCTCCCCACCCCCGCTTCTGACTCCGTCCGTCTCTTTTCCATATGCTCTCAGCATGACTTCCTAAAGGTACAGATTAAATGGTTGGGGTTATTTGAAAAAGTGTCTGAAGTTCTCCTCCAAGCCGAAGGAATTGTACTATAAAGTAGAATAATTTGAAAGGGAGGAGTTTGTCTTTTTTCATGCACAATGAAAAGCGTTCAATTCTTTTAATAACTGAAAAGCCTTATACTTCTGTTAGAGTCTCTAAGAACTTCTGATAAAGTTCATATTGTAGTTGTAGTTTATTTCACGAACCGGGAGAATGCAAACTTCTTTTGCAAAGCTTCTGGCTTGCTCTCCGACGCACTTCCTCTTTTATGGAGCATACTTAGTGCTGATGTAGGAGTAATGCAAATTCAGGTGTTCTGTTTATAGCGTAATATCCAGGAAGAGATTACAGCACAGACCCGGCCTTTATGCACTTCTGAGGACTTCTTATCAATCAGCACTAATTGGGCTGGTATTGTGTTTATGGCCCAGAGTGGTGGTGTCAGAAGTTAGAACCAATTCACTCAGCAGCTGTGTGACCTTAGGCACGTTATATAACCTCAAGAACTTAAGCTTCCTCTCCGGGGAAAGGGAGATAATGACACTTTTTTTTTCACCGAGCTCTCGTGAGCATGGTGTGAGAGAATATTCAGCGCACAGCTAAATGGCACAGAGTAGTCACTGTCTCTGATGGGGTGATTCGATTATGAGGCACCACATCCCACTCACAATTATCGGAGGAAAAGGAGGATAATTCAGGGAATCCCAGGGCAGGGCGTGCAGCCAGCCTCCAGAGGAAGCAAGGAGTCTTTCTCACAACACAGTTCTTTCTCCTCTGTTTCTGAGGCTCCCTGTGCTCTTGTCACTGTTTCTCTCTGCTTCTGCTCCTCTCCCTCTGCTGACTGGCTCTCAGCTCCATTTGCACATGGCCCAGGCGTGGCCACCATAACTCTGGTCCACATAATTTTCCAGTTTAAGAACCTACAACAGCTTAGCTTGTAACTCTTGAATCTTTGTGGCCCACCTCCCTGCAGTCGTCTGTGTCCAGGGAGGAGGGCCTGTGGGCTGTTACCCACTCAGCAGAGGCCATGGGAAAAGACTGAGTGGCACATGGTAGATTCTGTAAGAAAGTGTTGTGGGGTGAGGAGGAAATAATGGGCAGCTCCAGAAAAGTCACTCAGGAAACATTCACTTCCTTTCTCTCTTGAAGGTCACCTCCCACCCGTAAATCCTGCCTAAGTGTGGCAATTTTTGTCCTTGACTTCCTATGCAGCATTTAGCTATGATTTGTTCCTACTTCTAGAACTTTCTATTCCAGCTCCCACCTAAATACATGATCCTGGTTATCCTCCTACTTCTTTGATAGATTCTTCTTCTTTTCTGACTCCTCTTCCTCTTTCCCCTTAAATAATGAACACTTTTTGAGTTTGTATCTTGGTATCTTTTCTCTTTTCCTACATCTCTGTCCGTTGGTAAACTGAACCACGGTGTACTTGGAACACAGTATTTGCCAGGTAAATGGGAGTCCTCTGCATTTCTTTTTTCTTTTTTTTTTACATCTTTAATTTCCAAGTAATATCTAGCTTTTCTTTCTTAAAAAATGATATTATTATTATTTGTAGCTTATTTCCTAGACTCTCTTCTTAATGTTTTGAGACCTGGTTATATGAAATATTTCCTATATTTTATGCAGTTTGTATTACAGATTTTATGATAAGTTTTGGTTTGTGTGTGTGTGTGTGTGAATCTCTGATATATGTAAAGAATATCTAGGAAAGCAGCTAATAGATGCTCAGCACCTTTTTAAGGGATCCTCAGTTCTGCTCCCAAAGTCCCACAGGCAGTTGTTCCTGGATAAATAGTTGTGTTGAATACTGTTTGGAAATCTCTTTGTCTGTTGCCAGATAATTGTGTAAGGAGTTATCATAAGCTGCTCATTGAGATGAATGTGGTTGCCTGAGATGAGAACAGTCTATAATAATCACTTCATTTATGTTTATTCACCCCAAGTTAGGGAGACAAGAACTAAAATGTGTGTGTGTGTGTGTGTGTGCGTGTGTATTGGCCTTTGGGAACTAAGCACTACTCTATCAACTTTACCTCCCACTGTAAGATAAGGAAGAAATTTGAAGTAGGGATACCGGTAACTCTGCTCAGCAGCCGTCTTCCCATCCAGAACCACTGAGGCAGCCTGCAGAGCCCTTTCCAGTCTGCTGCAGCGCAGAGCCTGGGGAGGCTGTAGTCCTCGGTGTTGGGGGAGACTGCATGCGGTCTCACCTCTGGCAGAACCAGTCAGTATGACTTTGAAATAGGAGAGGGCAGGTGGGCAGCAAGACAAGAGAGAAGGTAATGCCAGTGAAGCCATGGCCCTGCACAAAGGTGAGGTACTCCAGATAATTTGGAGGCCTAAGGGCTATTAGGGTCGCAGGCAGTATAGACACCCGGGGCTCAGAAAGCATTCCACAGTGGATGGAATGAAATACAGCTTCGTGCCTATCTAATTAGAGTGGATTTTTAGAATGATGATAACTTTGTATCAGTAGTAGTGCCACTGTGGGTAGTAGGTAAATAAGTACAATCATTCTGGAAAGCGTTTGGCCGTATATCTTTTACTCTTAAGTACGTTCCTTATCTTTGATCCAACTTATAGGAATCTTTCCTAAGGAAATAACCAGAGATGTGTACACTAAGATTTCTCTGTGTGATATGCATCACAGGGTTATTTGTAAAAGCAAAATAAGAGATTGTCAAATTTTGTGTTCATACAGAGGTCTGTTATGCAGTATTCAGAATCATGGTTTCATAGAATATTTACTGACATTGCAAAGTTCTCATGATTTGATGTTTGATCAAAAAGATAGGATGCAAAACTGTATATGGAATTTGCTCTTTTTTTTGAGGAAGATTAGCCCTGAGCTAAGTAACATCTCCTGCCAATCCTCCTCTTCTTGCTGAGGAAGACTGGCCCTGAGCTAACACCCGTGCCCATCTTCCTCTACTTTGTATGTGGGACGCCTGCCACAGCATGGCTTGCCAAGCAGCGTGCAGGTCCACACTCAGGATCCAAACCAGCGAATCCTGGGCCGCCGGAGCAGGGTGTGTGAACTTAAACACTGCACCACCGGCTGACTCCAGAAGTTGCTCTTTTTATAGACTTTCCACTTACAGATTTTCATAGATGTGAACTAAGCCACACAACAGAGCAAAAGGGATTGATTTTACCCAACAACAACAAATGTTGTTCCAAGTTTAAAGTCATTATGGGCTTTTGAACAACTGGATTTACATTTCAGGGCCAAGCCTGTTTTTAAGTAGAAGTATTTCCATGTGCAAAATGACTTTGATTTGATTTACGTGTATACATAACATAAATATCTATCTTAGTACATATTTGAGAGAAAACACACCAAAATACTACCAGAAGTATAATTATGAATAATTTTTATTTTCTTTATAATTTTTTTCATCGTACTTTTATGTATTTTTAAATTTTGTATGAACATGTATAATTTTATGTTTAGCATAAAATAAGCTATAAAAATAGCAAAGGAATTGTGGATACAAAGAGCTGCACAAGAAGGGAGGCTCCATAATGTGGCAAATGGAAATAGTCTTGCTTGAAACAAGTGAAAAGACTTGGGGGTTGTTAAATGGATCGTGCCTTTTCCCTTACTTCCTAAATCGAGTAAGAGACACGTTCGCAGGTGGGAACACAACTGACCATTTACTCATTCAGATTACTCTTGTTCATTATTAGTATCCTCGATTTAGTCTGCAAGACACCAGTGATACTGACACTGTTAACAGGGACAGTCCCTTATTAGGATGTGTCCTGGTAGCCAGGCTCTGTGCAAAATCATTATTCATATTATCTCGTAATTTCCAGAAATGTTCTATTGTTTTTCTGTGTTACAGTTGAGGATACTTAGACTCACAGGATTAAGTGATTTACCCAAATTAGGCAGTGAGGGAATGGCAGACTCTCCTGAAGCCCCAATCTTTGATATACTGGAAAATACTGACAATTTAGGAAGAAGGAAGTTATATTGTGAAATGCTGAATAATTGGCCATCGAAAGATGATAATTCAATAGTTATTTAAAAGGGAGAGAAAAAGAATATGAGTCTTGTACCCTTTGGCAGGCCCAACTGGAACCTGGGAAGACTTGATAGCATCCATCATGAAGTGGCCAGACTACTTCCTGAGTTTTGTGGGCAGCTGTTGATAAAGTCAGATAGAATGGTTAGTCAATGGAGAATTTTAGGGCACTCTTTTTCTTCCCATTATTGGCTGGTTGTGGACTCTGTCCTTGGTTGAAAGACACTACAGAACAAGTGATGAGCAAGAGGGGCTAACTTAGTAGAGGAATGAAAGCAGAATTGTAAGAAACTGCTGATGTTTAGGAAATGAAAGGGGCTGATAATAGCAATTAATGATTGTGAAATCTGGGCCTCTGCTGTGAGTCTTAAAACCAGTTCTAAAACAGAAGAAGATTAAAATACATATCGATCTGCTGATTGGCCAAAGGTAAAGTTTAAAAGAAAAGAATTGACCAATATGTATTCCATTAATTAAACCCTTCTCTGCGATGTGAATAAACACAAACTGGTAACTGGTGTCTGTGAGTTCCTGAATTGATTCCGCACTGAGCATACTTCAAAGATGCAGGGCCAAGTCCGTCTGCAATCACCTTCAGAAAGGCTGTCTTGCTGCAGAGGGATGCCAGAAGACACTCAAAGTTCTCGTGTGCAACTGATCCCCCTACTTACTTTACTAATACAGCAGCTGTAATAGCAACAGGCTTTGAAGTGCAAAGCTTTCCTGGAGTTATGCTCTCATTAAAAACTACTATGCTTTTGTAAAATCCAGGAACTCTGATGGGAAGGATTTCACATTAAGGGGTCAACAAGAACTCAGGTTGCCCCAATCCGTGCCCTCTTGCTTGCTTGCCTGGCCCCCACTGAAGAGTGGACCGTCTTATTCAACTATGGACATAGCACTCTGTAAAAGTGGTGAGGACCTTGTAGAACTTTCCTATTGATGTACATGTAAGTGAATGTTTCCATTCTGTTGTTTATCTCGTTTTTTCACATGTGGCCAATTAACACAGGTTCTGTAAGGATCCTAAGGGAGTGAGGAGGCTAGTAATTAAGAAATGCTATGGGAATTTAGAGTGTGTAAAGGTGGTATTTCAAATCAGTGGAAAAGATGGGTCATTTAATACATGACAGTAGAAGCCATTTGGAACTGACAGCCATTTGGAAAAAAAATAAAACTAGATCGCTTATGCGAAAGTAAACTCCAGAAAATTAAAGATTTAAATACTTTAAAACTGTGAATGTGCTAGAAATATACATAGGTGATTTGTTTTTTGTAATATTGGTATAGAGAAAGTCATTCTAGGCAAGACTCTCAACATAAAATTCGTAACAGAAAATACTCATAAATTTGACTACATACAAATTTTAAATTTTGTAGAGAAAAACGTACCACAAGCAATGTCAAAAGATAAATAACAAACTAGAAAAAGAATATTTGTAACATATTTCAGAAAATGAGCCAATTTCTTTAGCATTTAAAGTAGTCTTAAAATTGGTATGAAAAAGATAAACACTTCAATAAAAACTGGACAAGGACATGGAGTGTCAGTTCCCAGAAAAATAAATACAAGGAGAGTCACAGCAACCTTATTTATAATAGCCAAGTCCTGGAAATAAAAGTTCTTCAGTGACATGGCTTATTAACTAAGTTATGATAACAGCTGTTAAAATGAATGAAGTAGAGTTACATATATTGATATAGAAAGATGTTCATATGTCCAAAGTAATAGTTTTAAGTTAAAAGTACCTGGTAAGTTGCATAACAATGTTTACTATAATCCCATTTGTATATAAAAATATATGCCAATCTGGAAGGATATACAAGTTAATGGTTAACTCTGGGGATTAGGTGTGGAATATAAGAGAATAATTTTAGTTCTGTACTGTTTGAATTCTACATTGTATTACTTTTGTAATAAGTTAAAACACCATCTAATTAGATAAATGTGAAGGCAAATTGTAGTAAAGGCTCAAACCCCAGGTAATGAAAATGGAACATAAGACCAAATACATCATGAGAAGAGTAATCAACAAGGCTTAGTCCTGAATTGGTACAGGGTGAGGGGATTGCCCGCTGTGTCCCAGATCTCATATTCTTTTGCCATCTGTGTCAGTGTGGGTCATTCGGGAAGCAGATGCTGAGACAGTTAGGAGTGCAAGAAGTTTATTGAGGAGTAATGCCTGTGAAAGAAAGGGGGAGGGATCAAGACTGGGGAGGAAAAGCCCTCAGACTGTGGTGCTGATCTGACACCTAAAGAGGCGAAGACGGGAAGAAGGATTAGATCGAGAGGACTCCCAACCACAAGGCAGACCAGACAACGCCAATCCGACAGCGAGCTCTAGTGCCCAGATGTCTATCAGAGGAGGCCTGTTTCGGGCAGAGAGCGCCAGACTCTAGTACCCCCACTGTGCTCAGCAGTTAGCTGGGGACTCCCAGAGGAGCACGGCCTCAGCTCCTGCGCCCTTGTGGATGCCAAAGGTGCTGCAGCTGGAGGCTCAGTTTCAGCACTCCTTCCAGCAGAGCAGCAAGCTCTTTCTTGAGGGGAGATCAGAGTGGGCCACCTCATTGGCCACCACATACATGTTCTTCTCCACATACATTCAGGGAGTAGCTCTTCCAGGGTGCCAGTGGGCCTCACTGTCGGAGGGGAAATTTAGAAGAGGGAGATTAGAGAGACAAACTACAGCCCCTGTTGCTGCATTTCGTCCCGGGGCTGCCAATGATGCTCATTCTCTCCCTCCTCCACTATCTATTTAAAAGTCCCCTTGCCCTTGGCTATCACCTCTGCTCATCTCAGTGACTACCTGGTGGCCTTACCCAAGTCCTCATTCCTGAGGGATTTGAGCACCTCATAACCATCCCATTCTCAGGCCCTTGTCTATCCACTATCAAAACTGGGCAAGGAAGTGCCAGGATGGGGACACTGTTGGCTGTGGGGGCAGGATAATTCCTCATTGTGTGGGAGTCACATTGCACATTGCTTCCCTCATAACCCCCATCATTGTGAAATCCAAAACATGCACACACATTTCCATACATCTTCTGGCTAAGATCTATAAAACTCAGAAAGTTTGTAAACTTATAAACCCAAAGCCTTTTCTCTCCAGATTATTGTCTATACAAGAAGTTTCAAAAACAACGAATTGACTTTTCTGCTTGCCACAACCCTCCTCCAGGAAATGTGCATCTCCTGAATTGCCTAAATACTTTGGGTCTGTGTGACAAGGAGGTGTGGGTGAAAACAAACTGTTTAATACTTCAAAAGGTTTGAGGTGGAAAAATTTTTTAAAAACCATCTTTAAGGCTTGCCATTTTCCAATAAAGTTGAGGTGAGGCTGTCAGCAGACTGAGGGTGGGGAGGTAACTGTGGAGATTTGAGGAGAAGAAAGAAGACGTGAAATCTCATCTCCGAGAACGGGAAGAATGCTGCTTAGATGGAGCCTGTCAGCTCAGCTGTGTGATTTTCTCCAGTGGTTGCTCGGGTGAAAGCAGGAAAATTGCTGGGTTCCTTCTGCAATGGGGTTTGCCCCAGATACAAGAGGAGATGGGAAAAGATGTTGAGGGGACTTGTGAGAAGGTGTTGGTAACGAGGGGCCGTAGCATCTGATTTGGACAAGGATTGATACTCCTCCCTCCTTTATATAGTTAACATTTCCTTGTCACCTGGTTCCTCTTAAGACTGGCTCATGTCATTAGTCTTAGAAACATCCTTTCTTGGCCCCATTCACATCTCCTTCCAGCTTCCACTCTATCTCTTGCCTCCTTCACAGTCAAATTTCTCAAAAGATTTACCTATACCTGTGATCTTCATTTCCTCACCTCTCATCATTCAACCCACTCCAAACCAGATTCTGCCTCAGTTGTGAACTTGTACAGTCTCATAAAAGTCACCCGTGACTTCTGGACCACTAAGGCCAACAGATATTTAGGGACACTTCTTAGCATTGCCTTATTTGATCTCTTAGGAGGATTTGGCACTTTTGACCATTCACAAAAGTATTCGTGAATACTTTTGTCCCTTTGGCTTCTATGACAAACATTCTCTTAGTTTTTCTTCCTATCTCAATGACTGCTCCTTCATTTTCTTCATTCTTGACTCATCCTTTTCTGCCTTACTTTTTCAGTTAGGATGGAGTGTGGATCCACTTAACAGAAAAGAAAAATTAACAGCAGCTTTAAAAAGATGAAAGAGTAACTCGCTCGTGAATGAAGGAAGCCCAAAGGTAGGCCATACAGGGATCCAGTGCCTATCTTTCTGTTTCAACATCTGAGCATCCTCAAGGTTACCTCATGGTCCAAGATGCCAAGATGGGAGCCATCACATCTGTATGCCAGGAGACATCAAAAGGGAGAGAGAAAAGGCAAACTGTTGCACTTTCTAGATGAGTCATTAAAGAGACTTCTCGTAAGCCCCATACAACCCCTTGGCTTATATTCTGTTGACCTCCCGGCTATAACAGATGCTGAGAAATAGTGTCTTTTAACTGAATAGATCAGGGCCCTATTACTAAAGAAGAAGGGAGGATGGATACTGGGGAGCTAATCAGCAGGCAGATTGGGCATCCCTGGGGCCTTATCCTGAGGCTCTCCCTTTCTCATCCTATACTCTTTTGAGACGAACTCACCCATGTCCGTGGCTTTCAGCACCATGTTCTACTATTGATTACAAAGCCATTTTTTGTCACTCCATGCTCCCTTGACCAGAGCTTTTTTGGTAGACTGTTGGCCTTCAAGTCCTGAAGGAGCACTACACTGTGAGCTCGCACTTGGACCTAGGTGTGCCCATCACCTAGGACACATTCAGGATTCAGGAAATATCATCTGAATGCAAATAATGTTAGAACTGGGGGAATTGAAGAAGCCTGGAAAGGAAAGGGCCAAGGGAGCCATTTCTGTGTGATGCAGCTCCTGTGTCAGGGCGACCGGGAGCACTGAGGGGGAGTGAGAGGGCTGAACTGCCCCGCTTCCACCTCCTTCACTGAGTCTGGGGAGAGACACTTCGCTGCCTTCCCAGGCCTTGCCGCCTGCGCGTTCGTTCCACAGTGACACGTCTGCACGCTTATCCCTGCAAAATCTTCGCTGGCCTGGAGTAGCGTGCAAGCAATCTGGGTATGAAAAATATTCAGTCCAAGAAGTTTTTATTTTACTGAGCATTATAGAATTATAAAATTTGGATAATGAGAACCATTCACATAAACTCAACAGGAAGTGGGCGAAGGCCTATTCTGTGGAGGGGCTAGGCTAGATACAGGGGAGAGGCGAAAACCTCATCTCCACAGAGCGCACACACAAGCACACACACTCACACACACACACTCACACTTGGGAACATTCACATTTCCACTCTATTTATTCAACAATTTCTTGTTTAGGTTTCTACCCTATGCTGCATACTCTCTTAAGGCACTTGGGATGTAAGGATATAAATTACTCAGAATAGGAAATAGTTCCTTTTTTTCCTGAATTTTAAGAATGAAGAATTGAGGAGGATAAATTCTTGTTTTGGAACGTTCAATTTGCCTGTAATGCGTGTTTTAGATCTAGGAGATTATTACCCTTAACAGTCTGCTTTCAAGATTTATTTTTTCCCTCAAATTTATTTTGATAGTAGTCCAAGTAAAATATGTTTTGTGAAAAATTAGTTCCATTTTCCTTCCAAATAATACTGGACTAAATAACTCAGAACTTTATCTGGATTTAAAAAAAACACAAATGCATGTCACTTATATTCACATTATTCTTGTTAAAGGCATTTGAGTGTTCTAAATTTTCTACCAATTTGACTGTTGATGTATGAGCTTGCCTTTCTGCTTTGGACAATATTAGACAATATTAGAACTACTAAGTGATTCTCACTTTCTTACCCGAAAGAACCATAAGGGAAATGATTAAAAAGCTTAATGATAGCATATCCAAGATAAGAATATATTTTCTTGAAGCCCAAATTGGAACTAAGACGTAACTCTTCTTTTGGTTTTTTAATTCTTTAAGTAGGAATATTTCTAATTGGAAAATCAACAACAGAGCTAAGAAAAAGCAATTGTGATACGCCAGGTTCTAGCAGGGTTCCCGGAGACTGTACCCCAATACTTGACGTCTTATTTGATGGCCAGAATAGGGGGAGGAGGCGAAGTATCTTCAATTTCAAAGTGGCCAGAAGTTTCCTTTTTAGCTAGAAGTAGATACTGACTTCCCACCTGAGGGCAGACAGCTCTTTTGATTTAAGATTGACATTTTTGTGAGCCTTTTAGTTCTGCAAAGTTAAAGCCAGATCTTTTTCTGGGACAAAGTGTTTAAGATAAAGAGGACCTAAACTGCTCTCCATAATAACATTTTAAAAATCCTTACTATGAGCAGAGTTACATCTTTGTAAGATTATAATGATGGTGACTTGGAAGAAAAGGTTTTCTTCTCCTTCATACAAAGGGAGAGATGGGGGACTGGTGGAGGACATGCTTATCTGGAGGAGGTCTGGCGATGCTGGCACTAGGGTGATGACCAAAGGACAAAGGTGGGAGATGTCCTGGGGATGCTTTGTGGATCGCAAGGTGGGTAGAACCTAGGATAGCAACACCCAATATCCAACGGTGTGTTATTGGCTCCTGTGTTGTAATTTCCTTCTGCTTACCCCATGCCTTCAGTAAAGTTGTGTTAAATGTTACTGCATAATCTTAGCTGTGCTCTGGGAATTAGGAGTGAGGCTTGTGGCCATGCTTGGGGCCCAAAAATCCTAGGAGAGGGACAGCAGTCAGAAGCCGTGACAAAATGGCAATAATTGGGGGCCAGAGAGAGAGATGGCTGCATTTCAGGACAAGCAACCACTAGGACAGACCCATGTTATACCTAAGCATTTCCTGAGGGCTCTCAGGAAGACTTGGGGGAAACCTGATAAAAAAATGACATTTCTGCATTCATGAAAGATGGGAACTCTGGCCGTATTAGATGAGATTAAAGGAAGGGATGACCTCTGAAGATTAAGAATGTGGGACATCTATGTTACAGACTTAGAAGAGATCTTCAGAAACCTGGAAGGATTGCCAAGACCATTCAATGGGGAAAGAATAGTTGTTTTGACAAATGGTGCTGGGACAACTGGATAGCCACGTGCAGAAGAATGAAGTTGGACCCCATCTCACATCATATAACAATTAACTCAGAGTAGAGCAAAGACCTAAATTTCAGAGCTATAAACTGTAAAACCTTCAGGAAACGTAGGAGTAAATCTTTGTGACTTCAGATTTGACAATGGAGTATTAAATATGACACTGAAACATGAGCAACAAAAGAAAAAATAGATAAATTGAATGTCTTCAAAATTAAAAACGTTTTTGTGTCAAAGGACACTGTCAAGGACATGAAAAGATAATCCATAGAATGGAAAAAAATACTTGTGAATTATATATCCAATAAGAATCTCATAGCCAAACTATGTAAGAACTCTTACAACTCAACAATAAGAAGGCAAATAACCCAGTTAAAAAATAGACAAAGGATCTGCATAGACATTTCTCCAAATAAGATATAGAAATATCCAATAAACACATGAAAATATGCTCAATATCTTGCAAATCAAAACCATAACGGGATACCACTTCATATGCACTAGGATGAGTATAATAAAAAAGTCAGATAACATCAAGTGTTGGTGAGGATATGGGGAAATCAGAATCCTCATACATTGCTAGTGGGGATGTAAAATGATGTAGCCACTTTTGAAAACAAGCCTGGCAGTTTCTCAAATGGTTAAACATGGAGTTACCATGTGATCCAGCAATAATTCCACTCTTCAATGTGTGCCTAAAAGAAATGACAACATATGTCCACACAAAAACTTAGACACGAATGTTTACAGCAACATCATTTATAATAGCAAAAAATGGAACCAACCCAAATGTCCATTAGCTGGTGGGTGGATATATGAAATCTAGTATATCCATAAAATGGAATATTATTTGGCCATAAAAAGAAATGAAATAGTGATTCATTCTACAACATGGAAGAACCTTGAAAACATTATGCTAAGTGAAAGGAGCCAGCCACAAAAGAGCACGTATTATGTGATTCCATTTATATGAAATGTCCAGAATAGGCAAATCTACAGAGACAGAGTATACACTAATTGTTGCCTAGGGTGGGCAGAGTGGGACTGACTGCTAAAAGATAGAGGGTTTCTTTCTTTTTTTTTTTGAGGAAGATTAGCCCTGAGCTTACATCTGCTGCCAATCCTCCTCTTTTTGCTGAGGAAGACTAGCCCTGAGCTAAAATCCGTGCCCATCTTCCTCTACTTTATATGTGGGACGCCTGCCACAGCATGGCATACCAAGTGGTGCCATGTCCACACCCGGGATCCAAACCGGCGAACCCTGGGCCGCCAAAGTGGAAAGTGCGAACTTAACCGCTGTGCCACCTGGCTTGCCCCAATAGAGGTTTTCTTTTTAAGTTGATGAGAAAGTTCTAAAATTGACTGGTGATGGTTGCATATATCCATGAATATACTAAAAACCACTGAATCGTATACTCTAAATGGGTAAATTGTATAGTATGTAAACTATATCTCAACGCTGATATATATATATATAAAGCTGAGATATATATGTATTTATATAGTAGGATCATATATATATTTATATAAAAAAGAATACGCCTAGTTTGCCTTCCACTGTAGATGCAATGGGACAAGTCATGCTCCCACGGCCAGACTCTTGCATAATGTTAAAAGCTCTCAGGGGAAGGAGATTTACCACCTCTGGCAACTCCCAGCGTCAAACAAGCCTCAAGGGCAGCACACTGTCACTCTCTAGTCCACAGACCCTTGCCTAGCTCTACTAAGAAACCTTGATATTCTACAGCTTGATATCAAACTTAGACACCTGTAGGGACAAGCCAGGTCACAGAAGTGTGGCTGTGGCTCAGTGGAAGGGAGCCACGGGGCAGTTGGTGAACTGGGGGGTAGTGGGGTGCTACCACACTGGGAACGCGCACCTGGAGTCACACAATATGCAGTCCGGATAACTCCCCAAAGACTTTCAAAATGAAAACAAAACAGAACGAAACACAACACAAAGCCAATACTTGGTCAAAGAAGGAAAGCATGCCACTGGGCAAGATTTCTCCCATAGGTCATGGGTTCTTGGTCCTTGGTCTACAAGAGACGAGCAATAGCTGTAAGTATGTTACTTTTCCTTTTCTTGTCTGAATTTTTCCACATTCTCAAGGGCATAGAATCTTAACAGAATCATCTTTTTTTCTTTTGTTTATTTGTCATCTCTGGTGCTGGTTGTACCCTGGGCTGACAAATTAGTTAAAACCTCCATTTCAACCAGGAAAGCCTCCTGTATCTGAACGTCTGCTTTGGGCCATCACTACTGGCTTGTATTACCCAACTTTGAGTTTGCAGTGTTCGAAGGTGAAGTGGACAGACGTGGTGGTTGCCATTTCTTGTGCTTCCGTCGTGTCTTCAGATAGCCTGGCCACATCATCTGCAAACTCCCACTTGCTCCTCTCTGTTCCCAGCTGCAGCCCTCATTAGTGTTGAATTGATTTCTGGGGCTGCAGCACCCGGTCAATGGCAGGCCCTCCTGCCCCCCTCCCCCAGTGAGAGGTAAAAGGCTGCAGGCCCAGTGGGGCGCTTGCGCTTACTGTAAACCCATCCCGACTCCCCACCGAGTGTGTCTGCACACAGCCCTGGCCTTTTCAGCTCCTTTCCACAAGGACTCCCCTCCGCAGTAAACATTTTAGCAAAGTGCATTGCGGGGGGCAGGGGGAGTCGGGGAGGGGTGAAATATGAGCTCCAAAGGGACACTTTGTAGTTAGGGGAAAACAGGACACCCCAATTCTCATACATATAACACTCATTAATGGCCAAGGGTGAATATTTGGATTTTATCTAAGCGTGGAATTCTGTTTCTAAATTCCCCTGTTATCTAGCGATCAGCAGGATTAGTTTCACTGGCAAATAATGAGACAGAAAAGGCCCAGTTAGAGTATTTAGTCCTTATATGGTACATTTCATCTCAGTGATTCAGAGCCTTTTTTAATAGTTATAAAATTTACCCCCCCCACCCTCTACCCCCAACAGCTTCTCAAGTAGGTGAATGTTATCATTTTGGAACCTAAGTAAGACACGCAGTTGAGCCCAGGAACTTGGCCTTCCAGACAGTTCTTGACACTTAGGCACCTTCTCACTGCTGTTTTTCTAACGTCGCTAGTCAATTTCAGTGCAAATTTCCCTTCACTGTGTGCCCAGGAGATATGAGGAAGCCATTGTGTTATGTGACCATTTGATTTTTAAAGAAGGGGACCTTGATCTCAGACATGTAATCCTTGAATCACAGCTGGAAGGGACCTTAGAAATCACTTGGTCCCTTTTCCCTCAATGAAGATATTGTTCAAGAGACACAGAGAGGGTGAATGATTTGCTCAAGGTCACACAGCAAGGTAATGGCTGAGATAGGAAGTTGGGAGATTTTTGTTTTGTTGTTTTTTTGACAGCTACTAACAGATGTAGAAATTATGTCAGTGATTCCCAACATGGTGAATATGCAGTGTGAGCATTATAATGGTGAGATACAAAGACGTCAGCCAGCCTTTGAATTTAGGTGATTGAATGGAGGACCACCCTCAGCCCCCACCACACACACACGACATATGATAAATACATACAAAAGAGAAAACAGCCCTCTAAGACTTCATTCACCACGTTAATCAGGATGGTAGTGATACGGACAGAGCGTAGGGAAAATTGAGCTGGGCAGCCTGAGTTTGAGGGTACTATCTAGTTTTCCTCAAGGGATCAGGCTCTGTATTTAATGGACTCAAGTAACCTGGCTATTGATCAGATAAACTTTTTCAGAAGGGTGGGGATAATCCATCAGGCTTTTCAGAAATTGGACAAAATGTCCCACAAGATTGTTCAACTCCTTTCACTCTGATGACACAGTCTTCTGTCAACTATCTGATTCCTACCTTTGTACTCTAGTCAGCTGGATCCTGGAAAGGTAGCTCCCTCAAGAGTAGATAGGACCTTTGAGTCACTGGAAAGTTCTATCTGCCATTATAAATTAGTGCATTGGCTTTCTGATTTATACATCAATCTCTTACAAGTTTGGTTACTGTGAATCAGCCAATGATTTCTGGATCAGCCAATCATCATCTTCAGACCATGCAAAACTGAGGACCAGAGATGGGACCATGATGACCATCCCTCTCCATTCACTCCTCACCTCCTCCCTCACCAAATGCTATAATTCTGTGAGGGCCAGCTGGAGACAGCCTCCTTGTCTCATTACATACTGCTAAAATCATACATAAGTG
The DNA here is from genome assembly GCF_041296235.1 of Equus asinus. Classification (NCBI taxonomy): domain Eukaryota; kingdom Metazoa; phylum Chordata; class Mammalia; order Perissodactyla; family Equidae; genus Equus; species Equus asinus. The sequence goes on from NC_091812.1 coordinate 48,390,595, forward strand.
GATTTTAGGAGGGAAAAGAAATAGGAGAAGATAACATTTAGTGTGACTTAGAGACAGTGGCTGTGGCAGGTTCACACACACAGTAGGTGAAGCGAGGGAGAGTCTCTTCTTTCTACTGAGGAGGCGAAATTTCCAGAGTGGTTTGGTAAGTGACAAGGAAATAGGGAATCAAAAGATGTCTATAGACATACATAGACGGGCAAGACACGGGATGTTCACACTCAAATTCTGCCTACACCTTCAGCTATCCCTCCTTCTGAGGACCCTGAGGGGAGTACAAGCGTAGAGGACTAATCTAGACAAATAAGAGTTGCTGTTGACTGTGATTTGGTGTCAAAGCCTAATCTAAACGTCTAAGGAGTCAGAGCGGACCATATGGAGGATTCCCTTCGCCCAAGCTAGTGACAAGAGGAAGAGCAAGAGAGAGGAAGAATTTTCCCCTGAGAGTAGGTCTGGCTTAGTTCACTTGCAGCCCCTTACTACTGCGGGGTCTAGGGCAAAAAAGGAAACTCCCAAGAGATGGGAGTTCTAAGGAAGAATCCACTCTGTCCTTAGCATTATAGACCAAATAATGTCATTGGTTTTGAGCAGGACTCCGGTGAGCATGGGACGGGGGTGCAAATGAGAAAGAGCGGCTGGGGTCTGAAATGCCTCAATCTAGATCCATGTGTAGAAGCAGAGGAGGTGAGGAGAGGAGACTTAAGCTCCTGCCAGAGGCCTGTAACTTGACTCATGTGTGTGGGATGAAGGGCACTGGCCTTCCGTGTACATGATGCCCATTAGGGGAGGGCTCATAGACAGCATTTGGGCTTTAAATGAGGATGGTGAGTGGGATTGTCGGATCCCTGGGAAACCACGGTGGAAGTGAGTTAGTCAGAGGTGTCCCAATATGGGGCTTCAAAGCAGGGGTATTGATCTTGCTTCTGAGCAGAAGCCCTCACAGTGAGTCAATGTATCTTAAAGCCACAGGCAAAGAAGCCAATTTTAGCCCAGACATTGAGGAACAGCCACAGCAAGATAGTCCTGGAAACAGGACTGAAAGATGCAATTTGAAGGATAGTTAGCGGTATGAAAAATGCCATGTTTTAAATTTTTTGCAGTGTAATTCTCTTAGAGGTGAAGTTTTAATAATCCATATGAACTTATTATTCACAATTTTTCTGAAGAATGACAGGCAAAATGGTCTTCTTTGTTGTTAGGAGTGACAACGGAGCCCAATTATGCAGAGTTTTTTAAAATAATGGAGCAGAATGTGCATACTTTTTAGAGGCACGGCCAGCAGCCACTGTCACCTTTTCTTTGTAAGAAAAGGAGAAATTCATCCATTCCTCCATGTGTTCATGCAGTCATTCAGCATTTACTGAACAAGGCACTAGGACTGGGTAAGTGCCGGGTAAAAAGTGCTAAATAAGGTAGAGCCGTGCTCTCCCAAAGTTTACAGTTAATTGAGGAGACAGATAAACAGGAAACTATAGCAGGGTGTGAGAAGCTCAGCAGAAACTCAAGCATTCCTCTTCTTAGAGGAGATCTCACCCCTGCTCATCAGCCAGAGGTTGACTTGTCCCTTGTCTTCTCAAGGATTGCTGGCCTTATCACTAACACCAAGACACCCTGGTGACCCAGATCCTTGTTCCCAAGGGGCCAGTGTGTCCATTCCTTCTTTGTGGAGCCTGAGGAAATGATGAGAGAGGATGCTCTCCCTTCATTCCCTGATCACTCTGTCCTGCTGATAGCATCAGACCCTTGTGGACTGCTTAGCAAATAGCAAGTTCTTGCCTGCAAGTTAGGGCAAAGATAGGAAGGAATTAAATTCTGGCTAACTGGAATTTTCCTCTGTGCTGCCCATGGTAGGCCCTTCAAGACTGAAGCCTTCACATGGACAATGTCTCACGTGTGGCCCCAGCTGTCCACTTTGTTCCCATGCCCACAACATCCATGACGGTGGCCTGTCTTTTTAGCTCTGGAAGATTCTAGGATCCCCTCATCCTTGGTGTGAAGGTTTTACAAGGATGTATCTAGGTATGGTTCTCTCTCTCTTTTTTTTCCTCCCCAAAGCCCCAGTGCATGGTTGTGTATCCTGGTTGTAAGTCCTTCTAGTTCTTCTGTGTGGGTTGCCACCAGAGCATGGCAACTGACAGGCAAGTGGTGTGGTTCCCCGACCGGGAAGTGAACCTGGGCCACTGAAATGGTGGGTGAGAGTGCTGAACTTTAACCACTATGCCATCAGGGCTGGCTGTGTGTATGGTTCTCTTATTTCTTGTGCTGGAAACTCAATGGACTCCTTTGACATATAGACTGATGAGCTTTCCTTCTTGTATTATTTCCTTCATTGGTCAGAAGTTGGCCCTCCTGGATTCATCATCTGGGTCTCTTTTCTCTTATTGTGTCTTAGGTTTTGTTAATTACTTGGTCTGCTTTCTGGGATATTTCCTTTACTTTGTCTCCAAATTTTCTGTTGAAATTTTGTTACGATGACACTAATAATTTTCATTTCAAAGAATTCTTTATGGATTGCTGGTTATTCTTTTATAATAGCAGAATGTTTTCATTTCATGGACACAGTTTTGTCTCAAATCTCTTGCAGAATACTAATGAGGGTAACTTTGGTTCACTGAATCACCTCCAGTTCCTCTCGGGTCATTTGTTTGTGTTTGTTTATCTTGGTCTTTCTTACTCATATTTGAGATCTCCTCAAGTGTCTGATATTCCTTTGTTGTCTGTTCACGGATGATTGACAGGATTGGTGTGCCTGGATGGAGAGTCTGTAGACTAGGTGAGCAGGCAGGGAGCCAGCTGGCATCTGAGGAACTTCTACAAGTTTGAATTTGTAGGTTTCAGCCTTGGGATCTCAACCCTCCCACTGGCTGCCGTAGGTTTCCTGCCTGAGTGTTTGAACTTCTCAAGCTCAAGTCTGACACTTTCATTTCCCAACAGCCTGAGGAACATCTTCACCAATGAGATCTACTAACATTTTCAATTCCAGATGCTCCCAATTTACTCTCTTCCTTCACAATCCTGTTTCCCTCCCTGGGCTTCATATTTCTGATAGCTACACTATCTTACCAGTGTTAAAACCCGGTAAATATTCTCCGTATTTATTCTGTTCCAGAGCCTTGAAGATACTTCTTGTCCACCTCCCTCTTCCCATTGCAGCCTCTCCCATCAGGTTGTCATTATTTATTGCCTGGAAAAATTCCAAGTTTCCCTCTGGCCTCTTCTCTCTCACTAACAGGTTAATATTCCCCGAATGTAGTTCTCTTTACATCATTCTGCTGCTCAAAATTCTTTCCTGGATCCCTTCTCTTTACTCGTTAAGGCCCAACTCCATTAATCTGGTGTTCAAGGGTCCAACCCACTTCTCCCCCCGCATTGCCCACAGGAGGCACAAGCGTACAGCATGGGCTCTGGCGCCAGAGACACAGTCAGGTCCTAGCTCTGATGATTGCAGGGCAAATTATTTGCCCTCTCTGAGCCATAGATTTCTCACCTCTAACTTTAGGATAATAAAAGTAACTACTTCATGGATTACTGAGAAGACAATGAGATGATGCTAGCAAAAGCAGCAGCATAGGGCCTGGTTCATAATAAACACTCCTGAAAGGCTATATTGCTGGTTACTACTATTGTTATTATTGGTAATTTCACTTCTTGAGTCCAATATCTTTCAATCAAATTGGTCTCCTCTCTGTTCCGTGACTGGGGCCCATCCTGTCCCACCTCTGTGCTCTGGTTCATGTTGTTTTTCTACCTTAAGTGCCTTCCTTCCTCTCTACAATGTCAATTTTTTTAATACTTTTTATATTGTGGTAAAATATATATAACATAAAATTGAGCATTTTAACCATTTTAAGTGTACAGTTCAATGGCATTAAGCGCATTCTCACTGTTGTGCAACCATTACCACTATCCATCGCCGGAACTTTTTCATCTTCCCTGACAGATATAATAACTCCCCGGTCCCTCCCTCCTCAGCTCCTGCTGACCACCATTCTCCTTTCTGTCTCTATGAATTTTGCTATCCTAGGTACCTCAAGTAAGTGGAACTATTCAATATTTATTCTTTTATATCTGGCTTATTTCAGTTATTATTATGTCTTCAAGTTTCGTCCATGTTGTAGCATGTGTCAGAATTTCTTTTCTTTTTAAGGCTGAATAATATTTTGTCATATGGATACACCACATTCTTTATCCATTCCTCCATTGTTGGACACCTGGGTTGCTTTCACCTTTTGACCATGGTGAATAATGTGGCTATCAACATGGGTGTGCAAGTATCTGTTTGTGTCCCAGCTTTCACTTCTTTGGGGTATGTACCCAGAATTGGCATTGCTGGATCATATGGTAACTCTATGTTTAACTTTTTGATGAACTGTCCTACTATGTTCCACAGCAGATACATACGCTGTCAAATTTTAAATGTCCTTTAAGGTCCAGTTCTGTTGCCACCTCCTCCATGAAGCTTTTCAGAACTCGGGTAGCATTACGATGGTGCCACTCCGGAGCGCAATCCACCACCGTGGGTGATGGTGTCTCACTGTAGGTCGCCTTTCCTCAGCCTCCTTCAGGAGAGTCTTCTTTGTTTCCCGCGCTGCCTCACTCAGAGCAGGGGCTCGGTACCTCTTTTGTGAATGAAAGGAAGGGTGAATGAATAGAGTAACGACAAGCCTTGCTCTCAATTACCAGGAGATGCTGACACCTCACAGGGAGGGTGCAGGAGAGGAGAGAAAACTCCCCGCCCCAGAAGAGGTCAGCTCCAGATGCTTCCATACCTGAATGGAGGTAGTTGGTGCACTGTTTCTGCAGGCTCCTCACAGAGCTCCATCAAACTCTCAGTGTTGCTTTCTTGGCTCAGTCTCCCCTGTCACATTAAGAAGCAGCATGTGTTGCCAGTGTCTGTCAGATTTTCCTAATAAGGAAAACAGGTTGCCACTTGGGTCTGCGGAGACATTTTGGATGCATTGTATTTAAATTTTGTTTTCATTGAAAATTTATAGCCACCACCTTCTACTCTAATGTAATGAATAATTAGAAGCAATTACAAGGAAATTTAGCAAATTACTAAGCCATCTAGGAGTAAAAATTAGTGTTTATGGTGTTTTTCCTTGGCTGTCTGGCAATCCAAAGTGATGTATGATGTGCATGCAGACACCAGGCACAGATCCCCTTCCATGCACCTCGCAGTTTTCCAGTAAGATCATAAAAATCAATGCATGGCAGTAGAGTCTTGTGACATTAAAGGGCCTGCTTAATAAATATTGGATGATGGGAGGGGGATGATGAATTTGAATGGTAGAAACTTAGCCACAAAAGGTTTTATGTTGGTGCATTTGGAGATAACTTTTTTTAAAACAGTTTATTTTTCTATTTAAAAATGTACATTTTAATTAAAGAAATTAAAGGGAAAACCCAGAAAAGTGAAAGAAATTTAAAAAAATTCTGCCTAGCTTGTCACCCAGAGCATACTATTTTCTCACTTTGGCATGTTGACTTTATATTTTCCATGCATATTTGCATGTTTTACTTGTCATATCACACTGCACAAAAAATTTACCATTTTAATTTTAAAATTTAGTAGAATCATATAGATGTACCCTCATGTTACTACGGCCAAGCCACACAGACAACCTGATTATTTTACATTCCTTATGACTGTAGTTTTAGCTTGCTTCCACCTTCTAATTATTATAAATAATACTGCAGTGTGTGTCATAGTACATATAGCATTTTTCTATATTTTAAATTAGGATTCTAAGAAGAAAGATTCCTAGGTCAACGGATATAGACTTTTTAAGTTTCTTGATTCTTATACTCAATCGCTTTCCTAAGGGTTTATACTTGTTTTTCAACCTTCGATGTTGAGAATGCCTGTTTCATTGCATCTGCACCAGTATTACATGGTATCATTAACGCATTTTGCTACTTTAGGAGGCAATTTTCATTTCTTTGATTGTAACTGACGTTGGGTGAACTTGGAATCAGTCAGGTTCAGTAGCAGGGAACAGAATTCACTGGATCCAGTTTATGGGGAAGACTCATCTCATTACGTGCTCTACAGAAGAAACAGGCCTCAGTTGAGCTCTCATATATGACTTGGAGGGCTGCGCCACAGACTGCATCACAGAAAGAACTGCTCCTGCCACATGAAGCCCCCACAGCTTGGGAGTCTCTACAGGAAAACCAGAGAGCCCAGCCAGCAATTGCCAGTGGAAACTGCAGAAGGACCACAAAACACAGCCTTACCACACTTCTGCCTTCAACCGCTTCTGGAGCCCTAGCTTCAAGGGAGTCCCATAAAAGTGGTTTTGAGATTTTGAGCTTCTCAAGTACAGGAAAGTCCAGGAGAAGGAGGGCAGAATGGATGTTCAACATTGTTCGATGTGTTTGTGATGTTTGTTAACCTGTTGTATTGCCTCTTAAATGAATTGTCATTTTTTGAATTCTTTCTTGACTAACTTGTAGAAGAAGCTGTGAGCAATGAGAAAGACATGATGTCATTATTTCTAAGAAGCTTATAGCCAGCCTTATCTTTAGCAAAACTGGAGGCTGGGCAACAGTGAGAAAGGGCAGGAGATGACTCCATTGGTTGCCATACCACAGAGGGGTCCAAAGGTCTAAGGTGGGTTTCTTTGTACGTATATCAATTAATATTGAAGCAACAGCAAGAAATAATTTTTTGTTGTATCTAATGCAGCAGCATAGTAATTCCAATATTATTATTTTCTCTTCCTGATAATACTTGAACCTTCTTCATTCATTAACTTCTTAAGCAACTTGGGTCTTCATTGAATAAATTCTGATCATTTAAGCATAATCAGCAATGAATCAAAGACTCCCTTCTTACCCTCAGCTCACCTTCTAGGGCTGCATAACCCCAGGGATCACTGTTCACACAGAATATAATGTGAATGGCCCCTGACGTAGTCGTGCTCCAATGCAGAGGCCTTGTCAACCCCCTCAGTTCATTGGAGGATTGGTTCTACTTTTCCTCCTTACCATGCTTTTCAGAAAGATGCTGACACTCAGGGAGCTACAGAGGGTTATGGGGAACTGGACCCTTAGAAAGCCTAGAATGGCCTTTTTTCCGAGATGGTGTGAACTCAGAAGACATCACCCAGACCCACCAACATTCTTTTCCAGAGAAATCCCTCTCTAGTCATGGCTTTTTGTCGTTTGAATTAGCAGCCAAGATTGAACAATTTTGCCTATGGATAATAGGCTTTTACTTTGAGGATTATTTGGAAGACTGACTAAATCTAAAGAAGTAGTAGATTAATTTAAGAAAGTAGGAATAAGTCTGTTGCAAAGGCAAAACATTAACAGTTTCCTTTCAACGTCCTTCTCCAAAGCCTTAGATTTGGGCATTGACTCCTACCCCATGACTTTTATGGAATGGCGCCACATTGCCCTGCACACCTAGAGGAAGGATTCTGAGTTCTGACCTGTCTCTCCAGCTTCTCCTGTCTAAGAACCAGATGCAAGTCCCTGGAATGAACATCTTCAGATGTTTGTAAGTGATGGGAACAAAGCTAAGTGAGTTGATGGTTCCCATCCAGCGCCTGCTGATAGTAAATTGGGTGGCATCTGCAGGTGGATGGATGAGGGACCATTCTAAGTAGAGCCCAATTCCTTATGGAAGGAACTTCAACTTCTGTCATTAGGAAGACAGAAGGCTCCCAGACTTTGGGTGTATTCAATCATTGTTTCATAGGCAAGGGAAAGAGTTGAGCTGCAAAGGCAATGTGGGTTTAGGTAAGGGGTGATAGGGGTGTACGTATGAAAGAGAGAGAGAGAAAGACAAGCCACAGTTAGAGAAATTTCACTTGTAGAAAGAAAAATAACCCTCTACCTGGGCAATGCTAAGTCAATTAATTAGTTGATTTATACCAAGAAAATACAAATACCAAAAGGAAGGTGTTCCTATTTTATTTTTTAAGCACTACTGTTGGTTTTGGAACAGCTACAATCTATAACTACCATATATTCTGGATTTTCCAGAGCAGTCTGGATTTTAAAGATACGCTTTCATTATCTCCATAAAACATCAAAATATTCTGGAAATGCAAATATTTCGACAACTGGTTAACTGAAGGACTCAAGGCATTAAGCATGACGAATGTGTAAATTCATTCTGTTGATTCTGAGCATGGATTCAAGGACCTCAAATGGAAAGCTTGATGTCACTGATCAGAGGCTTCGAGGCAGCAGAGAAGTCATCCATGGGCTCTGGCACTGAAAAATCTCTTTTAAAATGTGAATGAGTTATTCAGAGACTTGTCAGAAGATGTTTGGGGAAAAAAGGTAAATAAACAATTACTGAACACATGACGTTCTTCTCATAAGGGTAAGTAGGCAAATGTGCTGGCAATTTCACCAGCAGACGAATACCCAGGATGAAGGTAGTATTTCACTACTTGTTATGTGCTTTTTGCTATATTTTACATTTTTCATTTAAACTTTCCCCTTTCAATAAGACAAGTCTTTAAATATATAACTGATTTAATTGTATTTTTGTAATATTTTTCACATAAATAAGCTTAGAAGTCGGAGAAAGTTCTCTTAGTGAGAAAGCCAAGTTACTTAAAAGCAGGGATGTGGGACTGGGACTCCAAGGCAGTTCCGGCCACTTGCTGGATTGGCAATAAGTGACTTAATGTCTCTAAGACTTGGGTCCCTTGTTTGAAAAATGGAGGAAATAAATATCTCAAAAGTCTGTTGTGGTGGGGATCAGATGATTGTAACGTGATTGACCTAGACTAGGTATTCCATAAAGGATAGCTGCTATGAAAAATATTAATAATGAAATGTGAGCAAAAAATGTGACTTTAAGAGTCAGTACAAGATCTGCCGTGCTCACTTCAGCAGCACATATACTAAAATTGGAACGATACAGAGAAGATTAGCATGGCCCCTGCGCAAGGATGACACGGAAATTCGTGAAGCGTTCCATATTTTTTGGGGCTGGCCCCATGGCTGACTGGTTAAGTTCGCTCGCTCCGCTGCAGGCAGCCCAGTGTTTCGTTGGTTCGAGTCCTGGGCGCGGACATGGCACTGCTCATCAAGCCACGCTGAGGCAGCGTCCCACATGCCACAACTAGAAGGACCCACAACGAAGAATATACAACTATGTACCAGGGGTCTTTGGGGAGAAAAAGGAAAAAAAAAAAAGATCTTCCATTTTCCTCCCTTCCCCCATGTGACTAGCTGTGCTCTACATGGTGCAGGATCTGCTGCCCGAGACCCAGTGAGGCCAGTGTGGAGCAGAGCCCCCTGCTGACCAGAGATGAGCACACGGAATGAGTGAGAAATACACTTTGGCGTTATTATGCAACTGAAATGTGGGGGTTGTTTGTTACCGCAGCCTGAGAAGCCTCTCCTGACTGATGCAGGAGGGAACCCAGAACCTTCG